>NC_090940.1:330559165-330860646 GCF_040938575.1 Ambystoma mexicanum | reverse complement strand
AGCCCGCCGCCATGGGCGCCTTTTACATTAAAAGCCTGCATGCCGAGCCTTCTCCCACTACGCAAGCTCGGGGGAGCCCTTGAAAGACTCCCCCGAGCTGGCGTGGTGGGGGGCTAATGGCGCCTTTTGTCAAAGGCACCCGCGGCGGAGGGGCGCATTTAGCCCGCTGCCGTGGGCGCCTTTTGCATCAAAAGCCTGCATGCTGTGCCTTCTCCTGCTACGCCAGCGGGGGGAGCCCTTGAAAGACTCCCCCGAGCTGGCGTGGCAGGGCTAATGGCACCCTGGGGGGCATGGCGCCCCGGCCGGTCACCCGGCTCTTACCCCCCTACACCAGTGGATGCTGATCATGCTGTGCTGGGCCTCAGGCAGCCAGGCCAAAAAAAGAAAATGCGGTATCCTACCGCCTAAATCGGTAGGGTTGGCAACTATGATTAGGCAGATGATTAAGACATGCTTGACCCTTAGGACCCCTGTTTTTCCTGGTCAGTCCGGGAATGGTATTTATCAGAGTGCAGGTGTCAGTAATTTCTGTCAAATGCCTGACTTTGCCTGACCTCAATAAAAGGACAGCCTAGTGGTGTATATAGTAGGCCTCTCCATTCATCCTCCTCCTCACAGTACTTTTTCCAGAGGTAATCTTTATAACTCTCTGTCACCTCTTCCTCATCCCAGTATGTAGTGAAAATGGGGAGGGGGAAGAACAGAAATGGTCATGTCCCATGAAGGCTGATGGAGAGTAGGGTGATGGATAACCGGGAAGAGGGGATATTGTGTGTTACCCTCAGGCATCCTCTTCCACTTCCCAAGGACCCCCTACTCAGGTGATCCTCCCTTGCTTGTCCACCCCCAGGGTCAGGAACCAAGCACAAAGGCCCTTATCTTGCCACCTGAGCAAAATATTCAGCGGGAGAAAGTGTGAGCACTCCCTCTGGTTTCTCACATCAGTTACTGCCACTACAGTAGATATCGTTATACTCTCAAGGCAGCAGTTCCATATTCATTCATCGTCACGCAATGTGAACAATTCCAAACATTTTAGAGTGTCTTCATTCATCCACCTATTTATCTGCTCATTCATGTATTCAATGGTCACTCATGCAATCATTAATTTGTTCATCCATCTGGTCACTCGTTCATGTAACTCATGCATTTCTGCCAGCAAGTTCATTTTTCAATCTGAAAAAGAATCTATGTTTGACTGGTCGAGCATGTTGAGTGGGCTTAAGATCAGTGCCTTCACTATTACTTGTTCCTAACACTCTTCACATTTTCACAGAGAGGGCAAGGTGCTGGTTCTCATTACACTACATCGGCCCAGGATGCTGCTAATATGAATTTGACCCAAATTTCCAAAACATATATCGCTGTCAGCTATGAAAGGGACTTTCTCTTGTAGAAGGTAGTGTTCTGTGTACTTTGTATTGTTTCGGTTCAGTGAGACACCCAACAGTGGCCTTTTCATTATTTCAGGGGTAGGTTGGTGACGCCTCTGTGCTATTGCAGTGTAGTTATCACACCAGTTACTTCCTGGAGATGAAATGTGCAGCTCGGGCTTAACTTTCTCTGCTCACAGCAGCATCCTCCCTCAGTAACCAACTTATAGGGGAAGTCATCCTTTGACAAACCTTTTTGAAGGGCAATGAAAGGAGGGTTTCAATAATTCTGTGTTTTAACAAAGTAGATCCATCGTATCCGCCACTAGATTTGATTTTTATTTCCACCAAGTGGAATCCAGGAATGACGAACACAATCGCCGTTTTAATTTGTAACGCTATTGCCTCGGGACGAGCATGCTGTTTGAAAGCTCCAGTGCGTTAAAGAAATGCAATTTGAGCTTTGGAGCCCGGCCTCTGTAAGGTCAGTTTGAAGGAGCAGTGTGTGTTTATAGCAAGAGACACTGCTGGCGTTGACTGCCTTTTCTTCTAAGGTGTTTCTCATTTCAGCACTAATTTGCATTCATCTGGGCTCTTCCATTCTCATCACTTATGTGAACTGAAAAAAAGTTCAATATTTTCTTACGCCTGCATGAAAGTCCCAGCGACTCTGAGAAACGTACAGAGTCGGGCACCATCACTTATCCTTCGGTTTGACTGATGGGCGCAGCCTCAGCCCCTTTCCTGAAAGTGCAGAGGCAGGCTAACAAGGAGTCGACGTATAACAATTTACCTGTGAGTCGTGAGAGAATGACAAGTTAGGCACCGTGACCAGCACTGCCCGAAGCTGGCACTGATGCTGCAGGCACTGGCACTGTAGTGCAGACACAACCAAGCCTTGCTTGGTGCGCAGCAGGGCAGAGCTGGAGTCACGTGACGGCCGCCCATCTCAGATCTTGATTGATGACAGAGGCGCTGGCGTGCGCCTGGCCAGGCGCACGCCAGCGCCTCTGTCATCAATCAAAATCTGAGATGGGCCGTCAGGCCCCCAGTGCTCTGGGGCCTCAGCAGAGGAATGAAAAAGCCGTAGTGCAGCCACGAAAGTCGGTAGCTGGTAGGACTGCTTAAAAAGCGGTATCCTACCGCCTAAATCGGTAGGGTTGGCAAGTATGCGTAGGAGCTAGTCCACGGGCTACCCTCTGCCTTTTGACCCTATCCACGCAAGCAGCTTATCTTATTGGGCTGGTGCAGTGCAGTTAGGAGTAAAGAGTGCCAGTCCTCTTAGGCTATCTTAGCCAGTGGAGTAACTTTGCTGAAAATGTTGGGGGGACATGACATCTGAAGAAAAGGTGCCCCAGCCAAATCAATGGGGACAAAATGGTGTGCCATGAATGTTGGGGGAGACAAACATCCCTGT
Source organism: Ambystoma mexicanum (assembly GCF_040938575.1). Classification (NCBI taxonomy): domain Eukaryota; kingdom Metazoa; phylum Chordata; class Amphibia; order Caudata; family Ambystomatidae; genus Ambystoma; species Ambystoma mexicanum. Next base: position 330,857,856 of record NC_090940.1, on the reverse strand, counting down.
CCCCCCCTAAAATTACGCCCATGATCTTAGCACTGTGACCCCCGACAACTAGGGACCAGACGCCTAACTGATGCTGATTCCATGAACCTAAAGAATTATCCTGAAGTAAGCATTACAACCCCGAAATCAGATCAAATTTGCCCTACATTCTCTTCTATGCTAAATCCTAGGAGTGGGTGGTTTGGAAGTGGTAGGGGGCACTGAGTCACAATAGAATGCAGGTGTATTTTAATCTAAAATGCAGTTGGCTTCTCACTATATTTAAGTTCTAAGGGAGATTGCCTTTCAAGAAAATTGATAGCATTTATCCTGTGAGCACAGTGTTACATTCTGTGCAGTCTTAGCACAGTTTCTCTTTGTAAATTAACTTTAATCAAATTGAATCCTGCCTGTTCCCACACGTATTGTTGCCAGTTCAAACTGCGAACCAAAGGCCTGCGCTTCACAGCCTGTGTGACGAATTGGATTCTTCTCTGCAGGAGTTCAAGGATGAGTAGGGGTAAAATGGCCCACTCAGCCCTCACACTTCTACAAACCAAAACACAACACAATCACAAAGGTAAAACAGGGACAGTTAAGAGATATACCTCCTTCGCCTTTTGTTGTAACGTTGGCCGAAGGGAGGCTGTACTCTCAAGAGGGATGTGAAGGTGAACCAGTAGTGACCCAAACAATACAGTGTCTCAGCCCAAAATAAAGGGAATGTCCAATCAAGGTTTTCTGAACATATAAACACTTTAAGTAAACACACCATCTGCACGTAGAACGAAAAGAGATTACTATACAAAAACTCACCTCCAAGGAAGAACAGAGAAGGTGGGACAAACTGGATAAAGCAGCACTCTGAGTGTAGTTCCAGGGGCGGTAGGTAAGGTATTACTGTAAAAAGGACATCTTGTTTGAAATAGGAGCGATTGTAACCTAACCTAGGGACCAAGTGGACTGAGGGGGCAATTCAGTGTCAGCAGTACCTGGATTCAGTTCTTGGTGGGCAGACGCAGTCAGACCCGGGGTCGAACGTTGATGTGAGCTGATCAGACTCAGTTCGGGAACATAATATTGTGGAGGCCCCAGCAGCAAGGGGGCATGGAGGAGGGGTGAATGCTGGTGCTCTGTGCCGTAGAATGGTGACTCTTCAAAGATGCTGGCCAGGGCGGTCCTAGGAATGCTTTGCAGTTTGACAGGCCGAGTCAGGCTTTAGCCGCTGGGAGTAGATGAGTGATGCTCCTGCGGTACAAGTCAGTGGGTGACGGTCATTGAAGTGGGTATCTTGGGTGCGTCGATGTGCGCACAATGAGGTGGTAGTTCATGAGCTAGCTGGGCAGAGCCATGGTTGTAACCAGGCCCGGACTGGTTTATTGGGCAATGGGGCAATGCCCAAACAGAAAACACAAAATTCGAGTGTGGGCCAGGTATTTTTGTCAAAGTGTGGCAGTCATTTTGGCCCATGTGGGCCAGCTTGAGAAGTTACTTCATGATGCAGCTAATAGTTTTGACCAGTGTTACTGAATAAATATTCTTTAAAATGCACAATTTTCATTACATTTTATCAAAAACTTCGACCTTGGGTACAAGTCAAACAGTCTGTCACAAAAGGAACTAATCACCATTTGCAACTTTGGGCCACTTTTTCATTGGTGAACAAGGAAAATGTATGCCTCTGTCCAACCCTGGTTTCAACCCCCGGTTAGAGTCGGTGAGGGACTATCCAGTGATTCAATTCAGCATTGAGCAGTCGCTTCGAGCCTACCAGATGATGAGCTTTGGCTGGGACATGATGCTGTGTCAAGCTGTTCGAAGGTGGCAGCAAATGTTTGCTTGGTGGAGGAGCACAGCACACAGTGCCAGAGACTTTCTTCTTCAGTGCAGGAAAACAGAGAGCTTCAGCTGGCCTGGTCCTCCTATTGCTGTGATGCTCTTTCAAGGGGACTTAAGGATGTGTTAATTTCTGTTAAGGACCTGCTCTCCCAGCTTAGGAGATTTTGGCACAGAGTGGTTGGTCCTGATCCACAGCAGAGGTTACTCCTGATGTGCCGTGGGGGAGGTAGGGGACAGATCTCCCTTCTGCCTTGGATGATTCCATCTTCACATCAGGCTGAGGGCTTTGAAGAGTACAACCAACTCTCCCAAAGGAAGTCCAGTGAGATCTTCAGAACAAATCTGCAGCCTTAAAGGATGCAAGAGGAACTGAGCGAATTTGCTGAAGGGGTGGAAGACTGCTTCTTTTAAGAGCAAGAGTACTTAGGGGATTGGACTAAAGCTAGTCTGTGTTTGTTTTCAAAACCCTGCTCCGGGCTAAGTAGACGTTGCCCTGTTGATATCACACCCAACATGCCTTGCTCCAGAGGAAGTGGAGGGGATAGGAAAGCGAGAGTGGGGCAGAGAGAATCAAAATGGGGAAAACCTTCTCCCATTGACCAGAGTCCTCCTACCTATCATAATCCCACCCTCTTCCCTTCTTACTGAGAAGAAAGACCTTTAGAGATTCAGCACCCTGGTGTGAGGCTACTCCTTTTGAATGGGTGTGCTTCCTTGAACCCAGACCTGGGACAGCTGCCTGCTGATATGTGGCTGTCTCGGGGGGAGGGTGTTAGCAGCCCTCGCAAAGAGATCAAAAAGGAGACCCGGCCTTCCAGTTTCTCATCCTGAAATTTGGTGGGTTACATCCAGCTAACCAGAAGACACATCACTTTTCATAGTGGAGCTGGCTCACAGGAGCTGACACATGTGCGATATCAATTGGAATGTGGCGATTGTGATCATAAATAGCTTTTATTTAGAGTTTACCCTGCCACCAGAAGGAGTGATTCATGATCACCATAGATCTGGGTACAGTGGAGCATATCTTAAATGCAACCTCTGCCCTGCAGTGACTTGACTGTTTCTGTGACTTGTCAGGTGGGCACCTCATGACCTTCCAACCCGCTTTGTGCCACAGGTAGAGCGGTTGCTGTGGATCAGGATACTGATGCGGCAGTGCATGAGTGTACTATGCTTTTGGCATGGAGTTGATGGAAAAAGGGGAATCGGGTTGGCAGATTACCCCTTTTGAAGACAGAATTATTTGATCTGTTAGTACAAATGTAATAAAACAGGGCTTTGCACCCTTGCCAGGTGGCAATTCCTCCCACTCCCCCCAGCCAAAAACATTGAGACTCACCACAGTCTGGCTCATCCTCCTGTAAAAATTACCTACTGAGGCCATCTGCATTGGAGTGCTGAGATTAGGGGTGTCACAGTATTCGTTTTATGGTGGGATGATAACCTTGCCAAATGACGATATATCATGGTTATCACGGTATAGCAGGTGGGGTTAACTAAACGTAACAAATATTTTCGTAAAGATCATAAATTGTCAGCATTTTGAAACTTGTCTCTACAGATTTTTAGCTGATCCTCCAGGAATCTAAGACTGCTGCAGATTTGGTCTTTCATGGCGCTCACTCGTTGATCGCCTTGAATGAAAGAGTGACTAGTGGAAGTGTTCAAATGCACATTTTGAGCAATGAGCTTGCTGCTCAGTCACAGGTCATCGCTTTGAAAATCGGCCTCGACCTGCATTATTTTGGAACTACATGGCATGGGCATCATGACCACTCGCTGTGATCAGTCATAAATGGTTGTTTTGATAATGCTTTATCCCATTAAAGGGAGAAAAGTCACTCATATGAGGTCTGAAAGCCCATGTTATTGTGTTTCTTTTGTCAAAACGTCGTAGCCAACACACACTCACCGAAAGGTTGCATATTGATCAAATCACTGTAGCTTGTATACCATCTGCCTAGTGCATTATAAAGGTCTGATGGAGTCACCACTGACCATGTAATCCTAACAGGACAGCGTTCCGTGGGCGCTGTTGATTTCTTTCTTGATTCTTGCAATACATGTTCATTTACCTTGTTAAAGATAGTGGCACAAAATCTTTTTGAAAATGTCAAAGTTAAAATACATATCGGCATGAATATGGCCTAAACCATCACATCACCACAGCCCCATCATTACCACTTCCCCCAGGTCTGAGCGCATTAGGACTCTTGTCATGTGAGTTGAGACGGAGGAATGCTTTCATGGGTGGTGCCACACATCGAGGATAGACCTGAGAAATATTTCACCCCCATTGTTCTGGATACTTCAAATTGAATGTAGAATCTGTCCTGCCTGCTTGAGTCCAGTGCCATATACAGAAGGCAGGTAAAGGATCAAGCGAAGCAACAACTAAAGTGCCAATGTGCAAATCCACATGGAGGACAGTGTGGGGGGGGCAGTTTATATACTAGCACAAAGCACTGATAGGCCCAATGTTCATAGTCTACAGAGCTAATGTTTTTTGTGGACATGCATCAGAATGGCATCCAGTTCATTCCCCCCTTTGAATTCTGGGATGTGTAGTTACCTGTCTTTCAAATTGGTGGGAAAACAAAAAATCGGCTGATCTTTAAACCGACTCTACTGATCACAGAGAAAGAGCAGTCACAGCATCAAAGCTGCATTTACTAATTTGGCCTCACTTTCCCTATGCTCTTGTCTGCCAAACAAGCCCCCCCTTGGCAGACGCTACATCCCACAGTGCAAGATCCAGACTGCGCACCACTTGCTTACTGTAGCCTTTCCAAATAAGATTGAAAAGCTCACTTAATAGCTGCAAGCCCTAAAACGGTATAGCGGTATAAACAACGTGACGGTTGTTATAGTTCAATGAAGCTGTTCACTGTATCTATAACGGTATACCGGTATACCTTTACACCCCTAGCTGCAACTCAGGTTTGTGTTGGATGTCCATGTGCAATCCCTGTGGAGGTATGGCCCAACACAGTAACTTGGGGTTCCCTCCCTGCATGGCCATAAGCCACCTCAGAGGTCTGTGGTCGGTTTGGATATTGAAGTGGGACCCAAATATGTACTGTTTCAACTTGCATACCACTCAAACTACTGCAAATGCCTCCTTCTCAATGGCGGCCCAGTTGTGCTCTCACTTGGTCAAGCGCGTACCAGGTACGCACATGGTTGTTCTACCCTTTCACAGTTCTATTGCACTAATACTACACTGACGCCAAATTCACACTCGTATGTCTGGATGATAGACTCTTGCCCAGAATCTGGGATCTTCAGAAATGGGACCTGGGATAGGCCATTCTACAAGCTCTGTAATGGTGACTGACAAGCAGGGGTCCAGGTGATCGTTTTCAGCGGTTTCTTGGACATTACATAGTTTAAAGGAAGGGCAAGGCTCACATATACCTTAATAAAAGGCTGGTTATAATCTGTGAGGCAGAGGAAGGCCATCACTTGAGTTGGGTAGTGGGGATGTCCCAATCCTTCACCACCAGGACTTTGGTCTGGAGAAGCTGTTTCTTACCGCCACTTACTTGGTGACCTAGTTAAGAAACAGTACCCTTCACCTTGAAAGTCAAGCCAGCCTTCCACATTGCTTGAAACACCTGTTTCAGATGGAATAAATGGTCTTCCCAGGTGTTTCTGAATACCGCCATTTCATCTTGGTAGGCAAGGCTAACGTCTTCCAGCCCCATTAGGGCCTGGTTCACCTTTCTCTGCAAGGTTGCAGGGGCATTCTTTAATTCGACAGGCATAACCGTGAACTGGGAGTGCCCGTCCGGGGTAGACAATGTGGACCTATTTTTGCATGATCAGTTAGGCTGACCTACCATTACCCTGCCATGATGTCAAAGGAACTCATGAACTTGGCAGCGCCTAACCGGTCAATTAGTTCATCTGCCCAAGGGATGGGTTGTACATTTGTCTTTGTGAGAGAGTTGAGCCCCCAATGATCCACACAAAAGCAGACCTTGGTTTTTCCTCTACTGGACTATATAGGGACAAGTAACACTCGCTGGTATGCTTCTCAGCTTTGCCCTGAGGTGGTCTGCGGGGAAGGTTCTGCCTTGTGGTAGAATTAGGCGTGCTCTCCGTCCTGCCTTCTTTGCAGGGGCGTGTTGTCTTTCATGGGCGAGTGCGGTCCAGTTACTTCACTGACGCCGGCCCGTTTGATATTGTTCAGGTAGGTCTTATTGCTGTTCTTTAGTTTTGTTGCTATCCTGCATGCCTTTCTTTGTTTAAAATGTCTCTTTTTTCTCCCTTAGGTATGCGGAGCTTCAGCGCGGCGAACTGGCTTGGTTGAGCCCGCTGGTAAATGATGGCGCATTAAGAGCGCTATGATGCGGTAACTAAGCGCTATGCGCAGCGCTGCAAAGTCTTGCCTTTGCTAACCTGTGTTTTCCTTCCTTGTAGGTTGCAGTGCTCTTCAGCACGAGTGGAATGTCCGGTGAGAGGCGACCAGCCAGGTAAGCCTTTTGAGCAGTTCGTAATTTGTAAATGTCTCTACAGCTTTCTTTAATGTTGCCTCTATCTTCCTCTTTCAGGTTGTTCTGTCCGGGAGGCATGCAGATTCGAGGAAGCTGTTCTCAGTAGCTGCGAGTGTTTAAAGATGAAGACTGCAGGTAAGATGCTGCTGCTAATGATGTTCCTTTTGTCTCCTTGCAGGTTCTGCTTCTCCGAGGTTCGAGGGAATAGCTGGACACGGTGAGCGCCACGTTGCAAGCTGCAAAGTAACACGAAGCATGTTCTGCAGTCAGGGTGTGGTTTATATAACCCAGGTAAAGTAGTACCAGGGAAAGTAGTTCCAGGCCTGCCACACCCAAAACACTAGACCGCATAGATTTGTTCTTAGGGAACCAAGCTATGTGGATACCTCCATGTTGGCTGACAATACAATTAAGTAGTTCCCAAGCACATTGTTGTTCATGGTGTATGAGCCTGGCGCCATATGTGCCAGGACTGGCCCATGAGGGCTTTTGAAGAGGATGCCAGGCTCTTGAGGCCCGAGTCCTGACTCCACCTGGCCAATGGGTTTGCCAGAGGGTGTTTTGGGCGAGGATCATGACAGCACTCCCCCCTAAGGCCCCTCCCATGGTGTTCCTTCTGTCTGGCCCAGGTTTGGTTGGGAAGTTCCGATGGAATTTCCTGATTAGACGTGGTGCGTGGATATTCTCACTGGGCTCCCAGGATCTATCTTGTGGTCCAAATCCTTTCCAATTGACAAGATAATGTAGCTTGGTCCTAGAGTATTTAGAATCCAAGATATCTTTGACTTCGAATTCTGGTTCTCCGTCAACAAGTATGGGCTTAGGTGGTGTCCCAATCTGTGTGCCGGGTTGCATTGGTTTCAGGAGGGACACATGGAATACCGGATGGATGTGTAGATTAGGTGGTAAATCCAGTTTCACAGCTGCTGGGTTGATAATTGCCTTAAGGGTATAGGGTCCTAAGAATCTGGGATGAAAGGTCCGGGTTCCCTTGATGGGTCCGAATTTAGCGGCTAACCAAACTTTGTCTCCTACTTGATAATCAGGGGCTTTTTTCCAGTGTTGGTCGACAAATCTCTTTTGTTTTACTTTGGCATGAATAAGGTGTTCCTTTGCCCTTTTGAAAGCCTGAGTAATGGTTGTGTGTAGAGTCTTTACCGCTGCGGCTATCCATAGTAGGTCTTTCCAATTCCTTTGTTCGTGGTGCAGCATGCACCGTAAATATTGCTCGAGTGGCTGATTGGTTCTCTCGGTTTGGCGTCCGTTTGGGGATGGTGACTGGTAGATAGCCGAATGTCGATCTGCGCCATTGCACAGCATTTTTTCCAGAAGTTTGAAACAAACTGGCTGCCTCGATCAGAGACCAGAACCGAAGGGAAGCCATGTAGCTTAACCACGCCCTCCAGGAACGCTTTTGCTAAAGTGGCTGCATCTGGGAGGCCTTTGAGAGGAATAAAATGGGCCATCTTCGAGAATAAGTCCACAACTACAAGGATGGTGTTGAACCCTTGGCTTGGAGGTAGATCAGTGATGAAGTTAAGGGAAAGAGTGTGCCATGGAACTGGAGGAATGTCCAATGGTTGTGGGAGAACAGATGGTTTTTGTTTCTGTGATTTATTTTGTGCGCAGACTCCGCAGGACTGAATATACTGAATGATGTCCTTACGCCAGGTAGGCCACCAAAAGTTCTCTTTCACCTTAGCTAGGGTTTTGGCGAACCCAGGATGCCCTTTGATGAGTGAATCGTGATAGTTTGAAATAATATGCTGTTGTAATTCCTTCTTGGGTACATATAGGTGATCCCTAAAAAAGGGTAGGTGGTCCTTGATGGTATATTGTTCTCCTTGAGTTTGCCATGCGAGGTAGGCATCAGGATTCATTGTCCGTTGGATTTCTTTTTGTAGTTCTGCTTGTGTTAAGGCTGTCGTGATACCCAAGAGTTTGTCTTCAGGTATAATAGGTACTGGGTCTGGCGTTGTATATACTATTTCATCTATGCCCATGCGAGATAAGGCATCCGCCTTTCTGTTTCTGACTCCTGGTCCAAATGTGATTACATAATCATATTCAGCGAAGAAAAGGGCCCACCGTAATTGGCGCGAGGACTGGGCCTTGGCTGTTTTGAGATATTGCAGTTTTCGGTGGTCTGTGATGACTGTAATGGTGTGTCTTGCCCCCAGAAGGTAGTGCCTCCAGGCTTTAAAGGCGGATTTGATAGCCAGGAGTTCCTTGTCCGTGATGGCATAATTAATCTCTGGAGGTGAGAACTTTTTCGACCAGAAGGCCACATGATGTAGCTGGCCGGTTTTCGGGTCTCTCTGTGAAAGGACAGCCCCCATTGCGAGACTGGACACATCAGTTTCAACGACATAAAGGAGGTCTGGACGAGGATGTCACAGGATTGGAGCAGAGGTAAACCTTCGTTTAAGTTCCTGAAAGGCTTCTTCTGCTTTTACGGTCCAAGCAAACTTTTTATTGTTTTTTTGTAATAGTACTGTGATTCGGTGCACAACCTGAGAGAAGTCTGGGATGAACCGGCGGTAGAAGTTTGCAAAGCCCAGCATGCTTTGTACCCCTTTCAGAGACGTCGGTGAAGGCCATTTCAGAATGGCATCTACCTTGTGCACGTCCATTCTGATGCCTCCTGCAGTAAGGATAAAACCAAGAAATTCTACTTTGGTGACGTGAAAAAAGCATTTTTCAAGCTTTGCAAACAGGCAATGTTGACGGAGCTTGGTGAGAACTGAACGAACGTGCCTGACATGATCTTGTTCCGAGGCTGAGTATACTAAGATGTCATCTATGTACACTAAGGCGCACACATCAATTAAGTACCTTAAGACGTCATTCATGAAATATTGGAATTCCGCAGGAGCATTGCATAACCCGAAGGGCATGACTTGATATTCAAACAAGCCGTACTTAGTACGGAAGGCGGTTTTCCATTCGTCTCCTTTTCTGACTCGGACCAGGTGGTACGCTCCTCAAAGGTCCAATTTTGTATAAATCTGGGCATCTTTAACTTGGTCTAGCATCTCAGGGATAAGTGGCAAGGGGTAGCGGTTCTTCACAGTGATCTGGTTCAATGCGCGGTAGTCAATACAGGTTCTCAAGTCTCCTTCCTTTTTCGGTACGAAGAACAAAGGACTGGCTGCGGGGGACTTTGAAGGACGGATAAATCCGTTTGCAAGGTACTGGTCTAAATAGGATTTCAAATGAAGGTATTCTGGTTCTGTGAGAGCGTAGATCCTGCCGCAAGGGATTTGTGCACCAGGAACAAGGTCGATCTGACAGTCATAGGGCCTGTGCGGCGGCAATGTATTGGCTTGGTCCTTTCAGAAAACATCCTGGAAATCATGGTATTCACTTGGCAAGTTATTAGTTGATCCCAGGGTTGATACTGTCACTCCGGGAGTCATGGGGATACAGACGTCGGGTTTCTCCTCCTTGGCAGGGGAGCAGTCACCGGGGAAGGTTAATTTTCGTGCCCGCCAGTCTATCAAAGGGTTGTGAGCAACCAACCATGGCATCCCTAGTATTAGCCTGAACTGAGGTGCCTTGATGAGATCGAATGAAATAGACTCCCGATGTCCATCCTGGCACAGCAAGGTTACCCTGGCTGTGCACTGGGTTACTGGTCCGGAAGCGATTTCTGTACCATCCACGGTGGTTACCTTGTCCATAGTTGGCTTAGAACACAAAGGAAGCCCCATCTCTGCTGCCAGTTCTTGATCAATATAATTTCCAACTGCTCCGCTATCGATGTATGCTTCAACGGCATGCATTCTTGACGACTGTTGGTGGTTAATTAAGATCACTGGTATTGCAAAGTGCGAGGTCAGCAACTCTTTCTTCTCACTCGACAAACTGACCTCTACGTTTGTCGAGCTTGGTAGTTTCCCGATTCCTTAGCTTCATCCTTCTCTGTGGCCCCGACTGTTCTTCTTGGGGGTTTTACTGGACAGTCCTTCAGGAAATGTCCTGGTTTCCCACAATACAATCAAAGCTGTTGTTGTCTTTTTTTGTCCCGCTCTTGTTTTGTTAATGGAGGCCGTATCCCGCCAATCTGCATGGGTTCTACAGCATTTTCAGGTACACAGGGTGTGTTTTCCCTTGGTCGAACATACACGGTCCGAGGGTCCATATTAGACCAGTCTGCCTTTCGGTCCTGCAACCGGAGGTCTAGCTGCATGACCAGATTTATGAATTCTGCACAGTCTGTGGGTGGATCAACCACCTGGGCTAAGACTTCCTTTAATTCGCCTCATAAGCCTCGAAGGAATAACGTGGTTCTTTTGTTTTCTGGCCACCTAGCTTCGGCAACCAGTCTGTTGAAGGTAGCAATGTACGTTAACAAGTCCTGATTTCCCTGTCGGAGGGACAAGAGTTCATTGTCTACTGCTTGATCCTGGGTATGGCGAGCAAAATGTTTTTCCATTTCTCTCTGGAACCCCCCAAAGTCATGTAATAGAGGATCGTCATGGGTTACCAACGGCACCGACCAATCTGCTGCACTACCACTCAGGTATGATAAAACAAAAGCTACCCGAGCTTGGTCGTTTGGAAATGCTTCAGGCCTACAAAGAAAATGAAGGCAGCACTGATTGATGAATGCCGCATACTTCCGTGGGTCGCCTGAGAACCTTTCTGGTGGTGCCAGGGGCACTGTTCCAGGTAACGTGATCTGTACCGGAGTGGGTGGTATGGTGGGGTTTTGCATCATTGGATTGCTTCCAGGTAGAGGAGTCTGTCCTGCCTGTGATTGCAAGTATTGCCTGCTAATCTCTTCAGTGCGTTCTTTGGTCACTATTAGGTCTCTCCGGAGGGCATTAGTCTCTTGTTGGGCAGAATGAACCTCAGCACGAAGCTCTCCAAGTAATTGGGCCAATTGGTCCATTTCTGATGTCTCCATGGCACCCAGGTGGATTTGTTATGGTAGGCTTTGTGTTCTGTTACGCTCACCTGGTATCCACAGGGACGCCACCCAGCCAGGTTAGTCGCTGGTATGCTTCTCAGCTTTGCCCTGATGTGGTCTGCGGAGAAGGTTCTGCCTTGTGGTAGAATTAGGCGTGCTCTCCGCCCTGCCTTCTTTGCAGGGGCGCGTTGTCTTTCATGGGCGAGTGCGGTCCAGTTACTTCACTGAAGCCGGCCCGTTTGATATTGTTCAGGTAGGTCTTATTGCTGTTCTTTAGTTTTGTTGCTATCCTGCATGCTTTTCTTTGCTTAAAATGTCTCTTTTTTCTCCCTTAGGTATGCGGAGCTCCAGCGCGGCGAACTGGCTTGGTTGAGCCCCGCTGGTAAATGATCGTGCATTAAGAGCGCTATGATGCAGTAAGTAAGCGCTATGCGCAGCACTGCAAAGTCTTGCCTTTGCTAACCTGTGTTTTCCTTCCTTGTAGGTCGCGGTGTTCTTCAGCGCCAGTGGAATGTCCGAAGTGGTGCCAGCTGAGAGGCGACCAGCCAGGTAAGCCTTTTGAGCAGTTCGTAATTTGTAAATGTCTCTACAGCTTTCTTTAATGTTGCCTCTATCTTCCTCTTTCAGGTCGTTCTGTTTGGGAGGCGTGCAGATTCAAGGAAGCTGTTCTCAGTAGCTGTGAGTGTTTAAAGATGAAGACTGCAGGTAGGATGCTGCTGCTAATGATGTTCCTTTTGTCTCCTTGTGGGTTCTGCTTCTCCGAGGTTCGAGGGAATAGCTGGACACGGTGAGCGTCACGTTGCAAGCTGCAAAGTAACACGAAGCATGTTCTGCAGTCAGGGTGTGGTTTATATAGCCCAGGTAAAGTAGTACCAGGGAAAGTAGTTCCAGGCCTGCCACACCCAAAACACTAGACCGCATAGCTTGGTTCTGAAGGAACCAAGCTATGTGGATGCCTCCATGTTGGCTGACAATACAATTAAGTAGTTCCCAAGCACATTGTTGTTCATGGTGTGTGAGCCTGGCGCCATAGGCGCCAGGACTGGCCCCATGAGGGCTTTTGAAGAGGATGCCAGGCTCTAGAGGCCCGAGTCCTGAATCCACCTGGCCAATGGGTTTGCCAGAGGGGGTTTTGGGCGAGGGTCGTGAGACTCGGTCTCGTCATCTGTGACCAGAGCTATCACTAAGTCGTCCTGGCTATAATGAGATTCAAGCCAGTTGACTTGGAAGACCTGATGCGTCTGCCTCAGTGTCTTCGTATCAATAAGGTAGTTCACCTCACTGGTCTTTTCCAGAACCACATAGGGTCCAGTCCACTTGTTGTGCAATGCACTGGGTTTGATGAGTTCCATGATCCTGACCATCTGGCCCAGTGTGTACTCTATCATGGTGGCCTTCTGGTCATCCCAGTGCTTTATGGGCTTCTGGCTTGCCATCAGGTTCTGGGTACTCTTTTCCCTGTACTTACCCATCTTGGGTTGATGACCAAGCGCATAGTCCACTTTGCCGGGGGAAGGAGTTTTGGGATTGCCCTCCCATTCTTCCTGCACCAGCCGTAGCGGACTCCTAACCGTATGACCAAACAGAAGCTTGAAGGGACTGAACCATTCTGTGGCACCTGCCAGTAGGAGAACAGGAGGCATGGGAGGAGAATATCCCACTTTCGCCTCTTTGGCTCTTCCAAGCCACCTATCATGTCCTTGAGGGTCTTGTTGAACAGCTCAACAAGCCCACTGGTATGTGGGTGAAAGGACATGGTGAACTTGTAGGTTACTTCACATTCATCTCACACTGCCTTCATATATGCGGAAATGAAGTTGGATCCCATGTCAGAATTTACTTTTTTAGGGAATCCCACACGAGACAACATCCCAATGAGAGCCTTCACAATCACAGGGGATTTTATGCCCCTCAAGGGGACAGCCTCAGGGTACCCGGTGGCATGATCAACCACAACCAATTATACATGTTTCTTGAGGAGGTTTGCAGATACAAAGGACCCACAATGTCCATACCTATCCTCTTGAAAGACTGTCCAACCATGGGTAGTGGAATTAAGGGGGCCCTGGTGGCACCGCCAGCCTTGCCGGATGCTTGGCAAGTGTGACAGGACTGGACACATTCTTTTATCTTTGACCACATCTGTGGCCAATAGAAGTGGGCAGACAGCCTATCAGACATCTTTGTCATTTTGAGATGACCTGCCAATGGTATGTCATGAGCCAAGTCCAGAAGGAACCTTCTGTGGCACTGGGGAACCACTAAACACCAGCTGCCCCCCACCTCAGAAGTCTTGGGCTTGCTGCACAGGAGAATGTTCTCCCAGTACACCCTGAACATCATTGGGGCTTCCCCTGGGCATGCTTCTCTGCCTGTTCATGCACATCTGCCAAATTTGGGCAGTCACGCTGGGCAACGCAGAGCTGAGAGGTTTCCCCCTCCAACTGAACTCCACAATAGCCAGTAGGCATTGGTTGAGACATCAAATTCCCTGAGAAGTCTAGGATGACCCGGGGTGATCTAGTCCTCTTGTACCCACGGTCATCGGGCAGCATTGAACTCACAGCACTATCACAAAGTGCTGGGGCTCTGCTCCTGTTAATGAATACATGGTCCAAAAAGATCTCTGTATTCGTTGGAACCGGTACCTCGTTGGGAGACCCCGTACCTTTCCTGCTCAGGCATACAAGGGTGCATTCGGCCAACCCCATGCCAGTTGGGAATTTATTATCTAAGATGCCCACATTGACTATGTGTACTTCTTGCCCTTCCTGCATGAGCATGGCGCTAACTGTGGCTGGCTTTATCTACTCTTGCAGGCAGGATCTCCCGGCCTATGCCTCCTATCCCCACAGACATGGCAGCCTCAAGAGGCTGTAAATGTGGGTGTCCCAGTCCTAGGGGTGCCCTCACTTCTCCTTTCTGACAGAGCGGATAATGCATGTGACTGGAATTTCCCCTCTGGTTTTTGGGACCCTTTCCTAGCAAGAGGGTGCAGACCTTTGTTCTTGCCCTCTTTGAATGTACTCTTACCAACCCTCTTGTCCTCTGGTTTGGATGCAACAGCCACAGCCTTTTACTGGATATGAGTAGTCACAAACCAGTCGGATGCCTTGGTAAGCTCCAGAGGGTCTGTGATACACTTGTACACTAGATGCTGATGTAACTCCATCTCACATTGTTTTAAAATGCTCTCAAATTCAATCAGATTAAACATGCCAGTAAATGTGTCAACTTTTTCACCTGTGACTCAACCATTCAGATATTTTAAGGATTGATGTTTGAACACCTTGAAGGTTTCACTCCTCTTTTTACTGAGCTTGCTAAAGCCCTTGAGGTATTGTCCTGGGGTCTTGCAGAACGTCCTGAGGATGGCGGCTGACCGGAATACACATCGTCTTCCACAGTGGAGCTAGCTCACAGGAGCACACACATCTGCAATATCAATTGGAATGTGGTGGTTGCGATCACATGTAGCACCATGCACTATGCCTCAATTTAGGCATAGCTTTTATTTAGAGTTTACCCTGCTATCAGCTGGGGTGGCTCGCGATCACCATAGTTTTGGGTACAGTGGACCAATGCCACCTCTGTGCTGGAGGGACTTGGCTGTCTTTGCAGCTTGTCAAGTGGGCACCTCGTGACCATCAAACCCGCTCTGTGCCATGGGTAGAGCGGGTGCCATGGATCAGGCTACTGGTGCAGCTGGGCATGATTGCACTATGCTATTGGCATGGAGTTGATGGAAAAGGGGAATGTAGTTGGTGCATTACTCCTTTTGGGCACTGAATTACCCTCATCATTCTATGTGATAATAAAAAAAATTAAAACTAGGACTTTGCACCCTTAACAGATGGCATTTCCTCACAGCCTGGCAGAGAAGGTATTAAAAATGTGAAACCTGTGGATGCTGTAGATATTTAGTAAGGTGTTTCGGGACAGAAGGGAGCTTAGAGGATTCATTTTTATTCCCATAACAATAGTGCAAATGTAAATCCCATACAACCCGTCATTCTGAAATTGCACAGTGAAATTCATACGTGAAGCGAAAGTTAAGGGGTAGTTGTATCTGTTCAATACAATTTGAAAACCTCTCTTCCAGGTTGCGTGCATTCTAAATGGATGGCACTGCCTCCCTAGCTTGAAACTTGCAGGGGTCTGATGTGATTCACTACAAGCTTATTTTAAAAGACACACACATACACACACAAGCAAACCTCATCACCATATTTACATGGAAAAGAGGGTGGGGCATAAAGAAGTTCCTTGATAAAAGCACTTTTGGTAATATTGGGGAAAGCAAAAGAACTTTTTATTATGTGCAAGGGCAATATTATGGGCAGTTTATCGATGCTAGCATATTAGACAAAGTCAAATGTTTTGAAGAATCCTATTAAAGTACGACTCATCTGCTGTATTGATTGTTATGTGGGACATTTAAATCCAATGCTGGAAGGTGGGAGAGATACAAGTAGAATGTTTTTGTTATTTAGGCCTCAACATTTTTACAGTATTGACTTTGGAAATGAATGCTTTTGTGTAAGAAATAGTGAGATAGATGCATGCAGGCATTGTGTAGAGAAGCTGCCGGTAATTGTGTAACATTGTGGTGACTTGCCCTGCATAAAGCTGGAGATCACTTTTCCATTTATTTTAACAGCATAATACTGATTCCGAAATTAGCATGTTTTGTCTACCCCAGAATTGTGAGGTGCCCTCTTGATGTAGGAACCATACATTGAACAAAATAGGTCTAACAGAACACAATGGCCTGTTTCATGAGATTAACAGATGAGGGTAAATTGCCTGAATAACCCCAGGTAAAAGCCTTTTACTGATGGTCAACTGAGGAACTGAAGACTATTCCTCATTGCAAGAGCCATTGCTTTTCCCATAAATGTTCATATCACATCACTGAATTGGCAATGCAGCTGGCCCAACATGACTAGGCAGGCCTCATAACAGGGAGGCATGGAATATACAGGCTGAAATAATGTGTTGCTGACAACATGGAATCACAGAACCAATCCATATGTGTGTGCCTAGGCTCAACTATATTTAAAATAGAAAAGAATAATAAGGTTGAAGCCATTATATCTGTCGGAGAACAGAACGAACGAACACTGCAAGGAGATATACAAAACCAAAGTCTGGAAACAAGCAAACTCGGGATTGAGAAACGGCCATTCGCAAAGCAGCAAGAATGAAACTCTAGCCTCGTGAACAGAGAGACATAATGCGGAAAATGTACAAATTATTGATTTTATATTTTCTTTGTACCTCGTGTGATATTTCCCTATGTAACTCATAATTAGGAGTCATGTTATATCACCACAAAATGCATCATAGGTGTAAAAAGGTGGAGGTAAAATATTTAGTACTCCCAGGAGGCATGATGTTAAAATGGGTTTGCCCTGTCTGTGATTCACGGCCCTCGTGAAAAGATTGGCAAGATGGTACTGTTAAACTTATTTGGATTAGTTCTGTGTGCTGCAATTATCTATTCTACCACTAGATGGTGGTGATGTACAAGATAATGAGATAGAGAAGATGATGGCCGATGAGCCTCACTGCTTTACATTTGAACAGTGGTCAGAAGTGTAAGAAAAGAAGTAGTGGGACTCCCTTGTGGATTACCCCCGCTCCCCACAACCCCATCTCCACGCTTCCTCCCACGCACAATACAAACCCCCAAACACATGTGCCTGTGTTTAAGGGAATGTTCATTGCAGTGCACTGAAAGTGCAAGTTTCAACTTCTTCCTACACTTTTATTTTAAAACAAAACCATTCCGCCACGGTTTCTTTTTAAAATAAAAGTTTAGGAACAGTAAAACTTGATTTAAAAAAGTAGAGGAGCAACGCTCCCAACTGCTCCTGCCCACTTTGACTACTGCATGTGAACCCCTAAAAGTAAGAGATAGTCACTTGTACACTCCTACACTGCTCTATTGTCATGTTATGATACTTCATTTGCAAGACATCTAAAACTCATTGGTTTTTTTTATTCCCTGTAAATTAATTGCCTAAGCAAAAAAACATGATTTGCAAAAAATAAGCTGACAGAGTGTAGCCCGAATCGATGACTAGGTTGTCTGAAACAATTCGCTGCTACAGTTTTCATTTGGATTAAATAAGTATTGGCTCCAAACTTGTCAAGTGTCTTCTCCTGGGTCCCAAGCACAAGAAAACAGTAATTTTGATGATGTGCCTTTTGCTGGTCATACCAGTGACTTACCATAATGGGCTTTGGTTAGTGTTAGGGAGAATTTTCATTTCTGTGCTAATTCCCTTCACCCTTAGAGACCCCCAGCTCTTTTGCTGGACTTAGGACCTTTTAATTTTAACTCCTGATAGAGTGAGACCCTTTTCTCACTCTCTCATGTGTTTTTTGGATTTTATGTTTTCACTATTTTTGGAGTCTGACAAACTCCATAGGCATCTGCTTTATGTATAGTGACAAACAGCACCTTCAGTGCAGTGACACTGTGAAATCCTTTGGATTTCTCTTAAGGTTTAAATACCTTTTCTTGGATGAACTACAGTTCAAAGAATAGTAAGGTGAAATTGATCTTACTCACCTTTTCTCTTGGTAGGTCCACCATACACCATCTTATGTGGAGTGCTGCGTAACCCCTTATCCTACTTTCTCATGTAACATTGTTTGTTACCCTCACTACTTTAAATGGCTGGTGCCAGTGGTTTACCTTTTACTACTGGTGTGTTTTGTACTGCAGACTGAATCCTCAGCTGCAGTACAGCACCCATGGGTGTCCATTTTGTCAAAATGGCCTGCGTCTTCTTTTTTTGCCATTTTCTGTTTTTGGGGCTTTTACTCTGTGCGTTGAGATAGATTTGAGCCCTTTGTGTGTGTTTGCATTTGGCGGGCTACAGCCCTGAAGACTGCCCCTGACTCCAGTGTGTCTAGAAGGGCAGGAAGTGAGTGCAGGTCCCAAAACTCTCCTGTCCTTTGTCTCTAGGAGTGCATGGACGAAACCAGTCCTGATTGCCCGGCTGGCTGTCCTAAAGGACAGCCACCCTGCTGTGTGAGTGACAGCCTAGGCTGTGAATGAATGGCAAACTTGCTTAAAAGGCAAGAGTTTTGGGGTTAGAGGCAGAGTCGACCACTGGAAGAAACATCTGAAGAGGAAATCATAAAGAGAAGCCAGCTGCAGCCTCCTGGACCTTGAATTGCCTGGTGAAGCCCAGCTGCTGTGCTGACCTACTTTTTTTTTATCGACAGAGAAGCTCCGGATGGCACAACCTCTTCCCTCAGGTTAATGGGACCAACTAACCCTGAGACGAACTCCACTTCGGCGCAATCCCTGACTTGCTCTGCCTCACCGCTGCTGCAGAAGCCTAATGCCAGGGGTCGAGTGTTCGTAAGTGAGTGCAACGTCTGCTGTGGAACAATCCACCCAGAAGCTCCAGGAGCCTCCTTAGGACTCTCCAGACGCAGGAAATCCTGATCCAGAGACACTAGAGTGCAGGACCGAGGGAGCAAGGAAAGTCCAAGAAGAGTTAACCGTTCTGCATCAGTGCTGTTTGCAAAGCGCTGAACTATGAAGTGCCGCTGAATTGAAGGAAGCCTATAGCTGCTGAAGGCTTGCCCGTGTACTGCCGCAAGAGCCCTCCAGATGTCCTCACTCTTGTCCCCACGACTGAGGCTCAGGAACCAGAGTCTGCTTGGCTGTAACAAGAGGGAATCCAGCTGGACCCTTTTCTTCTAACCAAAGGTACTGTTTTGGGCTTGGGGGGTGCTTACCTTCTTGCATAAAGTCATGCTATCTCACTTGAGATGTGCACTTGCTTAACTTTCTGAGTTGATTTCAAAGCCCCTTGCCCAGTCTTAACAGCTTGTGTACCTACAAGTGATTTTCTGAACTATCTGACTTTATGAAAACACTTTTATTCAAGAAGTGCATCAGAACTCTAGACTTTGTCCAGATGACATTGGCTGTCCTGGCTCCCTAAAGGCACTGTTCTGAATCAACTGACTTTGGCATTGCTTGTCACTCTATAGGTTGTAATTTGGTAAGGATAAGACTGGGGGCTAGCCCAGTAAAGGACCGGGTGTAACTTACAGATCATCTCAAACCCCTCCAATCCAGTTTACAAAAGCACTGGGATGTTTGGGGCCGCAGTGGGCAACCCAAGGATTATCTTCTGAAATGGTGTCTGTCACTGCAAGGCACTTGGTCTCCATGTGCCCCCAGAGTTCCACCCAAAACAATGCTGCCTGACGTGCTTGTGCCTTGTAGGCCTCCAGCGAGACCCACACTGCCCCATTCCCATGTTCGTTGGTGAATCTATTGAGGGCCCCGCTATATCTAGCCAAGGTGAGGTTGGCCTTCTTAACCTGCATTTTCCAAATGCATGATGCTATAACTCTCACACCTAGATAATCATAGGACTGAACCTGCTCAATTGCACCCCCATCTACAAAGAGAGATGTGGGCTTGTGCTTCTTCTTGAAATTAGCATTGAAGATCATAGCCTTGGTTTTTGTGATATTCAAGGCAAGCCCATTCTTCTTTGCAAAAGACACTAAAATCTCCAGTTGTTTGTACACACCAGTCGGCGTGAGAGAGAGGAGCACAGCATCATCAGCAAACAACAATGCAGGAAACTTGTCGCCTGCTTGCAAAGGGGCGTCAGTCTGGGTGGCCAACAACCTCTTCAAAACTTCATTAATGAAAATGCCTCTGCGCCAACACACCTCCCTGGCGGACTCCCTTCTGTATAGCAATATTATGGGAAGTGCTTCCCTCTTGACTCCAGTGGACCACTGCCAAGTTCTCTGTATAAAGACTCTGAATTGCTGTAAGCAGAGTCACAGGGATCCCAAGTTCCTCCAGGACCTTCCACAAACGTGTCCGTGGGACCATATCAAAAGCTGTGCGGAAGTCCACAAACACAGTATAGACGCTGACCTTTCTCAGAACAGAATACTTTTCACAGATCAAGCGCAGCCGAAGACTTTGGTCTATCATGCTCAGGCCCTCACAAAATCCCGCCTGGCGATGATCAATTACACCAGAGCTTAATACCCACTCATCCAAGTGGAATAAAAGTGCCCTGGCAAACGTCTTCCCCCCAGCACCCAGCAAGGAAATCGGTCTAAAGTTGACCAGGTCATTGCACGCACGACTATTTCAGCCCCAGTCCAAGATCCGGGAACCATGGTGCTGGCCAACACAGCGTTATATAACTTGGTCAAATAGGGCACCCATATTGAAGACTCATTCCTGAAAAGAAACATGTATCAGGGCTCTATCTGGGCCCGGGTCCTTGCCCAGCTTCTGGCGTGTCAACGCACGCTCCACCTGGGCCTCTGTGAGCTTTACGGGAGATAGGGGTAGAGCCGGGCCCAGCAGTGCAGAACTCCATCGAAGTCCCAGGGTTCTCGCGGTAAAGGGTACCATAATAATCTGCCCATACTGGTTCCGGAATTAAGCCATACAGCTGGGTTTGGCTCCCCCGGTGTACACCCCCCATCTTGGACCAAAATCCCCTAGAATCCCCACAGGTAATTGCTTCCAGGAGATCCCCCCATAGCTCCTCGTGCCTGCCCCCTTTTTTCTCGCTCAACAATGTGTGGTAAGCAGATCTTGCCTGTCTAGCCACAATGCATCTCAAGGTCCTTTTACACTTAGAAGCAGCTTTAAGGCGCCCCTTTGCTTCCCGACACTCCCTGTTGTACCAGGGCGTTGCTTTCTCCCTAGGTTTATATGTGTTTGTCGCAGGTTTAAAACAATAGGCTTCTACTGTCCCCATGATTTCCTCATGGAACTTAATCAAGGCTGCAGCATTTCTCGGATCTGACCTTGCAAAGTCCTCAAGAACAGGGCAAATTGAAGCATACACCTGCGGGAGAACCCCTTTCCAGGTCCAGGCGACCCCACCTCACATTCTTCCTTGCCTGGTCCAATAAATCAGGGGCAAGTGTTATGCCATCTCGGGTGCCCTTACTCCCTCCTATATGCCTCCAAAAATCCTTGCTCATCGTCATACGTAGGGGTGGTGGTCGCTCTCCGCCCTCCTGGTGATTTCAAATGCCTCAATAAATCTCCAGGCCTCCAGATTGTCAAACATATCATCAATTTTGCTAGACGACCGACCATTGTCAAAAGTATGCGCTGCAGGGCGGTCGCCGGGAAAACGTCCATTACATGCCCTAAGATTAACCGAGGCTAACAGGATGACCATCTCATTCGCGCCTCCTCTGTCGTTACGTCAAACAAAGTGGACACCGGCTCAATCTGGGCATTGAGATCCCCAAAAAATCAAACATTTTGGAAGTCCAGAGGAGTGCCCCCTCCATGCCATAAATTCCTTCGTAATCTTCTCTAGGAATGACACCCCTCCGCCGGGAATGCCCCTGCTGTAAAAATTAACACCTAGGGCAGGGGTGTTATTGCACAATTCCAAGTCCAGGGCCAATACATCAGGAGAATGAATATACAGAACTGTGACAGCTTTGCAAAGGGAGTCCTTGACTCAGATCACCAGGCCCCCGGACGGGCGTCCCCTTGTTCCTTTGAGTGCAGGTACAAAAAAGGTTGCATACCCCTCCAGAAATGTTGACTTCAGGGTCCATGTTTCCTGCAGTGAATCCACCTCAAACCCCCTAATGAACAAACGCCAGTCCTCGTCAACAAGATGTTTGTCGACCCCAGCTATGTTCCAGGATAGGACCCGCACCCCGGGCAATGTGTCTGGTGGGAACTCTACCACTCCTTGGGTTGGATTTGCTCACAGCACCCTGTCGTGCACTTCCCGGGTGAGAGCAGAAGAAATACAACTCCAAGCTTGCTCGGGGTGCCCAACACTTCAAGTGCTATGACCCCACCCCTGGTTTACACTGAGGCAAACGAGACGCTGCTGTATCCCCACACTGTTCGGGCAGACATCAATAGCTGGCCTTCACCAGCTTTCCGTTCCCCCTGGGCGACTCCCAATACATGACCAGGTGGTAAGCTTACGAGACTGGTGCTGAACTCCTGACATACCATGGGGTCCAAGCAGGCTCCTGGCATGAAGCCGGGTGGTGGGTGCCTGCCCAACACGGGACTGTGGTATGCGATAAGGTCCAATCTGGCCGCCATGGACATGCCTCAACCCACCCGGCTGAGAACTCAATAACCATTCTGGGGGCGACATTCTAATAGAGATCTATAGGTGAGCAAGTGGAAGGGCCAGTTGATCCAATTCCAGGAGACCCTTTACGAAACGGGAATACTTTACCCAAACATTAATGGCACCCACCCCCTGCAGGCCTACTGGTCTCTCACAGGAAACAAGGTCACTGTGAATCAACGATAGACACCCCCTCCTATGCCTTGACTAGTGACTAACTTTATTCAGCAGGCTATCACTCTGTTCATGCCTGGCGGTCTGATTTTTTGGGACCTTCGTAAGATTGAACCATTCCTGGTTCTCAGAACCAAAAACCTTATGAGCGGGGCCTGAGCTCTCTTCGACCTCACCCTCCCCTATAACACCCTGACAATGAGGAGGAGCTCTATTTGGCGATGAAGAGACAACCCTATTTGCAGGAAGCACAAGAATCTTGGGTGGAATGCTGAGACCACTAGCCTCCTGTCCTCCCTCCTCATCTCCCCCTACAAACCCCTGTGTCCTCGGGCACCCCCAATGGATTGGGAACCCCTAGCATCAAACCCTCCACGAATTTAGTCAGTCTGCGTATATCGCACTTGAGCTCTGCGTTTTCTTCCCGCATGAGCTTTTTTAAGGCATGCTTACACCCTCACAGCCCCTCTTTGCCATATCGCCCTTACTCATGCTATCAATGAGCTGGGGCCCCCCTGTCAAAGAGGGGAAGTGAGGTAGGGGGGGAACAAGGTTATCCCGGCCCATGAACAAAGCCCCACTCAGGTTCATAGTCATAACTTCACCCAAGTTAGCCAGGAGCTTGAATTTATTACTAGTGCAAACTCCCTGTTGGTAAGACATGTGCCCAACTTGGACGCCACCTCCCTCACTCCCCTCTCCCTCCCTTACCCCCGAGGGTGCAAGCTTCCCCTCAGCCGTCTGGTGATGAAGCTGCTCCACCACCATAGCCGGGCTAGGTCTGGGCACAACAGGTACTCCCTGCCCTGCCAAGGCAATCGCTTCAATTACACATGGTGCAACTCCTTTTCCTGAATCACAGCTCCTTGCCACCAGCCTATAGATTTTTCCCTCCTGTTTACCTGGCATTTTCTCAACCACATACGCCTCCAGCGATTCCTTAGAAAGGGGTATTGGTTTCCCCATAGGATTACTTTGTGGCGGAAAAATTGGAGGTCTAGTCGGAGGATCTGGGGTTATCTCGGTAAAACCCATTGCATGATCCTCTACTACACAGTTAGATTTGGCTATAAGAAGGGGTGGGCAATCCCCTATATCATGCAATAGCCCCTCAATTTCTGAAATCAGCACATTAACATCCTGTATCGGTTTAAATATTTAAAACATTTTCCTTCGCCCACCTCCCGGGGAAACCTCTATTGTAGCTTTTCTTTTCAGCATAATGGTGGGAGGTTGCAATTATACTCCTGGTGTTACACCCTTTGCCCCCTACTCCGTGGCTAGGTTCCCAGAAGTTAGAGCTCAAGGAATTACTCAGTAATTTACAGCAAAGAAATGACACAGTTATCTTAAACACTTAAACAATGAGCATGTGGATTGCGACTGATGCAAAAGATAAAAGAACACTATCAAGTTGAAAAATTAAGCAGATAAAAGAATACAAAAAAAAAGTTTAAAGTTCTACAAATGTGGTCTTTTAAAAGTCAAAAATATGCACAATCAGGCAGGACAAAAATACAATCTTAGCCCCCATGAGCGTTGACCTATGATATGCACGTTATCCTACAATGTGTCCGTAAGTCCAGCATACAGTGTGAGGTGGAGGAACGCCCGACAGGCTAAGGGGGCATCCATAGTCTGCCTCCCTCCTCCTCCCCAATGCAGGAATATGCAAGTTCAACTGAAAGTACCAATGTGAACCCACAGAAGCCAATCCATCCCATGCAGGAAATGTCACGGGAAAGTCTCAACTCACCGGCTGCACACAATGGAAACCACAACACCTCTGTGCCAGAAAGTGACCACACCTGGCTCAAAACTGCGCAAACAAGACGGTCAGCCTGTGTAGGCGTGCCGTCGCAGGGAGAGCCGTACATATTGGGAGGCACACAGGTGGAAGAATGAGTGGAAGAATTAGTCAATTCAAAAGGGAAAAGCCAAGTCACGTATTCCACTTACTTGGTTTGTCTTCAGCAACAAAGCTGCCTCAATGCTATGCAGGGAGTCTCCCGGAAAGGTGGTTTCTCAATTATTCACCAATCCAGTCCAAATGTATTTGCAGCGTATGTTTGCAGAAAACTTGGGGGGAGCAGCCCACCATCAGAGGTAAAACCAGTCACGTAGATCCAGCAGAGTGTTAAATGTGAGGGGTGACTCAGAGGGCAGTAACCGTGGGTTGAAACACAAGGATGTGGACTGTTTTGCTTCCCACTCAGACTCTGCCCCAGAAGATATGTTCAATGTAACACCCACGGACAGCCACAGACAGCCTGCACCCTTCACTTGCAGGCTTCCACCGCAAGGGTGAGTACTGGTGGGTTTTGTACCCTCCTCTTCCTCCTCACTCGAATTTGTGGCAAAAAGGTGGTGTGGCCTAATGCGCCAAGAGCTCCAGAGACCTAGCAACAGCCAACACAGCCGCAGACAGCCTGCACCCTTCACTTGCGGGCTTCCGCCGCAAGGGTGAGTACTGGTGGGTTTTGTACCCTCATCTTCTTCCTCACTCGAATTTGCTGCAATAAAGGGGGCATGGCCTAACGGGCTGAGAACTCCAGAGACCCAGCAACAGCTAACACAGCCACAGACAGCCTGCGCCCTTCACCTGCGGCTTCCGTCACAAGTGTGAGTACTGGCGGTTTTTGTACCCTCCTCTTCCTCCTCACACGAATGTGTGGCAAAAAGGGGGTGTGGCCTAACAGACCGAGAGCTCAGAGACCCAGCAACAGCCAACACAGCCACAGACAGCCTGCGTCCTTCACCTGCGGGCTTCCGCCACAAGGGTGAGTGTTGGTGGGTTTTGTACCCTCCTCTTCCTCCTCACTCGAAATTGTGGCAAAAAGGGGGCGTGGCCTAATGGGCCAAGAGCTCCAGAGACCCAGCAACAGCCAACACAGCCACAGACAGCCTGCGTCCTTCACCTGCGGGCTTCCATATAAGATTCCATAGCACTGATAAATCTTCCTGACCTTTGTCAACCCCAGAACTTTTTGCTGGACTGGCAGATTATTTTTCCCTATACCTCACTGAGTGGGAACCTTTTTCCATGCACCTGTGTTGTTTTTTTTTGTCATTTCAGTGTTCCTTGTCCTTTCTTGTTCCTTTCCCTGACCTCAAGGGTGGCAAAATCCTCTGTGTCAATTTAATCTTCGGCGGGAGACCTTGGTCATGCCCGCCCAGGCTCCCGAGTATCTATGAAGGCAGGAAGCGAGGGAGGAGTCCAGAATTCTGCAGTCCTTTGTCTTCCAGCCAGACTGCGAGAATCCAGATCAAACTGGGAGGCTGGCTGTCCTGAAAGGAGTGCCAACCCCCCAAGTTTGAATGTTGCATTGCTGTTTGATTGACTGGGTTCCTGAATAAAAGTCTGATCCTGGAAGCTGAAGATGAAGTCGATCACTGGAACCAATTCCGAAGATGAAAAAACCACAACTCAGATGATTTCTAGCGACCGGAAAGCCTACTGTGTATCCAGAGCCTTCTGTAGCCCTTAAATCCAATCGACATGGGAGTTCTGAACACAAGGACTCATACCCAAAGGCTGGTGAGATTCACTCGCCTCAAGAAGACCTGCATTTTCAGCCATCTCACGTCATGCTGCAATGTTGCAGGGCTGAAATTCCCTGATACCTTGGGACTTTGAGCCATTGTATGGTGCACAGTCTTACGAATTCTGAATCTTGCTGAAGCTTGGTGGGCATCCTGCTGGACGTCCAGAGACTTGAAGCAAGTCTGAAACATCCCCTCAACAGAGTGATGGACCTTGCAAACAATGGCAATCCGACAATGGTTATTTAGCCTTTTTCCTGGCTCCTGAAAGGGCGCCAAAACCACAGAGCCACATCCAGCCAAGAAGAAACTTTTGTCTGGAGCCTTCTCCCATGATTCCTGCTGCAAAAGTCCTTTCAAAGTCCTGTCTTCCATCTTCTTGACCAAGGAATCCATCGACCGGTTTTTGGCTGCAGACCCTGAAGTCTACCTGCTGCAACTCTTCTTCGGTGCTGAGGTACTGTGTTGGCTGGGATATTTTACCCACCTTAAGCTTTTGTGATTTCTGTGTACCTTTGTGGTGTTTTCTGTGATTGGGAGGCCACTAGTACAGTTCACCCAGTCCCATTGCGGACTCCTCCTAGGGTATCTTCTCTGAAGTCGGGAGGATAGCTAAGGGGCAATGCGCTCACCATGGAAGCAAGACAACGCAGAGCAACACAGGTTTGATCCCTGGGTCCTCGCTCAGAAACCTCTGGGTATTAAGCACGTTATAAATAACCAATTACAATTACAATACCCTCAACTAACTTTAAAGTGAAATACTTGTTTGAACAGTCTTCCTCTGGAATTTGCCTGCAACTGAACCCTATCTCACACTGCCTACAGCTGGCACCTAGAACACCATGGTCCCTCTCTTTGCCCTGGAGTGAACTCATGCAATTGCATAAGGGAAGAACTGGATAAGTAAAGGATTCTGTCTTGAAAAGAATAACAAGTGTGGAAAGGTACTCACATTTTGTCTTTCCCCAACTCTGCTCAGGTTGTCCAGGAAGACCTCATTATTCCTGCAGAGGGTATCTCCCTGATCAAGATGGGGATACCAGTCTGTGCAAAGAATCCAGTAAGCGAGGAACTGCCCACTGAATTAAGGAATAGGAGAGGTCAAGCCATGACGACACTAGATGCAATAATCAATCAGTCAACATTGCGAAATGATCAACAAGTGAGCCCCTCGGAGCAGCATGTGGCCTCCAAAATTAACAACGTTCACCTTCCTCTAAACTAATAATTACCGCCACTATCCCCAACCTTAAATAGAATATCTACAGTTGCATCTCAACCCAGTAGCAAAGAGACTCCAACCAAAAAAAACTTTTTTCCATCATGCCAGCAGTAACGATTGCAGTGGCCCCGTTCAGTAATTTCTATGAGGCCTTAAACGATACCTTGAAGAACCATACTACGCTGGCTGCCATGATGCATACCAAGTTGATATACTTGGAAGTGTACATTACAGCACTAGATGCTAAAAAGGGGACGTACAGGATATAGGTGAACAACAGACCACACCAGAAGCGCCGGACCTTGAAACTCTACAAGTAACAAAAGCACCAAGTAACGGATACCTCGACAAATGGTACTCAGACAACACCGGAGTCTAATAAAGATCTTAGACCTTGCATAATGAATATTTCACTACTTGATGACGCTTGAAATGCTAACTGTGAAATAATGCCTGGACTTAAAGTAAGCAAGGACCCTGTAATAGAGAATCAATTGGAAAAAGCTACAAGAACTATACCATGGGAGGGTGTGAACCTCTTATCACATAGATCAAGAAAACTGCATAACGGCTGCATTGTTTTGGAAATTAAGGAACAAGCAGCGAGTGCAAATTCTCTATCTCACTTAACTAATCAAGTTATAGAGAATATAGACTTAATGGATTGCACTCAATACTCAGCGGAATCTGAACTGATCGCCCTACCATCAGGGGGGAAACCAATTACCGTAAACACTCAGAAGTCAACCATCACTCAACCTTTTAATAAAATTAACTCACCTGTGTTTTTGACCTTGGCCGATAGGTGCAAAAAACTGGCAAAGGAAAGAAGAACCCATGAGCAGGGGCTGAATGATAATGCATTGACATTGCATTCAGGAAGAAGTCAAACCAGATCACGCCCGAGTAGAAGTTCTGCGAAAATAAGGTGCAAACGGTCCCACTCAAAACATCTTGACCATGAAACAAAATAAGAGAGCGAAGTTCATGCTTCGAACTGATAGATCGAGAATATCAGAGTGAACTTTGAGACTGAATGAAAGAGAGGAGCCGCAAAAGGAGCATTGTGTCCCTTACAGCCTAAAGATCAAGAGCAAACATAACTTTAAGTTAGAGCAAAAAGCGAACAAACAAGAAGAGACAATCCTAAATAGACAAAATATCATGACTCTCTTCCACTGTATCCCTAATCTGTGGCAAATTCGCTCAGAAGATGTAAGAATCGTAGAGTTCGGATCAAGGGGAGATTGGATAGTGTATATCTTCACATCCCCTCATTGGTGGTGCGGACAATGCTGACAACTGCTATGGAGAGCTTCTTAATGTTCGGTTTTGACTTAACAGAATGCTCCTCAGAGAGGGCTGATTAAAAACAACGTGAACTAAATATGAGACAACGTGTAAACAGCGAGTGTCCGGCTCCTCTGTCTAATTTACCAAACCCAGAAAAGGAAATAAATGTGACAAAATTAAATAGTCAAAAGACAAGAAAGGAGCACTGTCACAACATACGAGCGAAAAACTCAGAGACTAGGAAGAGCAGGAAAATGTGGAGTGCGTTTCATCTCTACGGCCTCTCGAGGACGATCCATGGAGAACAAAGAGAGGGGAAAACAAGATCTTTCAAGACCTGCTGAACATTGGCCATGAGCCAAAAGGTCAGCTCCCAAAATCAACAGTGACCTTCAAACCAGACGTAAACTTAACTTATCAAAACGAACAAAGTAACATTCCTGATAAAGGATCGCAAATTCATGACCATCAAAAATGGGTTATGGATTTCAGAAGCCTTAGTATATTGAGTCAGAAGATAGCCATTCAGAGCTGCCAAAAACTGCCAGGAAAACAAGGTGGAGGGGGAAGATCAACACCTGATGCAACAGCTAATAATCATGGGTTCTTGGAACACGAGAGATTTTACCCATTTATTGACGCCTAGTGATGTCAACCTAGGCGACTTCCACCTCCTATGTCTCCAAGAGACATGGCTAACTGAAAAACCTTACTTGGATGGTTATGACATTTTTATTTCACCAGCCCCATAAGGCTTGAAAGGAGGACCATCATCAGGACTGTTAACAGCGATACGATCCGGCAGTGGTTTCCACTACGTCCAGACCCTGGTTTCAAACCTGTTCTTTCAAGTGACATTACTAAACTGGATACATGAAGAGCCTCAAGAAAAGGATGATCAGGGAGACACCATGATAATAAATACCCTTTAGCCATGAGTAATGAGAAATTCTTGGAAATGGCAGAGAATATCATGGATGAAATATACATTGATTTTCAACCGAAGTATATAGTATTGTGTGGTGACCTGAATGCGACCTGTTCGAATCTCCGGGCAGTCAAGACCAAATACAAAAATACGACACCTACAGCAGTGAGAGGCACTTTGTGGTCATCATTGATGGCATCTCGCGATCTACATAATCTCCACACGAAATGGGAGAAGGACCCAGACTCAGTACCCACTTGGGAGAGAGATGGTCAAAAATCTGTAATAGACTATGTATTTATATCCAGAGAATTTCTCCCTCTTATCTCAGATTTCAAAGTAGTTCGGACTGAACACCATGACCATCATTTGTTAACAATGAAGTGGAACAGAAGGCGCAAGATAAGAAGTAAAATGACAGCAGCAGTGGAGGACTGCAGCGGCGGAATTCGTTTACGATTAACCACAAATGCTATCAAAAATGTAACATCTGCATATATCTCAACTACTAATACAAACAATGAACAAACTGTCACTGGGAACATTGACTATCAACCACTTCTAACTAATAATCAAACAAAAAGAAGAAAATGGAACAATGCCACATCAAAATCAAACCGTCATCAGTATGATAAATTATTGGTTGCTGAAAGGAGAAAATTAAGAACAGCGAAACGATTGGCAGCAAAAACCAATAACGTGGAACATATAGAAATGGCCAATGTAGCCCTGAAAACATATAAAAACTGGCTGAGATCCCAGTGAGCAAGAATGTATCAGACAGATGCGGAAGAAATGCTATGAGTGATTTGTGGCGAGAGATAAGCCAGACCTCTTGGGACATGCCTTGTGATGTGGAACTAATCAGGGAGCAAATCTCTAAATTAAACACCTCAATGGCCCCCGGCCCAGATGGAATCACCAATGCAGACCTCAAAGAGCAGCCACAAGAATGGGCCACCTTCATCCATGAGGTTATCAAAAATTGTATGGGTACAAGATCAATCCCAACATCGAGGACAATGTCAACGGTGGTGCCAATTTATAAACGTGGCCCAAGAGAAAATGCAAGAAATTACCACCCAATAGCCTTATTGGAAAGGTTTTTGGTTTATTGATGCTGGATCGCTTTCATTCGTGGGCTAGATCAACTGGGTGTACAGATCCTTTCCAATCAGTCTTTGTAAAGGACGTTGGAACTACGGCAAACATCTTCCTTTTAAGCACCTTGAAGGGAAGGATAATGGATGGCAGCCCCAGGATCTTTGTGGCATTTGTTGACCTGGTCCAAGCATTTGACCAGGTCAACCGTGAAATTCTGTGGGAATAACTTGCAGAAAGGAAATGCCCCTGGGAGATCCTAGAGCCAACAAAATCGCTACACAGAAACACATCAATGAGAGTACGGTTGAACCAAGCGGATACTCTGTCTAAGGTAATCCAAACAGCAAGAGGGATAAACCAGGGGTGCCCACTCGCCCTGGCCCTCTTCAACTCATACTTATGGGATTTCCAGGATTCTGAAGCTGATGTTGGATCTTTTTCCCTGGCAATAGAAGAGGTCAAAGTCACACGCCTTCTTTATGCGGACGACTTGATCTTATTAGATCAAACAGCGATTGGTCTTCAACGCCAGCTAAACAACTTGGCGGAATACATCACAAGAAATAACATAGAAATCAACAAAAAAAAAAAGTCATGACGTTTGAAAAATCAATGAGGAAAACTGAAAAACTCCAGTGGTATTTGGAAGGTTCGAAAATCGAACATGTAAAAGAATTTAAATATTTGGGGGTGATTTTGAGTTATAGCCTAGGGGAGTCCCAAATGCAAGTTTGTCTCTGTGAAAAAGTCAAGAAATTGTCAGCACAAGCAAGAGCAATTGGCAATAAATTCGGTCGATTCTCTATGATACCGATCATTCAGCTTTATAAGGCAAAGGTTGTTCCCACCTTGACATATGGGTCAGAAGCAATGCCAAAGATCCCGGAGGCAACCTGGTTGAGACTGGAAGGTTACTTCTGGCGTTGAGTGTTAGGACTCCCGATGTCGACTCCAATGGCATCACTACACAGAGAGCTGTGTTTACTCTTATTGCAAACAACGGTAAACAGAAACAGATTGATGCTATATAGAAAAACAATTCTAGTCGACTGTATCAAAATCTTTGACATTATCAAAACTGAAATTGAAGGGAAAAAGAACAAAACACTGAGCGACTGGGAACAGAGAAACCAGACCAAATTAGACAAGATAAACTGCATGGAAGAAGATCTCTAGCAAAATCCAATTAAAGTAAAGAAGAAATTGGAGGAATGGGACTGAATACAGACCATATCTATGGCATCTGGAAATAAACTGATGTCCCATCTACCACCAATAGCGAAGAGAATACATGAACTTCCGGCATACTTGGAGAAATTTCCCAATAAAATCTTACGAAACACCTTTATGAGAGCACGTTTGAACCACCTTTTTGACCAAAGAAATCAGGGCCATTAGAGATCTTTCGCGTACTAATAAGTGCAGATTCAGCAATAAAGCGGACCAAGTGGCAACAGTTAGACTTTTGCTATTATCTTGCACAGGTCTCAACAAAACAAGCAACATCCATATGGGTCACCTTTTCAAAGATCACTGTATCTTTAATGAGGAAAACTGGTGGCACATTTTAATGGGAGGGAACAAAACTTCTTCTGTGATAGCAGTGGCACAGTTTTTGATAAACATGGAGCTTCATAAATAAGGGGAATAGGAGGCAGAAATAACAAATCAGACAGCATGAGCAGGGGGGAGGGTCGTCAGACAGCCGGAGAAATGCTTGTACTCTAAATCCTTGTCCTATTCCATATTTCTTTGTCTATCCGTGCCTCCATTGATTTTGCCTTCCTCAACAGTACCGTTTTTTTACTCAAGGATACAGTATTATAGACATTTTATTTTGGACTATTTCTGAGAAAAACTAGGGACGGTTGACATACATAATCAGCCCTCCCTTATTATTTTACTGTTTTATTTTAATGGAACTTGATGAAAGTGGCTTGTAAAGATTGTATCACAATTGAATCAAGCAAATAAAAGATACATAAAAAAGATTCTGCCTTAGGTAAAACATACCTCTTAAGTTGTTGATAGCTCCTTTAAAAAGTACATATGTTTTACTTACCTTGAGTTAGCTGTCTGCCCTCCTAAAAAAAAAGTCAGTTATTGCTTACCTCAATCTGTGTTGTACTGATCTGAAGGCAACTGTAATAGTATATTACAACATTAGGTTTTACCTGCCTAGAATAGCTGTGTGCCATTCTTGAAAAGTGTTCATTTAGGTGTAGCTGGCCTTGGTCTGCCTGGTGCATCCACAATTAGTGTAAATAGTTCTTACTTATCTTAGATTGTGTTCCACTGACCTGAAAAGCAACTGTAATTGCATATTACACCAAAAAGGTCTTACTCACCTAGTAACATCAATTTCAGAATATGTATTTTGCTTTTTGCAGGTTGCAGTTATAGCATTTTTTTTCTGCAGATACATATGGTGATCCATTCTTATAATTATTTACTTTTTATTTATTTGCATTTATAAGTGCACATACGGCCCTCGGGCATCGAAGCGCTGTTACAATGAAGGCATACTTAATTCCAGTGGTTACAAGATAAGGTGCATGCATAGATACATAAAATATATTTCATGCTACAGGGATATTGTAACCACATTTTTCATAGTGTACTTATGAACAATGCCACTTTGGGGTGGGATCAAATGACATCACTTCCTGTGATGTCATCAGAGATCACAGGTCATGTGATGTCACTTGCGCTAGCCCTGGCATTTTGATGAAATGATGTCCCTGAGTCCACCCCAGACAATACTGATGAAGGTGATTATGAGGGTACAGACAACCGTCCAAACTCCTCTGGAGATTAATATGAGGGTTCTGATGGGGAGAATGTTAGTTCACCCCCTCTCCTTCACCTGTTTCTAACTTACCTTCAACCATAACTGATGACTTTCTGGAGCTTACCCAAATGAACATTCTTATGCACTATAACTTAAAGATTTGAAAAATAGAAGAGGAATCTCATACCTCATTACAAGGGGATTTTGTAGACTGTTCTTATTTTGTAGGGTCTGACAAGTCTGAAGCTTCCAAGGTCACAGAACTGGTGAGTCAGTATGACATGTAATGTGGCATTGCTGTATGGCTGAAAACATTTGACCTCGCTTGTAAAAAGGTTGGTCTGTGTGAGAGTGATATAGAGTACCCTGGGTTCTTTTTAGGCTTCCCAAGAGTGACTACCAAGTAATCTTGGATTTAGAAGTAGCTGAAAGAAGTGCCTAGGATAGGGTAAAACTAGATTTAAGAAGAAAGCTTCCCAATATCTAAACACCTTAAGGGACCATGAGAATAAAGGTAGGTATAAAAGTGTTATCTCCTCATCCCTTAAAAAATCTGTTAACACTGAGTATAGCAGAAAGGCTGTGGTCTTAGACTCAGCCGAGCCACCTTGTAAAAAGGTTGAAGCTCCTAAACTTAAATTAACAGAGGTCCCCTTAGGAGACTTCTTCTCAGAGATAAAACACATTAACTACCACTCTGAAGAGCACGTGGGTGTAGCACCCATAACTTCAAATAGGCACCACAAAACTAGAGGTCACTCCTGTGACCCCACCATTAGCTGCTGTTAAGGTGATTGAGCCTCTTGAAAAACCACATATAGTGGAAGTGGTTCACCTAGTTGCCAGAAACCCAAATGTTTCTGTCCTATTACTGGCCTGGTGTAACGCCATGGCTAAGGTCACTGGTGTGACCCCACCTTTAGTTAACACTGAGGTGGAAGAACCCCTTGATAACACATCTAGAGTGGAAGTGGTTCACCCTGTTCATAGGAACTTAAGTGTTCATATTCATATTTAACACTGTGTAAAAACTTTGTTCCAATCACTAATGCGACTTTGCCTTCAGCTGAGGCTGAAGTAGAAAGTCCCTCTGAAACCTCACAGACAGTGGAGGGGGTCATTTAACCTCAAAACCTGGACTCTCAACCATTTGCTGTGAAGGCCATTTGTATGGCTGACAAGAACCTTGGTGTTTCTGTCACACACCTTGTGTGGTGTATGTCCTTTAGAATAAAAGTCCCTTCAGTCAAATCTGTATTGGCTGAACCCCTTGAAAACCCACTTACATTGGAAGTGTTTCCAAACTCTCTAAAGCTGGATACTCCTGAAAATCCACCTACAGTGGGGGTGATCCAGATGGATGTAAAGAAGTTAAGTGTGTTTAACAAACCTAAGAGAGCAAGGAGTTTCCTTGACCCCGAAGTAGGAATCAAGTTTTCTTCTTTAGTTCCGAGTGCCCAGAAGGAAACTTCCAGGCCTGAAAAACTGAAAACCAAAAAGAGTTATACGAAACCTAAACATAGCTTTCTTACTAGGCCTTCTAATAGAAATCCTGTGACTCCAACTATTCGTACATGAGAGATTGAAAGGTGTTCTGCCAAGGGTAAGGTCTACGTTTAAAGAGACAACTCTAAATCTGTGGAATCCTCTACAGAGGATCCAACTGTAAGTCCTTATGTTAGTAGGGCAACTTCTACCAAAGGCAGATCTAAAACTAGAATGTTAGGGAAATGGGAGCCAAACCATGCTCCACCATTTTACTTCCAATTATAAAGTCTGTGACCCACCCTGCCTCTGAGGAAGAGGTGGATAGACAAGTTGGAAACCTATTTAGGCCTTTGAGGACTGGTAATCCTCAAGGCTGGTGGAAATCCAGAAAGTCTATGGGTAAACACTTTGAGACTGTGGGATCTTTTGCTGAAGACCCCATTGTAAATCCAAGTGTTAGGAGGGAAACCCCTAACCAAGGTAAAACCAGATCGAAGAGGAAGTGGAAGCATGTACAATGCTTTGCCACAACCCCTCCAACTAAGATACCTGCGACCTAACCTGCTCCAGAGGAAGAGGCGGTGAGGAATCACGGCGACCCCTCTGGCTCTAAGGGATTTCTTAATAAGAACCCCCTTTAAAATGCCTATTATACGTTCAGAGGTTGCCAATCTTCTGAGCACCTGTTAAATCAGATCTCCTATACCTTAGACGAGAGAAAAGTGCCCAACAATACTTGTAGGTCAAATAGTTTCAAATGATAACTAATATTAAAAAGTATCACAGCAGGGGTTACAAAAAGATTGCTGGTGGACTCAGCAAACAGTTTAACCGACTGAAACATGAGATCCATCTAGGTGAAGATTAGATCCTCCTGTTCCTTACTCTAGGAGGGACGAGTGTTAGGTAAGATTTTCACAGCAATGATAAATCTCCCTGACTTGTGTCAACCCAGGAACTTTTTGCAGGACTGGTAGATTATTTTTCTTATACCTCAGTGAGTGAGAACCTGTTTCCACAATCACAGAGTATTTTACTCTCTTTATGGGTGTCATTTTTAAGACTCTCCGTAGGGTCGTTTTAATGTTATCCTCTTTGATTACTTTTGGCACATACTGCCTCTTGTTGCTGGGTTGCCCTCGGGGCTGGCATTTTAACTTTCTCTGGCTAACCTTGTGGACTACAGTTCCCAAGGGTGGAAATGATCTTTGGATCCCTTTTACATTTTATTAGGTGAGACCAACACCCCCCACCTTATGTGGAGTGCTGGTGAGATACAATGTAGCCCCTTTCTCATTCTAACTGTAATATTTCTGTTACAGGGATAAGATTACCTTTAATGGCTGGTGGCAGTGAACCTTTTAATTAATTTGGAGCACTTTTACTGCCTGCTGTCTCCACAGCCCCGGTAAAGGCACCTATGGGTGCTCATTTTACCAAAAGTGCCCCTGTCTTCATTTATCACCATTTCAGTGTTCCTTGGTCCTTTCCCTGACCTCCAGGGTGGGGAAATCCTTTGTGTCCAAGTTACCTTTGCCGGGAGGCCTTGGTCAAGCCTGCCAGGCTCCAGAGTGTCTGTGAAGGCAGGAAGCAAGGGAGGAGTCAAAAACTCCACAGTCCTTTGTCTTCCAGCCTGACTGTGAGAATCCAGTTCAAAGTGGGAGGCTGGCTATCTTGAAATGACTATCAACCCCCCAGGTTTGAATGTTGCATGGCTGTTTGATTTTCTGGGTTCCTGCATAAAAGTCTGATCCTGGA
Source organism: Ambystoma mexicanum (assembly GCF_040938575.1). Classification (NCBI taxonomy): domain Eukaryota; kingdom Metazoa; phylum Chordata; class Amphibia; order Caudata; family Ambystomatidae; genus Ambystoma; species Ambystoma mexicanum. Next base: position 330,821,179 of record NC_090940.1, on the reverse strand, counting down.
AGCTGAAGAGGAAGTCGACCACTGGAACCAAATCCAAAGAGGAAGATGAAGAAACCACAGCTGAGATGATTTCCAGCGACCAGAGAGCCTGCTGTGCAACCAGAGCCTGCTGTAGCCCTTCCTTCCAATCAACCTGGGAGTTGATTGGAACTACTAAATGGCTGGTGTGATCCACTAGACCTAAGAAGACCTGCATTTTGAGCCATCCCACATCATGCTGCAACCTTGCAGGGCTGAAATACCCCAATACCCTGCGGCCTCGAGCCATTGTGCGGTGCATAGTCTTCCAAATTCCAAATCTTGCTGAAGCTTGCTGGCCATCCTGCTGCACCTCCAGAGACATGAATCAAGTCTGAATTGTCGCCTCATCAGAGTTCTGGGTCTTAAAAACCACGGGAATCCAACCAGTGCTATTCAGTCTTCTTAATGGCTCCTGAAAAGGTACCAAAACCACAGAGCCACATCCAGCCATGAGGAAACTCTTGTCTGGAGCCTTCTCCCATGATCCCTGCTGCAATAGTCCTTTAAAAGTCCTGTCTTCCATCTTCTTGACAAAGGAATCCATCGACTGGTTTTAGGCTGCAGATCCTGAAGTCTTACTGCTGCAACTCTTCCTCTGTGCTGAGGTACTGTGTTGGCTGGGGTATTTTACCCACCTCAAGCCTTTGTGATTTCTGTGTAGCTTTGGGGTGTTTTCTGTGATTGGGATGCCACTCATCCAGTTCACACAGGTCCATTGCGGACTCCTAGTGTGTCTTCTATGCTGTCAGGAGGATAGCTCAAGGGCAACGCGCTCACCTTGGAAGCAAGACAACGCAAAGCAACACAGGTTTCATCCTGGGTCCAAGCTTAGAATCCTCTGGGTATTAAGCACATTATAAATAACCAATTACAATTTCAATTACAATACCCTCAACTAACTTTAAAGTGAAATACTTACTTGTTTGAACAGGCTTCCTCTGGAACTCTGACTTTGTCTGCAACTGAAGCCTATCTCACACTGCCTACAGCTGGCACCTAGACCACTATGGTCACTGTCTTTGCCCCTGAGTGAACTCATGCAATTGGATAAGGGAAGAACTGGATAAGTAAAGGATTCTGTCTTAAAAAGAATAACAAGTTTTGAAAGGTACTTACTTGTGAGTTAGTTGGTAACTGTAACCCTGAGCGTGAACAATTACAAAAGTTTTTACTTACCTTGAATGTGTTTTGCATTATTCTGAAAAGTATATTTTATTTATTTATTTATTTATTTATTTATTTATTTAAGGTTAATTTACTCACCTGTGAATTGACTGTGCCTCTTCCCCAAAAGTAATGCTGTTAATTTCATGTTACTATTCCTGGTAGGATAACTGTATGAGTGGCTCCAATTGGGTCTTACTTCCCCTGACTTGCTTTTAGCATGTCCAGAATAAGTCTGCCTTAGGTAAAACCTACCTCTTAAGTTGCTGATAGCTCCTTTAAAAAGTATCTAGGTTTTACTTACCTTGAGTTAGCTGTGTGCCCCCCTAAAATAAGCTAAAGATTTATTGCTTACCTCAATCTGTGTTGCACTGGTCTGAAAAGCAACTGTAAGCCTGCCCTGTAGCCACCGGCTATAGGTGACCTTAGAATGCTGCTCCTTAACACAAGTTCCCTCCCGGCTCATACGGACAACATTTACTAGGTACTGTCTGATCGCCTCCCTGATCTGTTCTTTTTAACTGAAACCTGGCTACAGGAATCCTCGGTTCCTGCCCTGATTCAAGCTATACCTGATGGCTACTCCATTATTTATGCTGACCGACCCCCGCCCCGCCCGCAGATGGAAGGTGGGGTTGCAGTCATTTTCAAAGAATTCCTGAAGGTCTCTAAACTCGATTTCACTGACAATTTGGCTATGGAATCTCTTTTACTTCGTTGTGTTTTACCCCCCTCATCTGTTTTTCATTTTCTGCTCATTTATCGTCTGCCTGGGTCTTGTACTGGTTTCCTCAAGCCTTTGTTGGATACCGTGGCTGAACTTCATATACGATTTTCTAATCTTGTGGTATTAGGAGATCTTAATCTTAAATTTAATAAACCTCTAACCCACACACTTAGTTCCTTTTTTGATGGTTTGGCTGACTTGGGTTTTATCCAACTCGTTCTTGAATCTACTCACACATTGGGTAATACCTTGGATTAGGTTTTGGCCAATGAAAGACTTCTGAGTACTCCTTCGGTGGAACCAGTACTCTGGTTGGACCACTACTTGGTGTCCTGCCTTATTAAGGGGTGCTGCATCTTCATAAAGATAGCGCCTTTGAAAAGGTGGCAACGGGGTTGGTTCTCTGTCGACCTCCCCAATTTGATTTCTACTATCAAGGCGGTGAGGCATCTGTATCCACACTATCCGCGCTTACAAATTCGTTGTGTGCTGCTGCGGATTTAGTAGCCCCGTTACGGCTCATTCAGCATCGGAGGCTCCCTTCAGAGCCTTGGTTTACAGAGAATCTTAAACTGCCCGTCTATGTATGAGGCAAGCTGAGCGAAAATGGCTGTTGTCATATGACCCTAGCTCAAAAGTACAATATAAATCATGTGCCTCTGTTTACTCTACAGCTATTCTAGCAGAAAAACAAACTTTTTTTCACTCAGAAAGTTGAATCTGCCATCTGCCAAGCTAAATTACTTTTCACAGTGGTGAGATCCTTGTCATCAGCAGCTTCATTAACTCCTGTAGCTGCGCCCACTCAAAACTTCTGTGACCTTTTGGCTCAATCTTTTATCATCAAGATTGATACTATAGGCACTAACATGGCGCAGGCTATGTTTCCTACTGTTATTGACCAGGATATTGTGCCTGCAACATATGCTCCTATGAGCCAGACACTACTTGAGGGTTGGTGTTCTTTTTCATTGTTTACAGAATCAGATGTTCTGTCTGCTATCCACTGTATTAAGTCTGGTTTTCCCTCTGACCCTATTCCTCTGATTATCATGAAGAACATCTCTTCTGCTCTATTTACAGAGATTACCTGCGCAGTTAATAATTCCTTTCAAACTGGAACTATTCCCGCTGAATTTAAGGGTGCCACAGTGATCCCTCTGCTTAAGAAACCCTTGCTTGACCCTCTGGTGCTTTCTATCGCCCTATTTCACTACTCACCTTTCTTATGAAACTTTTAGAGCTTCTTGTCTCTCCTATGTTGTCATCAATCCACACAGCTTTTTGATCCTGCCCAATCTGGCTTCAGGCCGGGTTGGGAGACTAAGAGTGTCCTAATCTCGGTTCTGGACGAAATGGCCAGGTTGGTTGATGCAGGCGGGGTAGGTGCTCTGATCTTATTGGATTTGTCAGCGGCTTTTGACACTGTCGACCACCCCATCCTGCTTGACCGCCTGGTCCAAGTCAGAATTTTGGGCCAGGTCACACCTTGTTTTCCTCCTTCCTGGCCGAGAGGACTCAGACTCTTTCACTCCCTCTTTTTCTTTCCTCTATTTTTTCACTTTTATGTAGTGTTCCCCAAGGGTCCGCCTTGTCCCCTTATTCTCTTTAATATTTACATCTGGCCCCTTGTGTCTTATCTGCTCATTCGGCGTCAGGTGCTACTCGTATGCTGACGACACTCAGATCCTGATTCGTTTGGATCTTGATCAGGCTGAGATGTCGTTGTGCCTGCAGGGGTACCTGGCCTCCGTTTGGGAGTGGATGAACCACAACTGGCTTAAACTGAAAGGGGATAAGACGGAGGTGCTGGTGGTGGGTTCTCCCCCCGATCCTTTACTTTGGGTGTCTTCTTTCTGGCCTTCTTCTCTTGGCTCCCTTCCTGTGCTGGCTGACAAGGTGAGGAATTTGGGGGTCATAATCTCGGCCTCACTCTCGATGGAACCCCAAGTTGCTGCTGTTTGTAAAGGAAGTCACTTCCATCTTAGAATCTTGAGGAAGGTGCTGCCTCTGTTATATCCTCATCTGCACTCACCAGTAGTGGCGGCCCTTGTGCTTAGTCGGCTCGATTACTGTACTTCTCTATATCTATCTCAGCCTAAGAGTCTTATTCAGCGGCTTCAAAGACTTCAAAATATGGCTGCTTGGGTCGCCACCGGCTCCCCCTATGGTGCACATATATCCCCAGTGTCGCGATCACTACACTGGCTGCAGGTTGCCCAGCGTATTGTTTTTAAATCTCTATGCCTGGTCCATCGCGCCCTGCATGCTCAAGGTGCCGAATATCTTTGTGAAAAGTTCTCCCGCTACGCTCCCTCATGCTCTCTGTGCTCGGCCACAGCTGGCCTCCTTGTTGTTGCTTTGTTTCTCCGCTTCCACAGCTCGGCTCTGGAATGACCACCCCCTGTTTCCGAAAAATTTGGAAAACTACCTTAGCTTCAGAAAGGTTTTGAAAACCTATTTGTTTTAATAGCTAATGCTAGGCTAGGCTGACCTCTCTCTCTCCTCTGCTAGCGCCATTATGCCCACGGGTGAATGTGCGCTTAAAAAATCTCCTGAACGTAACATAATAGTATATTACAACATTAGGTTTTACCTGCTTAGAATAGCTGTGTGCCATTCCTGAAAAGATTTCCTTTAGTTGTAGCAGGTCTTGGTCGGCCTGGTGCATCCAAAATTAGTGTAACAAGCTCTTGCTTATTTTAGACAGTGTTCCACTGAGCTGCAAAGCAACTGTAATTGTATATTACAGCATCAAGGTTTTACTCACCTAGTATAACTGTGCTATCACAAAGGTATCCAAACATAATCATAGGTGCCCCGCTCAGAGAATGAACAAGGCCAATTGACCTGTTCTTTAGGAAGGTACGCACTTGAGAGTCCGTAGCCACACTTTAGCTCAAATGGATATTTCCCTTCTGTGAAAGGTACAATGAGATACATGTGTGGCTGTGAACTCTCAAGTGGTTACCTTCCCAAAGAACAGATCACTTAGCCGTGAATGTACTTGTAGCGGGGGGCCTATGACAACATTTTGATTGGTTAAGGTACTTAGGTTTAGTCACCGTAAATTTCAGGTGCCATCCAGATGTGGACACCTTACTCACTGTGCTCAGAAAGGCACAGCTCCACCTCACTGATGAAGCTCAACATGTCTGAAACACGAGTCTGGGGTTGCTGTTTGTACTCTTGTTCAGAAGACAATTGCCATAGCATTTCGGTGCTGGACTGCCCATGTTGGCAGGACAAAGACTGATATGCAAATGGGATTTCCCTTCTGTGAAAGGTACAGTGAGTTAAAGTGTGGCTGCGGACTCTCAAATGGGTACCTTCCGAAAGAACAGGTAAATTAGCCATGTTCATTCTCGTAGAGGGGCGCCTATAACAATTCTTTTGATTATCACAAAAGTAGTAGAGATATATACTGTTGCTTGAATCTGTGTTCCACTATTCAGAAATGTATGTTTGCAAGTTAGTTTACTATGTGAGTTCCTTGTTGAGTGTCCCTGCAAACTAACAGTCTACTACCCTTGAATTACTGTAAAGTAATCTGAACATAACTTATGGTTTTACTCCCCAAGAATAGGTGTGACCTATACTGAATGTGTATGATAAGGTTTGACTTCCCTAGAATACTGTTAATTTTCTAAATAAGGCATATGCTTTGGTCTGTGTACTTTAAAGCATACTGTTGTGTTTTTATAATGTGTTTATATGATTTGTGATAGTACCCATTTACCCAAGATATACCTTGGTCTATTTGTATTTAAATAAACCCTTTATTTTTTACAATACATAGTGTTTCAGTGTTTCTTTGGACCATATGTGTACTACAATTTCTTTGTACTAATTCTGCCGCCCTCTCTCCCTCCTAGGATAAGCTTGGCTGCTCTGTCTACGCTACCATAGACTCATATGGTACAGCCTTATACTAAGAGTGGAGTCTTGTACTGTCTCAGTTGAATGGTTTTACTAAGCCCTTCATTCAGACTTCAGAAAAACTGTTCTAACAAATGGTACACAGAAAGGCATTCAAGCCTCCATATTTAATCTGCTTTATTAATTTTAATTACTCTAACGTACATCCTGCATGCACAAAGCAAAATTATAGTAAATGGAGGTCCATGTACCAGTCCTGGGCATTCTGTTATGGGTTTATGCCTGTCTGTTTCACGTACACATGCATTATTGAGTGTTCTTCTTAAGCCCAGGCTTTATGTAGACAGTGTACGCCCGGGTCATGGATGTGGGAAAGGACTTTGTTGACAGCTTTCTGCTGGGTCCCTTATTCATTCTTTAAACTGTGGTAAACTTTAAGCTGTTCCTGCCATCCATCCCCCTCTACGTCTTTCGACCTGGCATGCAGCAGGGCAGGTCAAAGATGTATTGGACTACCACCCTCAACACAGAGTTCCTTCCCTCCCCATCAAGGTGTCGCTCAACAAGCCGCCAAGCGGATCTCAATTTGGGTCGATTCACGACCTGAAAAATACCACCCAGCTCCCTCCCCCTGCATCACCAATGAGCCAGGAACAAGGCTGGTGTATAGAAGAATATACATAGATTTATTTAAATTGTGGGATTAATAACATTGCACTGAAAATAACACAAGCCACCAACCCCTTGGCACAACACAATAGCTTCAGCACATAGGTGACTTTCTTGTGATAATGAACTGGCAGGTATTTCTCAATAACATTTAAATTGCAACAAACACAGTTTGCATTTAAACCAAATCACACATGGCATTTACAGGACTTGACACATGGTGTTTCTCTGCACATTAACACAGAGGCAATTTTGAAACCACACTGTCAATCAGAATGCACCCTATATGCAGCACCCTGGTTCCTTCATTACCCCAAAGCTGTCTCAAACCTTTCTGCTCTGACTGTCACCTGATCACCCCCAGGAGGGAGTGTACATCCTTTAACTGAAGAATCACACTTGATTTAATTTATTTGGCTCCCAGCACCAAACCCGGGCATCAGTTATATGTGGCACCCCTTGGTTTAAAGGCAAAGGCAGAGAGCAGGAATGTATTCATAGTTTCCTTTTTATTTTGAAAGGCAGGGTTTGGTTCATGGAATGGATAGGGATTTTCGTTTTGTGACAATGGCACATTCAAATGAAAGGCAGGGTTTTGGGATTTGGTTTTGGGACTAGGGATACCCCCTTTCTGTCTAGAAGTCTGGGGTTACAAGAGAAATAGGGTTACCCAGCTATACTATAGTCTATAGTGGTTCAAGTACACTGGGAATGAAACGTGTCAATTTCGAATGTTAACAAGCATCAACCTGTGATCTTTTCTATAAGGGAATTAATTAATTATTTGTAATTACGAATATCGTGCAGCAGTACCACCTTTTTCCAAACTTTGTTTGGCTGAGACTGGCAGTCTGTTTCACTGCCTATTGCAAGAGGAGGCGCCAACCTGACAAAACACTCGCCACAAGCAGAGCGTGGCGGAGTGGTTGGACGAGTGCTTGGCTATTCTGAATATCGGGCAGCAGTAGCACCGTTTTCTGAACTTTGTTTGGCAGAGACGGGCAGTCTGCTTTCACTGCCTATTGCAAGAGGAGGAGCCCACCTGACAAAACACTTGCCACAAGCGGAGCGTGGTGGAGTGTTTAGCCAAGTGTTTGGCTGAAGTGGAGTGCCTCACCCTCGCATAATATCTGACCATCAGACAAACTGATTCCAACGATAAGGATTGTTGGACGGGGCCAGCTGTGATCGGAAAGCAAGTGACTGGTTTGGACAGAAGGGTCTTCCGTCTCCTGTACCGAGGAAGACATTGGAAATTATCAGCAAATCTGCCAACCGGCGATGATTCAAAGATAAGCATCATCGGCTGCAGATATAGAAAGCTGCAGCGAATAGTGTTCGCTGTGTACAGTTGATGAGGTGAGTAACAAGGGGTTACTCACCCATTCTCCATTAATGTTGTTATTGGTGCTAGTACGGCGGCTTACATGAACACAATCCAGGCGAAGGATTCCATCATTCTGAACCCGCCTCCGGCACTAGTGCTAAACTCTCTGGTAAGCAGTGGAAGATGGGGGAAGTCCTATTGACTAAAAACAATAAGTGGGAGGAGGAGGGCCTCTCACATTTCACTGAACACTTATTCCCAGAAGACAACCAAAGTGAAACAACCGAGGAACTCCACCCCAAGTAATGGAATTGCACAAAGAAGGACGATGGTGGCCTACCGGAGGTGGGGGAAGGGTGAACGACCGCTCGCATAAGACTGTGGTGGCCACGAGAAGTTTGGTCAAGACAGGGTCAATCCACCTACGAAACCACTATGTGTTTGGCCAACAACAAAAACAGAATGTCTGGAAACGGATGGGGTTGACACAGAGTGATCCTTCTGACAGCATGGGCTTCTCTTACCGGGACGCATTGCCATAGTGTAAACAAAGTACGATTACTAAAGGAAACCGAAGAAATGAAATTTCTGACCAATTGATATTTGAATGTACCTCTTTGGCAGAGAGAGGGGGAGCCCTCTCTACAAAATGTAACACTATGGAACCTTGGATACCGGGTCGACTGACGAACATGGCAAATGGCTCAACTGCTCAAACATTGAATTGTAATTCTCAACTGCCCCAAGAGGCATGGGTCTCTACCGATCCGCCCTCACCACCAAGTAGGAGAAACCAAAGGGGCTGTCACAAAAGAGGAAGAATCGACTCCCAAGAAGAACCGATAGCGGTTGGGGAAGCCTCCACACAAAAGAATATCGATGGTGGAGCAAACCTCCATATACAAGATCTGGGGGACATCCGGGCGGCCTCAGATTTTGCAACAATTACAACTTTGACATCCATAATGGCCCTGTTTATGAAGTTGTATGAGCAGATGGGTGACCAGCTAAAAGACCAAATGACAATGTTGGCTATGCTACACTCAAACATGCTGTTCATCGAGGGCTTCTTCACTGCAATTCAAAACGACATGGATAACAGCACAGCCAAAGTGGCTGCTCTACTTGAGATTACCCCGCAAACAGAGAGCAATTGGAATTCGTACGTTCATTAAAAATATCACTGTATCAAACAAGGACACCCAATCTAGAGCGGTGGGGAAGGACAAACTCCAGCCAGAAAAAGTTAACATAACAAAAACAAACAATCCTCAGCTACCGACGGTACAACAATCATCACAGCAGGACAGCGACCAGGATGAAAGCGCATCTGTAGATTTGATAGATCTATCAACATACTCAATCTCGGATCAAAATACAAATGACGAATATGCCCAAGTGACCTCTGGCATGTACACCGAGGCATTACATAAATGTCATTCCGAAGGACAAGCGGAAACAAACCAAATACTTAAATGGGGCAAAAGACCAGTAGGCCCGACCCGACTCAAAACTACGAGCACCAGAGAGATCCCAAAACCAGGAAATGCAGTGGAGTCCAGAGGTCAACTGAAGAACTCTTGCATAAATTGGCAGGCGGACACGATATCACAGCTGGCAAAGGATCAAGTCAATATGACAAGGAGAACAAAAGGTGAACAACAGTGAAAAAACAAGAAAATGTCAGAGGAGATTCGAGAAGGTGTACAAAGGGAAAGTTCTACAAAGGATGTACTGCCCTTGATCTGCTATGAAACTGAGGATAAACCCTCATGAAACAGAGAAGAAACCTACATAACCTCCCCATTGAAATTACCACAACCAACAATCATAACAAGTCAGGGAAGGAACGACAAAGCTGACCATTATTTAAGAGACCACGAGGACAGAAGCAATCGATCAGGGTCTTCTAGATGACATAATTTCAACCATCAGAATGGTTTATCATTAGATTGATGCCAACAGAAGTTTGTTTGATCCTAAACAGAGCAAACATGATCAGACTATTACACCAGATGACCTGGCCATATTTGAATTCTTTGACGTATTGAGAACAGACAGAGTGAATATCTATTCGACTACACCCATGATCACTCAACTTTTAAAAGTGGAGGCAAGGCGTCTAAGACCTTTGGGGTTCGACTTGATTGAACAAAGATTTATAACAAGATTTTGAGGGAATCACAAACATTTTCACACCCAGAGGAACGGTCAAAAAGATGAGAGGGGAATCCAGAGAAGAAGTGTACGGCGCTCGAACTCTATGAGGGATGCGTGAAGTACAACTAACCATCGGAAGGAGGATAAAAGGATCGAGAATAAAGGAACAGAGGAAAATTGGAAGTGGTTGATGGGATTGGTGGCAGATAAAATCAAGATGACATAGAGCCACCGACCTGTTGGAACCAAAGCCCTTACAGTGGCAAGCAGGAACACAAGGGGCTTTGCCCACTTGTTCACCAAGGAGTCACTAAAATTAAAGAGCATTTTCTAATATGTCTCCAGGAGAGATGGCTGAGGAAACTACCTATCATGGATGGATACTCAGTCTACTTGAACCCGGCTATTAAAGGATCAAAGGGTATTGATTTTGATTTTGTGCACCAGACAGATTCAACTATATTTGAGCACAGATGACAACTACTGAAACAAAACATATGTAGTGCTTGAGTTTAATTATACAGCTGTGATAGACCTATCTGAACAGAAAGGTTTTCAGACTTTTTCTGAACAAGGTCAAAGATTCACAAGCTCTGATCTAAAGGGGGAGTTGATTCCAAACACTCTCAATCTTCTATCTCCCCTGGAGACCAGATTGGTCAGTGGAACACAAATCAACAGTTTGTCACCAGAACGGAGCTCGCTAGTTGGGCAGTACCGGACAATCTTCTCTGCAAAATAGTCTGGGGCAAGCCCCCTCATACATTTATAAATCAGGCATGCCACTTTAAATGTAATCCTATCCTCCACCATAAACCAGTGGAGGGATCTCCGCAGTGTGGAAACATGGTCCCATTTCCTCGGGTGTCCAATCACTCTGACTGCGGCATTCTGAGCCTTCTGCAGTCTGGTGACTTATTTGTATGGAATTCCTGCTAAAAGGCTATTACAGTAAACCAGGTGGGGGTTGCTCATTGCCCTCACCACCACTGCATGATCCTCCATCAGAATAAGAGGGAGCACATTCCTCAGTAACCGCAGTGCATGGAACACTGCCTTTACCTTAGCCCCACCTGTGCTTCACTGCCAAGATTGTGTGCCATATGCAGCCCAAGTTTTTAATTTATTTGGCATAGTGAAGTTGTTCTCCCAAAATAAGCTTGGGTAGTCTCTGTCTCTCTACAGACATTTTACTCTTAGGGCCAAACAGTATCATCTCTGTCTTCGTAGCATTCAGCCGAAGCTGATTGCATGCCATCCAGTTGTTAAGCTCATCCATACACTGATTTTCTCAATCGCGTCATCAATATTGTGTATCTCAATATAAATCTGAGTATCATCAGCATACGAATGAAAACGCAAACCATGCCTCTTAAATATATTAAATACTGGACGGAAATACAGATAGAAATTAGAGGAGGCAGGGATGAGCCCTGTGGCATCCCAAAATCAAGTTACTCCATCTCAGAGGTGAAGCCTTCAAACACCATTATTTGCGTCCTGTTTTTAAGACAAGATTCGAACCACTTTACTACCAACTCCGAGGCCTTCCTCACATGCTTAATGCGTTGTAACATCATCGAGTGGTCCACAGTATCAAAGGCTGTGGAGAGGTCCAACATCAATAATACAGTGGACCCCTCATTATCCACAGCCTCCAACAGGTCGTCGTCCACCAACCACACTACTACCTCGCGTAATGCAAATATATATGCATATTACTAAATGCCGTAATTGTTAAAATATAATGTACTAGTAAGGTGCTTAGACTGACTATATTCGAGAGACATGTAGTGAGTTGAAATGTATGTTTTCAAGTGATCCACAGTCTCTGTCCCATATTTAGGGAATAACCCATATTTTAACTTATCCAACAAGCTCTTCCTATCCACGAATGTCTGAAATTGTATACAAACTACCTTCTCTAAAATCTTAGTTGGCCATATCAGATTGGCAACTGGGCGGTAGTTCTTGAGGACTTCCGGTTCCAAGTTAGATTTCTTCAGCAAGGGTTTCACTAATGCTCTTTTCAGGGCCTTTGGCACCTTGCCCTCCTGTAATGACTTGTTCACAAATTTTGTGATAAACGGTGTGATGTTAGCCACCATGCATTTAGCCGTACATGACGGCATTGCACATGAAAGGTCATTTGTGGGCTTCAATTGGGTAACAAGGGAGAAGATCATTTCCTCCTCCATCGCTTGGAATTGAAAATCCTCTCCCACACCCCCTTCTTCTCCCATTGTTCTTTTTCTTCCACCAGCCCTGTCCCAATTCTTGACACATTCCCATAGCAATGTTCTTTTGAATTATTACTATCTTTTCCTTAAGTTACATTTGTTTGCTTGATTCCGTGAGGGGATCACCGTAGTACCAATACAAGCGGGATTGACAAGTCTAGAGACAACCTCAAATACTGCCTTTGCTTGGTTCCCTGCTTGCTTAATCTCCTTGTGCAGGAACTCTCCTTTCACTTCAAACAAGCCACTTTGTATGATTTTATGACTGCCTTTGCTCTGAATGCGTTACTGTTCAGTTTTGTAAGTCTCCAGGTTTTGTAAGCTTGTGGCAACTGTTTGCGTAGCAAAGCCAGTGCAGGTCCAATCCAGGGTCTACACTTCCTAATTTTTTTTTGTTTCAGTAGGGCATACTTGGAGCATATCTCCTCCGAAATGTCCATCCATTCAAAAAAATTCTTCACAAGGGAGTGAGGTGTCAATATTAGCTAACCTCACCTGGATTTCATCACCTGGGATTTTCACCAGGTCGTCCGCTCTGCGCCTCCTGATTGGTAAGTTTTCCTTTCCCGCTCCCCTCTGCACACCCTCCCTGATTGTCCAAATAACTGGACGCAATGGTCTGACCATAAAATTGGCAGAGTCTCTGAAAAACTAACCACCTTTCGTCTAGAGGCTATCAAATCCAGACAGTGACCTTTATTATGGGATGTTAAGGTTGTCAGGGGGAGATCTACGTCTGGTCTCATGACACTCATCAAGGATCAACTACAATTTACTCTACTGGAAGAATTAACACCTAACCCACTCATTCGACTACATGTGGGAAAGATAAGTGTAGACTGCATTAAGAATGAGAAGATATTGGTCCTGATGAAGCTTTACTGGAACCCAGCAAGTACGGACAGTCAAAATTTCCCAGATCAGATGGCAGATCTGATTGATAGTTCTAGAATCAAAAGGAGAGATCCTTGGTTTGTATTATGTGGTGACCTACATTGCACCTGTTTGGACAACAATGGGGAAAAGCACCAGCATTGACCACTTAACAACAACACCTGCTGACAGAAGCGGATTAATCTGGAAGAAGACCTTGGCCCAGAGTAGACCTGATTATCCTAATAGAAGCACTCATGGTGACATACCAGGGAAAATTACTGGGAAAGCAAGGAAGGGGGGACAGACCCTCGACTACATCTGCATTTACAGGACCATGGGGTCCGCAGCAGACTTTATGACAGCAGAGCCAATGTTGGCTAGTGACCACAATATACTAACCCTGTCCCTGACTCCTTTTATCCAATATGATCGCGAAACATACTCGAAAGAGTTGCAAGTCACACAGGGGAGAAATAGATTGAGAATAGTCGCACATAACATTGCAGGCTTGACAGACCAACTAAAATCCATCATAATACTGTGTGATTCAAAAGGTGAAGCCCAGAGACTTGATTATCTACATATTTTCATTGTATTCAAGCAGAAAATGGGGAGGGATAATGGAAAACAGATAAGCCATTGTCTCATCTATGACCAGATGCTAGCTAACAAGAAGTTCTTGAAACTGAAAATTGTAAGGCTTAAAAATGATCATTCACCTGAGTTGTGGGTACTAATGCACAGGTCCTGGCAACAACACCGGAACTGGCTGAGGCTGTATAAAAAAAACTCTTCTGCGAAATGACGCGGAAGAGATGCTAACAAAAATTAAGCCGGCAACATCGCCGAGATGTGGGCAATAATTAATCAATTAGACATGCCTCATGGACCTTTAACACTGAACCCCATAACGGCAATGTCCTGGGTAGCCCACTTTAAGAAATGTTACGATCAAGATCAAGGGACTCTGCTAGCCACCATCTCACAGGAAACGAGTGGGACTGTGTCGAAACCTATCCAGCTGCAATCTTCGAGATCATCAAAAACTTGAGCAGCCCGATGGCTTGAGCAATGCTATTTTAAAGCAAGACATTACTCAATGGGCTCCATTCTTTTCTATCGTGTTCAAATACATTGTCAATTCTCAAAGCATTCCTACTACATGGAAAACATCAATCATCATTACGATTTACAAGAAAGAAATCAGGTATGACCCGACCAATTATCGCCCTATCGTGCTGTTGGATGTCCTGGGGAAGATTTTTGCCTCACTGATCTTCAAGACACTGGTCAAATGGACAATGTCATCTGGTTACAGGGACGCCTGGCAAGCCGGGTTCATGAAGGGCATAGGCACTGCTCTAAACATATTTATTATAAATCTGTTCAAGTCCCAAACTGATAGGAATAGAGACAAGACGATCTACCTTGCATTTATCAATCTAACGCAGGCTTTTGAGACTGTGTCCCACCCAAAACTGTGGAAAAAGCTAGCCCAGAGGGGCTGCCCTCATAATCTGTTGACACCATTAAAATACCTCTATTCAGAGACTATGATACAAGTAAGATTGAACACCTCTGACCTTCTAATGAAGGAGCAACACACAAACAAAGGTCTAAAGCAAGGCTGCCCGTTGGCCCCAGAGCTGTTCAACCTCTTTCTCTGAGATATTGATCTAGCTTTTAAGGACACTAGATGCTTTGCACCAAGAATATTGGAGACAGTGGTTGGTAGACTCTTGTATGTTGATGACGTGGTTCTTGTGGACCAGACACCAGTGGGCCTCCAGAGACAACCTGAAGCACTGCAAGCTTATATCGAGTCAAATGGTCTTTTAATTAAACCCCAAAAATCAATGATTATGTACCTGGGAGATCATAAGGGATGAGGAAGGAAAAACCATGGAGTGGCACCTACTGGGAGAGAAAATCCCAGTAGTGAAGTCTTTGACTTACCTGGGAGTCTGCCTAAATACTATCGCTTGTGACACCCCAAGACTGGAGTCTCTAAGAAGGAAGGCACGAAACTTGGCCAGACACGGTAGAATACTCCTTAAAAGATAGTGTGGATTTTCTATGACCCCATTGATTTCATTTTATAAGTTGAAAGTGACGCCTATCCTACCTTATGGGCAGAAAACTCATTTACCTTCAATGCCGACAATTGGCCAAAAATCAAAGGGTTTTTCTGGAGTGAAGTACTGTGTCTACTGAAGAGCACCCCAATGCAGGCGATCCACTTGGAAATAGGCCTTACTTCATTAAAAGCAACAGTCTGCTGGAAGACCCTTTTTTTCTTCAGAAAATGTATAGAAGAACAACCGAAGGCCGGCTTCGCAACTTTAAAAAAGGCCATAAATAAAAGGACAGAGCCTACTGTACAGACTGGAGGGGGGTGTCTGTACTTCTGCTCTCTATATGGTAGAGGAGAGGCACAGAGGACCCCAGTCAAGATTCTCTATTGTCGTAGCAATGGATGAGCAATCAAGGCCTAGCTTCTCAGGAGGTGATGCAGGCTGGTTCTTAAGTACAGTGTACTCCCCAAGCACCCACAAAGGAATGTCCACACACTGTATTAGTTAAAACACAGTCTTTATATAATTAATGGTCAGGGTTCTGTACAATATCATAACTCACTTTGTGCTTGGTTATCTACAATGGCAAATATACAGTTCTATGTGGTACCACTATTACTATTAGATCTCATTAAAGTGCATCAACTGTACGGTTAAATGTCACACAAATCAGTTTGTAAAGGAAACCAACAATAGATATAGGAGGAAAGCAAGATGATGAGAACAATAGGCAAAATACTGGCCTCTACCGTTAGACACAGTTCCGTGTGGAGATCCCCCCACGTGGGCGACCTGTAGAATAAAGATATATCACAAGCCCATATATTGTTCACAAGAATCTTTCCAATAGTTCAGCAACCCCAAAGTACCTGGTGTTGTAGAATTCCTCGTCGGGAAATCGATGGCCCTTCTTGAGTGCACTCCCTTTACGGCAGGAGCCACGGCTCGTCGAACGTCCGGCGATGAACATGGTGAACTACGGCAGTGAAGTGGCAGCTTCGTTCCCAGCTGTGCTCGTCGACAGGGAAACGTAAACATCCTGCAAGGAAGAGGCGTGCGGGGCACCTCAATGTCAATAGTTCTGGACCGCAAAGAGTTTGAAGAACTGTGGCCCAGCAAGGGCGTTGAGTCGTCTGCGTCTCTGTGGTCCTTGGGTGGCGGGAAACCCACTGGCGGATGCTCCTCGGTGCATCAATGGCCTGGCCTTCTCCGGCGGGATAAGGCCATCTGCGGTGCAGACGAGCGCGTCCGTGAATCGAAAGTTCTTAGGCAACGGGAGCACGGTGGCTCCGGGTTGGCAACGGCGGTCGTCGACGGTGGCGGACAACAGTCCGGGCACTTCTCTTTGGGATTCCGCGGCAGTCCCTGTCTCCGGTTGGCAGCCTGTCGTAGGTCTGTCTACCAGGGAGCTTTGGCAAAGTTCAGCTGGTGCACGATGGTCTCTCGTAGCTCGGGAAGAGGGTGCCTTACCAGGTCCTCTCTGGGTCAGTCCTTGGAGACACAGCAGCTTTCAGATTTATGAAGTAGAGCAACAGCAAGACTTCTCTTCCAGCAGGACGTCAAGGTTAAGCTTCAGTTTCAACTCTAGTTTCTCTTCAGCTTCTGAACACGAATTCTAGAAGTGAGATGCCCCCAGATATATTAGTTGATCTACCATTCATTCTGCTGGGTCACACTCAGGCAACCAATCGGTCAGAAGGGCATTCATGCAGGCTGGCATCCAATCAAGTGCATAGTGCATTCAGGCCATTCACTTCTATTCAGACACTCACAACAATGTATGTGTATTGAGACAAGTACCCAGCCATTCAACACTCCACACTGCATTCATACCAGTTTCGGGCAGGGCTGTCTCAGTCATTGTGTCAAACACCAGATACTAGACATCCACAACACAGAATGTGTGTTTGTCACACACTCCATTCACCCAGGTCCCACCCACAGGGTGTACCCCCAACATACAGTCACTGGGAAGGCTCCAGTCAATCTGGCCTGGACTTCACAACAACACCATATATGGAACTTACACCCAACAGGGCTTCCCAGGACTTTGGGAAAACAAGGTAACAGGCAATAGAAAGCAAGAGGCCACAGGGGCCATCTTGTTTCCTATGAGGAATCAACTGATTCCAATGGCAGGGCCTGTATATCCCAAAATGGAGGATACTCTGAGCACCTGTCAAATTCAGCATGGAGCTGCCACCAGCCCATACCCTGCACTGTGAGCCACACACAGGTGCCCAAATACATACACTAGTGGCACAGGGTTGCACCTCCACCCATGGGTCCATAAGGGTATCCCATGGATCTGTACACCAAACCAAAAACAGGAAGCGCTGCACTGCCAGGAGTCCCATATGGACTCCTGGGCAGAAAACAATACAGAACAGAAATGAAAAAGGACTACAGGACAATGTCCCTCCAATGCATTTCCAGCATCACAGTCGCCCCCCCCCCAGACTGAGGTTGACCGTCTGGATGAGGGTGTCTATCTCGTGGGAGATTAGGCACCCTAATCTCCCACGAGATAGACACCCTCATCCAGACGGCCAACATACCTTCTGGAAAGGCCATCTGCATTATCGTGACTCTTCCCTGGTCTATGCGCTATGGTGAAGTCTAGCCCTTGCAGGCTAATGGACCACCTGAGCAGTTTCAGGTTCTCACCCTTCATCTGCATAAGCCACTTCAGGGGCATATGATCTGTTTGGACCTTGAAGGTAGACCCAGTAAGGTAGGGTCTAAAACGCCTAAGGCTCCAAACTATACTAAAACATTCCTTTTTAACCGTAGTCCACCTAAATTCTCTACCCTTAAGTTGTCTACTGATGAATATGATCGGATGTTCTCTTCCTTTGTCATCTAAGTGGGACAAGACAGCTCCAATTCCGGTGTCGCAGTCGTCCGTTTGAACGATAAAGGACTTGCTGTAATCAGGTGAACACAACACGGGTGCCCTACACAGACTTTCTTTCAAGCCATCAAAGGCCCTCTGACAGTCTTCAGTCCAATAACCTTCCTCAGCTGTTTGGGTGAAATCAGTGCTGTCAAGGGTGCAGCTATGGTTCCATAGTGTGCCATGAAATTGCACCCAAAAAGGCTCTCATCTGGGTTTGAGGTGCGTAGTGCATTCAGGCCATTCAATTCTCTCCAGACACTCACAAGTTATGTGTATTGGGACAAGTACAAGTACCCAATGGGTGCTATAGGAACAGCAGGAAGAGAAGGAGCCCTCTTCACAGAGGTGGCCTTCTTGCTCTTCCGTCTTCTTGCCTTAGGCCTCGCCTTTGGCTCGGGTACTTGACTCACAGCCAGACCCTGTGTCACCTGTGATCTAGTGACTGCAGCAGCAGTCATGGGTAGACCATCCGAGATCGACCCCAACTCTACTAGATCATTCCCTAACAGAATGTTAGCAGGGACATTGTCCTGAACCAGGACCGGAAGCTTTGCTGTCTTGTCTCCAATCATGATTATGACTAAGGCTACAGGCGATAATTTGGGAGGCCCACCAGCTAACCTGGTAGTTCTCAGAGGAGCACCTACAAAGTCCTCAGGCTTGAGCAGGGTCCTGTCCACCACTGTCATGCTTGCCCCAGTGCCTCTCAAGCCAGAAGAGGGCTAGACATTCAAGAGGACACTTCTCAAAAACCTACGGATGTTCTGTGGGATAGTTACCAGTACTTCTGCATACTGGTCCCAGGCCCCAAGGGACACTAAGGAAATCTCTACAGGAGAACCAAATGTAATCCCAGTAGAGGAGGGGAGGTCAAGGGCCTCCAACCCAGACATGGGGTAAGGGTAGGTCAGGCTGACAGCCTGGATTCCAAGTGCCTTACCTTTACACTTAGGGTCACACATCTTGTGATCCAGTGCCCCACAGTCCCAACAAGTGCCAGGAATGCTGGGTACGGTACTGGAACCATTGGGAGCCTGCTTTGCAGCAGGTGGACCACTACTCTTATTCCCACCCACAGATGACTTATCCCCACTAGATTTTTGGGTCTTAGGAGAGGAAGGTTTTGGTTTACTGGACTGTGATTGCTTCTAGGACTCCTCAGCTTTCTGAGAGGTCCCATTTTCTTTGTCCTTGTCCTTCCCACTGGAGTCCTTAGGGGACACCTGGTGGGAGACCCACTTGTCAGTCAACCTAGCCAGCTTAAAGGGATCCAAAATGTTCTGGTCAGCAACATACTGACGCAGCTCTGGTGAACAGGCTTCAGAATAATGCTCAAAAAACAAAAGGTGGGACAATTCAACAAACGTTTTCACTTTGTAACCATCAATCCACCCCATCATGTTCATGTGTGCAGCACTCACCCAGTCAAGCAAAGACACATTCTCTCATTTCTTAAAATCCCTGAACCTTTTAAGGTATTGGGAAGGTGTCTTGCCAAACTTGGCAATCAAAGCAGACTTCATGCACTCATACTGACCCCTTTCTTCCACACTCAGCTTCAGAATACAGTCATATCCAGTCTGAGGCACTCTGCTTAACAAACACTTAGCCCAATCTCACTTATCAACATCATGAATTGCACACGCCATCTCAAATGCTTCAATCCACTGGAGGATATCAGAACCCTCCACAAACACACCAACCAAATATTTCATAAACTTGGTGGCTGGGGACCTGCCACTCTCAGTTGGTTTAGCTGAAGTCTCCACTCTAGCTTTCTCTATCTAGATTCTTTGGTGCTCAGTGTCCCTATCTATGAGTATCACTTACTGTGCCAACTCCTCTTTCTTCAGCTAAGCTTCTGTTGCCAACTTTTTGTATTGAAAGGCTAACTGTTCCTGTTGTAGCTCCAATTTTTAAAGTTCAATCTTCAGGGCTTCCCCCTGAAGAGCAGTGCTGGGGTTTGGAACAGAGGCAGCAGGAATGGTGGCATTCCCAGAATCAGATTCACCAAAAACACCAGGGGCAGAGTCCTCATTGGTTGCATCCCCCCCTTCAAAAGTTTCACCATCAGTCTCATAGTCCACCAGGTCAGCTATAAGCTCAGCCCTAGACTTATCCACAAAGTCTAACTCCCTGGCTTCACAAACATTCTACAGAGAGCCTCTAAACTCACCCTAGTCAATTTACCATTTGCAATGGACTCCATTGCTTGTAATGCAGTTATCTTGTACACAGCTAAACCTCAATTTAACAAAGTGCAGATATTTTGTAAGTGGCACGGTTATACACTGATTCTTAAAACCATAAGCATCCCACCGCTGCCACCAGTGTAAAGACTGGAGGGGGTGCCTTTACTTCTGCTCTCTATATGGTAGAGGAGAGGCACAGAGGACTCCAGCCAAGATTCTCTATTGTGGTAGCAATGGACGAGCAATCAAGGCCTAGCTTCTCAGGAGGTGATTGTGATGCTGGAAATGCAATGGAGGGACAGGGCCTCCGTATCCTTGTCCTTTATTGCTTTTTATCGTGTGTTCTGTCGTGTTTTCTGCCCAGGAATTCATGTGGGACTCCTGGCAGTACAGCTCTCTCTTTTGGTTTGGTGCACAGACCCATGGGATACCGTTATGGCACCAATGGGTGGGGGTACAACCCTGTGCCCCTAGTATCTGTTTTTGGGCACCTGTGTGTGGCCCACAGAGCAGGGTGTGGGCTGATGGCAGCTCCATGCTGAATTTGACAGGTGCTCCGAGTATCCTCCATTTTGGGATAACCAGGCCCTGCCATTGGGATCAGTTGATTCCTGATAGGAAACAAGATGCCCCCTCTGGCCTCTTGCTTTCTATTGCCTATTACCTTGTTTTCCCAAAGTCCTGGGAAGCCCTGAGTCTGTCCCTTCCCCCTGACTGGCTGTTGGGTGGAAGTTCCATATATGGTGTTGTTGGGAAGTCCAGGCCAGACTGGCTGGAGCCTTCCCAGTGACTGTATGTTGTGGGTACACCCTGTGGGTGGGACCTGGGTGAATGGAGTGTGTGACGAATATGCATTCTGTGTTGTGGATGTCTAGTATCTGGTGTTCGACACAATGACTGAGACAGCCCTGCCCGAAACTGGTATGAATGCAGTGTGGAGTGTTGAATGGCTGGGTACCTGTCCCAATACACATACCTTGTTGTGAGTGGCTGGAGAGGAGTGAATGGCCTGAATGCTCTATGCACCTGATTGGATGCCTGCCTGCATGAATGCCCTTCTGACCGATTGGTTGCCTGAGTGTGACCCAGCAGAATGAAAGGGAAATCAACTAATATATCTGGGGGCCTCTCACTGCTAGAATTTATGTTCAGAAGCTGAAGAGTAACTGGAGTGAACCTGAAGCTTAACCTTGAAGCCCTGCTGGACGAGAAGAATTGCTGTTGCTCTCTGAAAGCTGCTGTGCCTCCAAGGACTGACCCAGAGAGGACCTGGTAAGGTGCCCTCTTCCCGAGCTACGAAGGACCATTGTGCACCAGCTGATCTTTGCCAAAGCTCCCTGGTAGACAGACCTTCGACAGGCTGCCGACTGAGATGGGGACTGCTGTGGAATCCCAAGGAGAAGCGCCCGGACTGCTGTCCGTCACTGTCGACGACCGCCGTCGCCGCCTGGAGCCGCCGTGCTCCTGTTTGCCTAAGAACTTAATTTGAGCCAAGGACGATCTCATCTGCATCGCCGCCCGCTTTATCCCACTGGAGAAGGCCCGACCGTCGACGCACCGAGGAGCATCCGCCGGTGGGTTTCCCGCCACCTAAAGACCACAGAGACGCTGATGACTCGACGCTCTTGCTGGGCCACAGTTCTTCATCATCTCTTTGCGGTCCAGAACTATCGTCACTGAGGTGCCCCGCACGCCTCTTCCTTGCAGGACGCCAACGCTCCGTCGTAGACGAGCACCGCTAGGAACAAAGCTGCCACTTCACTGCTGTAGTTCACCCTGTTCTCCGTCGGATGTTCGACGACCCGTGGCTCCTGCCTTAAAGGGAGGGCACTTCAGAAGGGCCATCGATTCCGCGACGACGAACGCTACAATTCCAGGTACATTGGGGCTGTAGAACTATTGTAGAGGGAAATAAGACTCGTAGAACAATATTTGGACTGGGCTTGTGGTACATCTTTGCTTTACAGGTTGCCCAGGTGGGGGGATCTCCACACAGAATTGTGCCTAGTTGGTCAAGGCGAGTATTCTGCCAATTGTTCAACCATCTTGCTTTCCTTCCTCTCTCTACTGCTGGTTTCCTCTTTATTGATCTGTGTGACATTTTGACAGTATAGTTGATGCACTTTAATGAGATCTGATAATATTTGTGGTACCACTGTAGAACTGTATATATTTACCATTGTTGATTTTCGGAGCATAAAGTGAGTTATTGTGATAGTGTACATAACCTTGAATATTAATTATATAAAGACTGTGTTTTAACCGCTACAGTGTGCAGACATTCCTTTGTGGGTGCTTGGGGACTACACTGTACTTATGAACCAGCCTGCATCACCTCCTGAGAAGCTATGCCTTGATTGCTCATCCATTGCTACCACAATAGAGCATCTTGACTGGGGTCCTCTTTGCCTCTCCTCTACTATATAGAGAGCGGAAGTACAGACTCCCCCTCCAGTCTTTACAGTGATGCAGGCTGGTTCTTAAGTACAATGTAGTTCCCAAGCACCCACAAAGGAATGTCCACACACTGTATTAGTTAAAACACAGTCTTTATATAATTAATGTTCAAGGTTATGTACAATATCACGATAACTCACTTTGTGCTTGTTTATCTACAATGGCAAATATACAGCTCTACTTGGTACCACTAATACTGCATCAACCGTATGGTTAAATGTCACACAAATCAGTTCATAAAGGAAACCAACAATGTATATAGGAGGAAAGCAAGATGATGAGAACAATAAGCAGAATACTGGCCTCTACCGTTAGACACAGTTCCGTGTGGAGATTCCCCCACCTGGGCAACCTGTAGAATAAAGATACATCACAAGACCTGTCCATATATTGTTCACAAGAATCTTTCCAATAGTTCAGCAACCCCAAAGTAACTGGTGTTGTAGAGTTCCTCATCGGGAAATCGATGGCCCTTCTTGAGTGCACTCCCTTTAAGGCAGGAGCCACGGGTCGTCGAACGTCCGGCAATGAACATGGTGAACAACGGCGGTGAAGTGGCAGCTTCGTTCCTACTGGTGCTCGTCGACAGGGAAGCGTAAACGTCCTGCAAGGAAGAGGCGTGCGGGGCACCTCGATGTCGATAGTTCTGGAACGCAAAGAGTTTGAAGAACTGTGGGCCAGCAAGGGCGTCAAGTCGTCGGCATCTCTGTGGTCTTTGGGTGGCGGGAAACCCACCGGCGGATGCTCCTCAGTGCGTCGACAGCCTGGCCTTCTCTGTCGGGATAAGGTGGGCCGTGGTGCGGACGAGTGCATCCGTGAATTGAAAGTTCTTAGGCAACGGAAGTACGGCGGCTCCGGTTGGCGATGGCGGTTGTCGACGGTGGCGGACAACAGTCCGGGCGATTCTCTTTGGGATTCCGAGGCAGTCCCTGTCTCCGGTCGGCAGCCTGTCGTAGGTCTGTCTACCAGGGAGCTTTGGCAAAGATCAGCTGGTGCACGATGGTCCCTCGTAGCTCGGGAAGAGGGCGCCTTACCAGGTCCTCTCTGGGTCAGTGCTTGGAGACACAGCAGCTTTCAGATTGATGAAGTAGAGCAACAGCAAGACTTCACTTCCAGCAGGGCTTCAAGGTTAAGCTTCAACTCCAGTTTCTCTTCAGCTTCTGAACACGAATACTAGCAATGAGAGGCCCCCAGATATACTAGTTGATCTCCCATTCATTCTGCTGGGTCACACTCAGGCAACCAATCGGTCAGAAGGGCATTCATGCAGGCAGGCATCCAATCAGGTGCATAGTGCATTCAGGCCATTCACTTCTCTCCAGACACTCACAACAATGTATGTGTATTGGGACAAGTACCCAGCCATTCAATACTCCACATTGCAATCATACCAGTTTCGGGCTGGGCTGTCTCAGTCATTGGGCCTCATTATGCTGTTGGAGGTAGCCATGGTGCTATTAGCACCATGGTTACCCCCTTACCGCATTCCGGGTCCGGGTTGTTGGAATAGGGACTTACCGGGTCATTCCAACCTTGGAGGACCCGGTAAGTCCCCATTCTGAAAACCATTCCCCATTCCCATTTGAGCCCCCATAGGGCTCAATGGGAATGGGGAAGGAGCTAATAACGGGCCCACAAATAGCGGGCCTGTTATTAGCTCCATGGTCCCTTAGCGGCTCCCGCTAAGGGTGGCTGGTAAAACCAGCCAGCCTTAGTGGGACCTGCTAAGGGACCTCGGAAAACGGAGGTAAGGGGTTACCGGCACCGGCAGCCTTACCAGTGCCGGTAACCCCTTACCTTCAACCTCATAATGAGGCCCATTGTGCCAAACACCAGATACTAGACATCCACAACACAGAATGCGTATTCGTCACACACTCCGTTCACCCAGGTCCCACCCACAGAGTGTACCCACAACATACAGTCACTGGGAAGGCTCCATCCAGTCTGGCCTGGACTTTACAACAACACCATATATGGAACTTCCACCCAACAGCCAGTCAGGGGGAAGGAACAGAGTCAGGGCTTCCCAGGACTTTGGGAAAACAAGGTAACAGGCAATAGAAAGCAAGTGGCCAGAGGGGCCATCTTGATTCCTATCAGGAATCAACTGATTCCAATGGCAGGGCCTGGCTATCCCAAAATATAGGATACTCAGAGCATGTCATGATGCCTACCCCAGGAGCACCAGGCCAGGCCCAGCACCCCAGGGAGCAGGCATCACGCCCCCGGGTAAAAGCCCAGCGGCCCTTTATAGGGGCTCTTTGGACTCTGTCCTGGCGCCGTTGGCGCCAGGCTCATGTTGGACATCAGTCCTGGCGCCATAGGCGCCAGGCTCATAAGGGGAAGTGTTTGGTGCACTTACCTGAAGCAGACCATGCTGCACACTCACCTGATGCAGACCATGCTGCATGAAGAACCAAGCCAAATGAGGCTTAGGAGGGACTATTTTTCTGAAGGAACTATTTTGTTACTTGGGTGGGGCTGTGGAAGAATACTCACCTAGAACTTCTTCCAAGGCTATTTAAGCCACGCCCGGACAGCCACACGTGCTTCGCGTTGTTCTGCATCCCAGCAGCTGAACGCTCACCGTGTCTGCTCCTGCACCTGGACTCCAGCCACGCCCGCCTCGAACCTGGAACACCTGTAAGGAAAGAAGAGAAGAAAAAGTTGAAAACCAAGAACTTATTCAACCTGCTTACCTGCATCCGGAATCTTCACGCCAGCATTCCTGAAGGAAGACTTCCATTTCAAAGCACCGCGTTGCTCGCTGCAGCGCCGCGCTTCACTCACCTGTTCCCGAGACGCCGCCCGGCTCCATCGCGGCTATCAGCACAAGACGCCACATCTCTGCACCTAGGGGAAAGAAGAAGAGACAAAAGGTGAGCAAGGGAACACAAGAGGAAAGCCGAATTTTCAGCCATATTACTTACCGGCTTTTCTTGGTGAACCATTCCACATCTCGGGTCGGCGCCGCATCTTTGGCAGGTACCGCACCCCGGCCCCTATGGGGAAAGGACAAAAGACATTACTGGGGAATTATAAAGACATTTAGAGGGGTCGCCCTCATTACTAACTCACCTGATTTTACCACCGGCAATTTAACCCCTCAACGCATCACCTTTGTTCTGCACCTGAAATAAAGGACAGATCACAGGTTAGGAAAAAAACAACATAAAAGGAGGCTTACACTTGAACTTTTGCATCTTCATACTTATGGCGTATCGCTCAGAAAAGTCAAGTGGATTTGCCAGCGCCATTCTGAAAACCAGTGAAGTAACTGGACGAACGCGCGCCCCTGCACCAGAAGCAGGATGGAGAGTTCATCCTTCCAAACCATAAGGTGAGCTTAAACCGGGGGTTTTGGAGGAAGTCAGAGAAGAACGAAGGGAATAAGGGGGGAGCAAGCACACTATTCAGCAGACAGTTAATCCCCTTTCTCATCTGCAGAAGGATATTCCTACGGGCCAGACTAGCAAAATTTGGGGGTCCTGTTCAATCGGTGGTCCGAATTCTGCGCATCACGCTTGAAGAGGCCACAGCAACCCAGACCAGACCAGCGCCTCCGTGGGAGCCAGGTGAGCGTTACAGAACGTGAAGCCTTCCTACAAATTCCCACCCAGGCGCTATGAAAACTTCTGAGACTGACCAGTTGGCCCAACCACTGGGGGAATTACGGGCCGAAGTACACGCCGCTCGTCAAGAGACTAGTGCTCTCAGGAGGGAAGTGATTGCAACAAAGGAAAGAGCTGATGACCTGGCTAGACAGCTTTTGCAAGGTCAAACTGGACAAACTCCTTTACCCGGTTCCGGAGGGAACCCCGCTCCTGTGCTTTCCAGTAACCCGGTGCAGATTAATCTACCTGGAAACATGCCGCTGGCCCCACCCGAACGCTTTGCAGGGGACCCCAAACAATTCGCCGTATTCATGAATCAGTGTCATTTGCATTTCCTGTGCAGACCTGGGTCCTTCCCTAATGACCAGACCAAGGTAGCCTTTGTATTGTCATATCTCAGCGGCAGTGCTGCCGATTGGTCAGTTCCACTGGTAACTCAAGATGACCCGATTCTTCGTGATTTTCGAGGATTTCAAGCGAGCATGGAAAGGTTATTTGCTCGTCACTCCCAGGGGCAGGCTCTAGATGACAAACTTCTATCTCTGCGACAGGGCAATCAAGACCTCCTTTCCTACATTGCAACCTTTAATAGACTAATTGTGGAAACTGGGTGGCCAGAGGATAAAAGAATCACGTTATTTTATTGAGGTCTACGCGGAGAACTTAAAGATGTCCTGGCCCAAGTTGTAAATCCGCCCCAAGAATGCTCAGAGTATATAGACTTAGTGGTCCAATTGGATCACAGACTGCAAAACAGAAAAGCAGATCGGTCCAAGTTTGAGACCCGGGTGTTAGTCAAGACCCACGCTAACCTCAAGGGGGCTGAAGCCTCTGAGCCAATGCAAATCGGAGGAGTTAAAGGACCTTTAATTCAAAAGGAACGTGAAAGAAGACGGCAGATGCACTTATGTCTTTATTGTGGTTCCTCTGGACACTTTCTACGAGATTGCCGCAAGGCCGCCCAGGAAGGTGGTAGGAGCCGCTGATAAAATCCATGAAACCTCTGTATCGGGAAACGACCCCACCCGACAAGCGTAGGGGTCCGCTTGCCGAGCTTGAAAACGAACTCTCAGACCTCGCATTTCATTGTGCCAATGGTCCTCGTAGATCCGGAACAGCCTAAGCGATTGCATTCAATAAAGGCATACATCGATAGTGGGGCTATAGGAAACTACGTGGATCGTGAATTGGTCTCCAGGATTAACCTCCCTCTGCGTCCTAAAACCACCAAAGATGTCATCACCACAGTTGATGGTACCGAAATTGCCTCGGGACCGGTAACACATTCCACAGCTGAGGTGACACTTGTAGGTCCGGACGGCCATCGGGAGGCAGTTGTGTTTGATGTAATCAAGGCTCCACAGTTTCAGGTTATTCTCGGAATCCCTTGGTTAGAGACACATAATCCTCGAATTGATTGGCGAGCAAAGAGAATAACCTTTCCGGAGTGTGCACGAACCTGCTACCCAGAAAATCTGAAGATCAGTCTAGCATCAGTAACCTCTGTCTACATGCAACTACCTCCGGAATACCAAGACTTTCAGGACGTCTTCCAAAAGGAACAGGCCAACACGTTACCTCATCACAGATCGTACGATTGCCAAATCGATATGGTGCCCGGAGCACAACCCCCTTGTAGCAGGATTTATGCCCTTACTGAGCCGGAGAATCTGCATTTGAGACAATATTTAGATCAATACCTAGCCAATGGTTTTATTCGCCCTTCAAAGTCTCCGGCATCCTCGGCTTTGTTCTTCGTGCCAAAAAAAGAAGGCGACCTTAGAACTTGTATGGATTACCGCACATTGAACCAGATAACTGTTAAAAATCGTTACCCTCTGCCTTTGTTCCCTGAACTCCTTGACCAGGTGAAGGACGCTTGCATATCCACCAAGTTAGATCTCCGGGGGGCTTATCATCTGGTACGAGTAAAAGAAGGCGACGAATGGAAAACGGCCTTCCGTACAAAATATGGACTATTCGAATACCAGGTGATGCCTTTCGGGTTGTGCAACGCGCCTGCTGCCTTCCAGTTCTTCATGAACGATGTCCTTCGGGAACTCATCGATGTCTGTGTTGTCGTGTATATCGATGACATTCTGGTGTACTCCTCTTCGGAATCAGATCACAGAAAACATGTCAGGGCCGTCCTTGAGAAATTGCGCCAGCACAAACTGTTTGCAAAACTGGAAAAATGCGTTTTCCATACCACCGAGGTTGAGTTGCTTGGATTCATCCTGACACCTAAAGGGGTCCGACTGGACTCACGGAAAGTGGATGCCATCCTCAAATGGCCATCACCTAGTTCGGTGAAAGGTGTCCAAAGCATGCTTGGTTTTGCCAATTTTTATCACAGGTTTATCCCGGAATTTTCACGGGTGGTGCAACTCATCACTGCACTCTTGCGGAAGAATAAACGTTTTGAATGGACCAAGGAAGCTGAACAGGCCTTTCAGGAATTAAAAGCTAAATTTACGTCCGCACCTATTTTGAAACACCCGCGTCCTGATCTCCCATATATAGTCGAAACCGACGCATCCAGCTTAGCCATGGGAGCTGTCCTGTCTAAGAGAGACCTCGAAACCTACCAACTGCACCCCGCAGCATTTTGGTCCAGAAAGTTCTCGCCGCCGGAGAAAATTATGCAATCACCGATAAGGAATTATTAGCCATTAAGTCCGCCTTTAAGGCTTGGCGGCATTATCTTCTTGGCGCCAGGCATACCATCACCGTGATCACTGATCACCGAAATTTACAATATTTAAAAACTGCCAAGGCTCAGTCTTCACGACAGCTCCGATGGGCTTTATTCTTTGCTGAGTTCGATTTTGCAATCACTTACCGTCCCGGCTGTAAGAATGGCAAAGCGGAGGCGCTATCTCGAATTGGAATGGGAGAAATGGACACAAACTCAGAACCTGTGCCGATAATTCCCGAACAAAGAATCTTGGGGATAACCACTTTACAAACCCTTGAAGACATTCAAGCACGGGTAAAACTATTCCTGGACTCTTCAGCCTTGCAGGATTGGATCAAAAGGGGGTCTGACTTTTCAATCAACGATGGTTACCTTACTTCCAAGGATGTTTATTTTTGCCAGAAAAGGAATTGCAAGAACTGGTTATTTCCCGTCATCACGATACTCTGATGGAAGGACATCCTGGCATTGCCAAAACAGAGGAAAAAATTAAACGACAATTCTGGTGGCCGTCCTGGCGAAAGGATATTAAATCTTCTGTGATGTCGTGTGGAGTCTGCGCCCAAAACAAAGGTCAAAAGACGAAACCTGCCGGTCTTCTTCAACCCTTAGACATTCCACCAGCACCTTGGCACACCTTGTCACTAGATTTTATCACGGACCTGCCCTCTTGTAATGGATACAATACTATTCTGGTTGTGGTGGATTTATTTTCCAAGATGGCCCATTTTATTCCGTTGAAAGGATTACCTTCAGCTTTTGTTCTTGCCAAGGAATTCCTCGAAAATATCATCCGTCTGCATGGATTCCCGTCCATACTAATCTCCGATCGGGGAAGCCAGTTTATTTCTCATTTTTGGAAAAGGTGTTGTCAACTGGCACAAATCGACGTAAGACTCTCAACCAGCCACCACCCACAGACCGATGGTCAGACGGAGAGAACGAACCAGAGCCTTGAACAATATCTACGATGTATGTTGCACCAATCGGAGGGTAATTGGAAGGATATTTTATGGGTGGCTGAATATGCATACAATAACTCGATACACTCTGGAACTGGTCAGAGCCCCTTTTATACCCTATATGGGCATCACCCTCGTACTTCAGACTTGGACTCACCTTTGAGCCTCGAAATGCCCGCAGTGGACCATTTGCATTCTACGATTACTCAAGCCTTCAAGGATGCTACTGCACACTTACAACATGCGAAAGGGAAATACAAAAAGAATGCGGATCTGCATCGAAAGGAGGCGCCTCCATACCAAATAGGGGATCAAGTATGGTTGGGTACCAAACACTTATCGCTCAAGGGACCTCGGACTTTTAATCCAAGGTATTTAGGCCCTTACTCGATCAAAGCTATAATTAACCCAGTGGCAGTCAAGTTAGATCTACCAGCTAACATGCGGATTCACCCCGTTTTTCATGTGTCGCTTTTGAAACCAGTGCAACCAGGAACCAGATTAATAAAGCCACCAGAACCAATCCAGATAGATGGGGAGCCTGAATTCGAGGTGAAGAACATTTTGGACTCTAAGATCTCAAAATCAAAACTTTTCTATCTAATTGATTGGAAGGGGTATGGGCCTCAGGAATGATCTTGGGAACCCAGCGACCACGTACATGCACCTCGGCTAGTAAAAAGGTTCCATCGGAATTTCCCGAACAAACCGAAACCTCCTGAGGGAACGACCTTGGGAGGGGCCTTGAGGGGGAGTGCTGTCATGATGCCTACCCCCGGAGCACCAGGCCAGGCCCAGCACCCCCGGGAGCAGGCATCACGCCCCCGGGTAAAAGCCCAGCGGCCCTTTATAGGGGCTCTTTGGACTCTGTCCTGGCGCCGTTGGCGCCA
The DNA here is from genome assembly GCF_040938575.1 of Ambystoma mexicanum. NCBI lineage: Eukaryota > Metazoa > Chordata > Amphibia > Caudata > Ambystomatidae > Ambystoma > Ambystoma mexicanum. The sequence continues at coordinate 330,790,326 of NC_090940.1, read as the reverse complement.
GGCTCATGTTGGACATCAGTCCTGGCGCCATAGGCGCCAGGCTCATAAGGGGAAGTGTTTGGTGCACTTACCTGAAGCAGACCATGCTGCACACTCACCTGATGCAGACCATGCCGCATGAAGAACCAAGCCAAATGAGGTTTAGGAGGGACTATTTTTCTGAAGGAACTATTTTGTTACTTGGGTGGGGCTGTGGAAGAATACTCACCTGGAACTTCTTCCAAGGCTATTTAAGCCACGCCCGGACAGCCACACGTGCTTCGCGTTGTTCTGCATCCCAGCAGCTGAACGCTCACCGTGTCTGCTCCTGCACCTGGACTCCAGCCACGCCCGCCTCGAACCTGGAACACCTGTAAGGAAAGAAGAGAAGAGAAAGGTGAAAACCAAGAACTTATTCAACCTTCTTACCTGCATCCGGAATCTTCACGCCAGCATTCCTGAAGGAAGACTTCCATTTAAAAGCACTGCGTTGCTCGCTGCAGCGCCGCGCTTCACTCACCTGTTCCCGAGACGCCGCCCGGCTCCATCGCGGCTCTCAGCACCGGTCGCCACATCTCTGCACCTAGGGGAAAGAAGAAGAGATAAAAGGTGAGCAAGGGAACACAAGAGGAAAGCCGAATTTTCAGCCATATTACTTACCGGCTTTTCTTGGTGAACCATTCCACATCTCGGGTTGGCGCCGCATCTTTGGCAGGTACCGCACCCCGGCCCCTATGGGGAAAGGACAAAAGACATTACTGGGGAATTATAAAGACATTTAGAGGGGTCGCCCTCATCACTAACTCACCTGAATTTACCACCGGCAATTTAACCCCTCAACGCATCGCCTTTGTTCTGCACCTGAAATAAAGGACAGATCACAGGTTAGGAAAAAACAACATAAAAGGAGGCTTACACTTGAACTTTTGCATCTTCATACTTACGGCGTATCGCTCAGAAAAGTCAAGTGGATTTGCCAGCGCCATTCTGAAAACCAGTGAAGTAACTGGACGAACGCGCGCCCCTGCACCAGAAGCAGGATGGAGAGTTCATCCTTCCAAACCATAAGGTGAGCTTAAACCGGGGGTTTTGGAGGAAGTCAGAGAAGAACGAAGGGGGAAAGGGGGGAGCAAGCACACTATTCAGCAGACAGTTAATCCCCTTTCTCATCTGCAGAAGGATATTCCTATGGGCCAGATTAGCAAGATTTGGGGGTCCTGTTCAATCGGTGGTCCCAATTCTGCGCATCACGCTTGAAGAGGCCACAGCAACCCAGACCAGACCAGCGCCTCCATGGGAGCCAGGTGAGCGTTACAGAGCACTTGTCAAATTCAGCATGGAGCTGCCACCAGCCCATACCCTGCTCTGTGGGTCACTAGGGGCACAAGGTTGTACCCCCACCCATGGGTGCCATAAGGGTATGCCATGGGTCGGTACACCAAACCAAAAACAGGAACAGCTGCACTGCCAGGAGTCCCGTATGGACTCCTGGGCAGAAAACAAAACAGAACACAAATGAAAAAGGACTACAGGACAAGGACAGGGAGGCCCTGTCCCGCCAATGCATTTCCAGCATCACACCTACTCTGACGGAATATGAATGATCAGCAAAGCCATACTATCCAACTTCGGCTAATCTGAGCAAAACCTACTCTCAAATCCGGATAAGATAAAAAAGAAAGTTTCACATACAGGATTGGATCCTTGCGCAGGAAGAAAGATCAAAGTACAAACTCTACGGGAAATCATATGAGGAACCAAGATGTTTAAACACCTTGCTGAAATACCTGCAACTCTTCCCAAACTGGTTCTTTAGAGACCAGTTCTTCAGATTCCGAATAAACTTATTTCCTACTAGGCAGATATTAAGGCAGAAGAAACCTGCAGTGGGACCGACAATATGCAGACGATGTCAAGATGGCACCTCAACTGAAACCTTGAAACATCTGGTAATGACCTGCCTAGCCATCATTGACAGAGAGTGAAATTTTTGACTGAGATAACCATCAAATATGGCCGTAGATCAGCGACTAAATGGTGGAAAATCCTTTTTGCAGGGGAGAAGGTCCATATAATGCTGGCATTGGTCAAACCTTTAATCACGATTTTTATTAGGATTGCAGTCATTGACACACACTTATTGGATCCATCTGACTGAATCCTTGCCGCTGTTGGAATTTACTTTGGATTCTTCTTTTACTGTTCTATTTTTTTATTTGTTTTCTACCATTTTTCCTATCCCTGCGTCACATTGCTTTTTTTTATAATTGGAAGTAATCGAATGGCTAAAGGTTGTCTATTATGTGTAACCATGTAAAGCCAATAAAAACAAAAAAATGCCAACTCATCTTCCCACACCTCAGATTGGACATTCATTTTCCCCTCCCTCCAGAAATCTGGCCTCTAGCAGCCGATTGGGCAAGGGGTTTATGAGATTTAAATTATGGATAATGAGGGGAGGAGAGAGAGGATTGTCTAAAATGACCATTTTAAACTTACACTTTAGCAACTGCAAAAAGTCGCAACAATACTACTTTTTGTAACTTACAACTAAACACAATAATATATTTATATTTTCTGATTCAGCTATTTTTGCCGGTCCTAGAGAAACTGATTTCGTCCCGGCACGACCTTTGTGGACAGCATTATAATTTTTCGCCCTTTATACCAAAACTAACATGGTGGGGACTATGAAACTTTATAATCCAACCATTAATTTCACGTTCTACCATCTCTCTAACTTTCAGATTTTTATCATTTATATACGAAAATCAGAAACACATTTAGATCTATAACTCAAATTCCACACGTAGCATGGAGTTGATATTTGCATAGAACTGACAGGATTGTTCCAAGTGTTACCATGGTATAGGCCCTGACTCTGTACATCGTTTCATTCCCTTTTATTAAGGAAATATGTGTCCAATGTTAATCAATAGTTATGCATTCATATGGAAATCCTTGGTTTCACATCCAGAAAACTCATTTCTCAAAGGCCACATGACATGGGTCTGTACTGGGCTCAATGTTGTTTCAGCCCTGCAATTGAGGGTATTGGAAGGTCTCTGTTTGAAGCTAAGGCGAACGTATTGGGACTGTTAAACAGTCTGAGAGGTCAGGCCTGAATTTCCTTATCTGACCCCTCCATGAGTTGACGCTCGAAACTGTACTTTCTTGAATTTTTCTGAAACAGACCAAGGGTCTCTGGGGTCAGAAGTCCAGTTACACAGTCCAGCAGTTCAATGGGGGATGCTGCTAAAGAAAGCCACATGTGCAATCTAAAAGCAATGGCTTTTTAAATCAAGAGGATGTATTTTACATGTACAGCATTTTATTTCAAGCCATTGCATCATGGCCTTCTGTCCATGTGTAAGTATATTTCTTTCATCTGACAATTGAAATGACATGACTGTTCATTCTGAATTATCCACACATGGATTTCTGTTTAACATGTGAAGCCGGTGTCCACTTTAAGACAAAGTAGGTTTTTCCATTTCAATAATCTTAGTTTGTATGTTGGAAAGTGTTTTATTTATTTCAAATGAAATATGTTGCTTGGCTTCTCTTTCAGGTGTAAGGCACAGTTCCTTCTTTTTAATTCCGAAATACACAGCATTTTCATGTATGGTTTTTCATGTATAAAGCTGCTGTTTGTCTTTCTCGGTCATAATGTGCCTTTTCCCTTTATACATGAAGTCAGCATTTGCAGAAGCTTATGTTTTTAGAAACCATTGGGCACACTCTGCTGAATTCATGTTTTAAGGCACACTTTCCTTCACTTGTGTGCCTTTCCATTTTGGTAATGCTCAGTGAGGCCCAGTTTTCACATTCGCTAGGCCTCAGTGCTGTATCAAGGTTAGAGTTAAAGCCTTGCTTGGCCTTTCAGTTCTTGTCATTCCGGCGCTGAATTTACACCCCACAGATGTAAAGCACAAGGGAGTGATTAAACCTGCATGTTGTCTATGTACATGTGTTGCATCCATTAAGTTGCCAGTCAGTACATTTTTATCTTAAACATTTTCAATATGTGGATTAATAAATTGAATATATTGATTCTGTCTAATTGTTCCCTTTTTATATGAAAGATGTATTCATTATTTATTATAGGCAATACTGTCAAATCGGAGGCATTTGCCCTGTTCCGTGAATAAGCCAAATTGGCTATAACTGATACCTGCTGTTAGCATTTCCCTTGTGGTTGTGTTCTATCTAAATTTAGAATCTGCAACCTTTAGATTACCCACATCACTGCAGTGGGTGTGTAGGCACCACCTTCTACTTCACTGACGTGGAGCCATGTCACCTGCAGGTCACCCACAGATCAGTGCAAGAGATGAATTAACACCTGGGAAATCTTAATCCAAGCAAAGCCTCTATGATGCTGGTTACACATATGTCACTGCAAGACTTGCTCCAGTCCCTTAATGATATGTGCCATACCTCGTGCATTACACTTCTGCTTGTTTAATACCACTTAAAACAAGTGTGGCATGTGCATAGTGTCATGTTACCCTTAAAGGTATCACAAAAACTCTGGGATGGGGGTTTACATTAACTATAGCATCATGCTCGGGGGCACGGAACCCACCCCCCATCCCCGTGCCTCACCCAGTCCTAACTCAATCAAGGGGCCAATTCTTGCACATGTATGTTAAGGTGTGTGTGAGATGTGTTTCTCTAAAAAAGAAAATACGACATAGTTGTAAAAATGTTGTCTCTTTTTTTGGTGCATACATTTGGGGATAGATGTCTACCCAATCTTATCTCCAAGAACGGTTTTTTAACTACAAAAATCCAAGCTTTGGTACCTTTTATTGACCTGTGCTCACATTGTACAATGAAACTGTGCAAATGTTTTGAAGGACCAGAAACGTCTTAATCGGATGGTAAAGTGCAATGAGAAAAATACATGTAGTTTGGAATGTTTTTCCCCAGACTCGCATAGAATGCAGTCCTTGTGACCTATTTATAACATGCTTAATACTCAGAGGTTTTTGCGGACCCGGGGATCGAACTTGTGTGGATCTGTATAGTCTTGCTTCCAAGGCGAGCACGTTGCCCATGAGCTATCCTCCGGAGAATCTCTTCTGAGTAATGCATCTGAGAGCAAGAAATGCACAGAACTGTCCTTGATGAAAACAATTCGGAATTCTTGCATTGTGGCTCTGGACATATTAAGAAGGTGCATGTTGCTTACACAAGACTTCTGCACGCACTGTACTCACAAACGCAAGCACAAGGAACCTCAAATTATGATTCAGTATAAAAAAAATGAATGACATTTAGAGAAATCTTGAAATATAAGATTTAAATACGCAATTTGGTTTGCATTTACTTCCCACACAGAACCGAAAAGTGTTTATAGATGCGCATAACATCCCATCGCTCACCACATCTTTTACTATTCCTAAATAAAATACTTGTCTGCGTCTCCTTTGCAGTCACACCCATAACATTTCCTGCCATGATGTCAATGCCCGATGGAACTCACTGGCAGTGGCGTGTCCAGGGAGGGCGTGGGGTGGCACGTGCTACCCGTGCAATCTGATTGGCCACCCCATTATCCTAAACTATGATCATTCTGTGTGTGTTCGGTCATACGTCATGCCACCCCTGCATAGGTCACAGCCCCACTTGGGCCACTGCAGTCAAGAGTCTGGACGCGCCAATGCTTACTGGATCCGTCCCACTTTACGATTTGGTGTGTTTTAGTAAACACAGAGTGCAGCACTGTTGTGCAGGGAGGCTGTACTGCTTGACACTGAATGTGTGGCCTATTCTCACTGAGGATCGTTATGTCCCCTTCCTGGGCTCCCATGTATTGCTTGGGAGATTAGGTGCTGCTCCATTCCTGCCACACCCCACGATGCTCTCCCTAAACCCAGCAGAGTGGAGACCAGAGGTCTTCAACTGTGAAGCTGCCCCCCGGCCCCAGGCTGCCCAAAGGATGCCCAAGGGGGGGGCGTGAGACTCTTCAAAAAAGGATTATGGTGACTGCTTCTAAAAGGCAATATAGCAGATATGGCATCTGGCGGGGTCCAGCAACAAGGCGGGAATGGCAACAATATTTTTGCTCAAAGCAGGTCACAGCATAAAAGAAGTGTGAATACCAGTGGTGTATGTTGTGTTCTCCGGGGGCCCAGCACGAAGGGGCTGGCTCCGGTCCAGGAGGCCGCGTGGGCTGGAGCGCGGCCTAGGCAGGAGCGCTGAAAGAACACACACACACGCTGGTTTCGCTTTGCCCGGAACTGCCTCCCACTCGAGGGGGCGGGGCTTTTATTAAGCTGCCCTACGTCACCGCGCTGCGGGACGTAGGGCGGATATAACATTCCTCCTTTATTTCAAAATAACCTAACAAAACAAACATAAGCAACATGCTCAACTATAAAACTCCTGCCACTGCTGTTGGCTTAGCATACATAGTCATTCAGCCTCGTAGGCGGTCTCGTGGTCTTTCTCAGACTGTACCGCTTCGCTTGGGGGCTGTCCCCGCTCGGTTCGTAAGTCTGCTCACCTTCGCTGCATGTGTCCTCACTGCTGGGCAGTCTCGGTGATTGCCAGCTGCAATCCCCTGTGGATTCCTCCTCGGGGTCTTGCGCCGGCACGTCGCTGCTTTGTTGCTCGTTGTCGTCGTGAGGCCCCTCGCAGTCCGTCCATAGGTGCTGGGGCACGGGCTTGAACCAGGAGGCGTTCCTTGTTACTTCCCGACCTCCCCGTGTGACAGTTATCATGGTCCCACGCCGGTTGCTGATAGTCCATGGCAGTTCCTCATACCTGGTGTCTAACTTGGATTTCGTGGGATTTCGCAACATGATGACTTGGTCGCCCACTCTGTGGTTTGAGGGCCTTGCTCTTCTCTTGGCGCTCATGTGAGCATTGGCACGTGTTCTCCTCGTTTCCACGCGTGCATGGTCGACGTCGTCAGGGGTTCTGCTTGGATGATGGGGAATCGACGAGTTGATGATAGTTCCGAACATAAGGTCAGCAGGTGGTATGCCCGTGGTACTGTGGGGGGTGACCCGATAGTTCCTTAGGAACCGGAATAGGTCGACCCTCCACGGGCTGGCGTTTGCCTTTGATACTCGGAGTACCTTGTTGATGGTCCTCATGAATCGCTCGACGTCCCCATTCGCTTGTGGCCACCTTGGCATGATGTGGTGATATTTAATGCCCAGTTCCTGTAGGTATGACCTGAATTCCTCCCCTGTGAATGGGGGTCCATTGTCACTCTTAATGGTCGTGGGCAGACCATGGGTGGCAAACATCTTTTCTATTACCGGGATGACAACTTCCGCGGCGGTGGACTCCAGTATCTCGACCTCTGGATAGCGTGAGTGATCATCGATTGCCACCAGTAGATGTAGACCCTCTCTGATTTTGCAAAAGTCAATGCTGATCGCTTCCCATCGTGCCCGGCCACGCTCGGCCGATAGGATCGGTTCTGGGTCTGGTGGTCCACTCGTTATTTGGCAGGGTAGACATGTGTTCACTAGGTCCTCAACACGATCGTCGATGTGAGGGAACCATACCCTGTGTCTGACCCGTGCCTTTGTTCTTGCAAGCCCTTGGTGTCCTTCATGCGCTAGAGCAACTATCCTGTCCTGCAGCCTCGGGGGTATGATGATGCGGTCACCCCTTAGCAGGAGCCCTCCCTCAGTGATTGAGAGGTCTTGCCGAACCGTGAACATGCCTGCTAGGAACTCCTTGGCCCCCTCGGTTCTGTTGCGTGTGTGCGACATGAAGTCTTTCCAGTTTCCTGACATGATGGCATCTTTTACCAGATCACAACAGGGGTCATTCTGGGTTTCTGTTGCAATGTCCTCAATGTTTATCGCTTTGGGCCTCATGGTGTGGACTACTTGACAAATGTGCTCCTCCGTTTCTTCGGCGACTAGCACTTCCTGCTGGGTGGCTGGTCGTGGGTGTCTCGACAGGAAGTCCGCGGGGTTGCCACTGCCCGGTTGGTAGACAAGTTCGAAATCATATTGCTGGAGGTGTAGTAACCACTTGGTGATTCTGGCTGGTGGGTGTGCCGATGACCCAATGAAGATTGGTAGTAGGGGCTTGTGGTCGGTGATCGCCGTGAACCTACGCCCATATAGGTACATGTGGAAGTGTCGACACCCCCATAAAACGGCGATTGCCTCCTTTTCTATATGGGAGTACCTTTGTTCCGTTGCTGTGAGCGCCCTGGATGCATATGCAATCGACCTTTTGGTGCCCTCTTTCGTGACCTGCATCAGGATTGCTCCAAGTCCGACTGGGCTGGCATCCACAAATAGTTCGGTCGGGAGGTCCGTGTCGTAGTAGGCCATCTTGTTATCAGTCGACAGGGAGTCTTTTATGCTCTCAAATGCTTCCTGGCATTCGGGCCCCCAGTCCCACTTGGTGCTGGCCTTTGTTAGTTCCCGCAGCGGTTCGGATAGGGTTGCTAAGTTCCGAATGAATCTGCCACAGTAGGTGGCCATTCCCAGGAAACTGCGCACCTCGGTGGGAGTCGTGGGGGGGCTGGCAGCTTGTATGTCCGCCACTTTCTGGGGATCAGGTGATATGCCGGTGCGGTCGAACCTGTATCCAAAAAAAGTTATTTCCGGTTTTAGGAATTCGCACTTCTCTCGATGGATTGTGAGTCCGGCGCTTTCCAGCCTGCCCAGTAGTGTCTTGAGTCTCATGATGTGTTCCTTGGTGTCCGGTGCATGTATTAGGATGTCATCGCTCACGTTCAATACCCCTGGTATGCCTCTGATGACCTCCTGGATGGTCTGTTGAAAAACCTCCGCGGCCGACGATATGCCGAAACTCAGGCGCTTGTACCTCCTCAGACCTAGGTGGGTTGAGAACGTGGTGATATAGCGCGACTCTCTGTGTAGCTTCAGCTGGTGGTACCCCGCCTTTAGATCTACCTTCGAGAACACACACGATCCAGTGAGGTCAGTGATGATTTCATCAATTGTAGGCGTTATGTGTCGCTCTCTTTTGATGGCTGCATTGGGCAGGCGCATGTCAATGCAGATCCGAACTTTTCCTGGCTGTTTGGGCTTCCGGGTGACCACCATCGGGGAAACCCACGGTGTTGGTCCCGTGACTTCTTCAATAATACCAGCGGCTTCGAGTGACCTTAACTCCTTCTCAACTTGTTCCCTCATGTGGAAGGGTGTCCTTCGGTGTCTTACCGCGCGTGGTTGCACTGATTGATCAATATGTAGTTTGATGGTCTTTCCTTTGAGACAGCCTATCCCCCTCTGTAGCTTGGGGTGTTGCCTGAGGAAGTTCTCGACCTCGGATGTGTCGTCAACGTGGCATATGAATTTGACCACGCCCAGGTCTTCAGCCACATCTCCGCTCAGCAGGCTTTCAATTCCCGCCTTGACAACATAGATCTTCGACCATAACTTCTGTTCGCCATGCTCAAGAGTGGTGCGGAACCTCCCGATGACTGGTAGAGGTTTCCGACTGCCGTAGGCAAATAGCCGAGTGTCTGTGGATTTTAGCTCGGGTCGTGGTGCGAGGGTTTGGAAAACGGTGGTTGGCATGACGTTTACCGAGGCCCCCGTGTCAATGGTCATTTGTATGTCCTGGCCTTGTATGTTGACCATGCATTTTCGTCGCCTGGCGGTTCTTTTCGACGGTGCTGGCCCTTGGTTTAGTGTCGATACTAAGTACACCTTTCGGCCCTTTCCTTCGTTCTCCGTGCCTGCTGTTTGTCGTAGGGCTGAGAGGTCATCCCCTTCTTCTTCTGTCGAGGAGTTGACTACCGCTACCCTCCTCGCGCTGGCTTGTTTCTTTTTTTTCGATGACCCTTTTTCCTGGGATCCTTGTGGAGGCTGTAGTGGCGTGTTCACTGATCTGCACACTTTCGCGTAGTGATCCTTCCTGCCGCATGCTCCGCACGTGGTGCCTTGCGCCGGGCAGTTTCGCCTTCCGTGCCTTTGACCGCCACACCATCCACATTCGGTTGGTCCTGGTGCTCGAGGCTGCCACCTGTTCTGGGTGTAGCCGCTGCCACTTTCGCTCCTCGTTGATTGTCTGTCCGAGATTTGAGCAACCATCGCTGTGGAAAATGACGGCTGGAGTTTTTGTAGGGTCACTTCCATGTTGGCGGCCCTGGAGTGGGCAAGCTCCCTCTGTCGACCCAGTTCCAGGATGCGTTGTAGAGGGATGCCCTTTTCACTGAGCACGAGACGCCTCAGCTTCTCTGAGTGAATTCCATTTATGATTTGCCTCCTGATCTCCCTTTCAGTGTTCGTAAACTCACACGACATGGCCAGCTTCCTCAGCCTCGTGTGGTAGGCGTCGAGAGTCTCATCGGTGGCCTGGATGGTTGTGCAAAAGATAAAGGTTTCATAGTCTGGATTTAGTTGCGGGAGAAAATGTGCTGTTAGAGCGTCCTTCGCACTCCGGTATGCATCTTGGCCGTCATCCACATCCAAGGAGTTAAAAATGCGCAGCACCTCGTCGCTCACACTGAGGAGTAGATGAGCTTTCATTTTTCTGGATGACGTGACGTCCTTACATTCCATGGCCATCTCAAACTTCTGTAGCCATAGCTGCCATCTGGGCCCACTGGACGATGGGTCTGTGAATGGGTCGAATGGTTGGATCAACGTCGACGAACTCCCCTGCGTGCGAGGCGGTGGTGACGCCATAGACAGGTTTGCCGCCATCCTGGACGGTGTGGAGGGTCCAGGGGTCGATGACCCAGTCGCCATGGTGTTGCGTGCGCTTGATCACCGATTCTCTGCCTTCTGGGTTCGTGCGCGCCCTGTGTTGGGGCAGTGTCCTACCGGCACTTGTACTCCGATGGATTGGTGCTTCGTGGCCTGTGTGCCATGCAGGAGACGTTGTGCAGGTGATGACCGGGATGACACGAGAAGAGCAGAACATTTTTTTTTCACCCCCTGAGGATGAGGTGTGTGAGGGGAATGAAAAGAAAAAAATTTTTTTTTTTTTTTTTTGGGGATGGGGGTCACGTGATCGTGGGGGCCCCCACCGGGTGTCCAAAAATTCACACGGAGCGTCCGTGTGGCCTCCGCGTGCGAGGTCGTGGTGGAGCGCGTGGATGCTCGCTCACCTCGTCGCCATTGTTGTGTTCTCCGGAGGCCCAGCACGAAGGGGCTGGCTCCGGTCCAGGAGGCCGCGTGGGCTGGAGCGCGGCCTAGGCAGGAGCGCTGAAAGAACACACACACACGCTGGTTTCGCTTTGCCCGGAACTGCCTCCCACTCGAGGGGGCGGGGCTTTTATTAAGCTGCCCTACGTCACCGCGCTGCGGGACGTAGGGCGGATATAACAGTGTAGACTGAAGGTGCTCCCCGTTTCACTCTGTAAGAAGCGTTCAGCAGAGTGCGTGTCTGTCTGTGACTAGATCCACAGACGCAGCTCTCCTGCTTGTTCCTAAATAGCGAAAGGAGCTAATGGGTGGCAGGGCCTTCTCTATTGCAGGGCCAAGGCTCTGGAATTCTATGGGTTTCATACTCTTTAAACGAAACCTCAAAACATTCCCTTTTAACTGATTCACCCGTCCAGTCTCTTCGGTATATCTTGAAAGCGCCATGACGCCTTTGGTGACAGTGTGATATAGAAGAAACTGACTGATTGACAGCATCTGATGAAGCAGCTGATGGGAAGTCTGCGACCAGGGCTTGCTCCATCTCTGCATAATGGTCCAACAACAGTATCAAACCTTTGATTTGCTGTGACGTAAATATTCAGGTAATATTTGAAAATCAGAGGAATTCAATCTGTTCTCTTGGTTCCGGTGGGTGGGGCGTGGCAGGCTGCTCTCATCCCGATGACACAGCTGTGAACCTCTCGGGGTTGTGGTGACATGAGAGTGACTGCAAAATACGGGCACCGCTTTAAACCTCCATTGAAACGCCTTGGATTTCAGTTGACGTGGTGCCTGGGGCGGCGCATCAAGTCTTTGAAGCATACAGAAAGTAACATGGTAACGGCACGTGCTATATTAGGGTGACCTTTGAACTGTGAAATCAGCATGAGCGCATGCATTGTGGATCAGGGAAATCTGCCTTTTCACAGCGCCTTGAAACCTTCCAGCAGGTTGGGTGAAAGCAGAAGGATCGGATATTCAGCCAGTGTCTGTTGGCCTTGCTTCTCCCCTCCACGAGCCCAGCTTGCTTTCTGAAGTCAGAGGCACGCATTCTACAACGTTTAATGACAAAGATGAAAGGCATTCCTAAGCCCAGACAGCGGGGCTGTGTAGATAAAAGGGCCTTTAGCTGCTAATTAATAAGGGGTCTGCTCCAAATTGCCTTTCAGCTCTGAGGCCAAGCGCTGTGTCGTGTCTTTTGTTGCAGTTAATAAAAAGTGTTTGTAGATGGAAGAGAGCCAGGTTGGTTATACAACATAGTTAGAACGTTACTTATGAAATCCTGAACTTGGAAACTGTGCACTGAAATATTACAATAGGGTGAAAGTGCAACCAGGGAAGCCTTTTTCTTCTATCTAATGGTACACAAACAGTGCTCTGGAGTATAAGTGCAAATCCCTACCAACACGACTATACAAGACTGTAAAAAGTGGGGTCACGGGTTCACTTTAGCGATTGAGCAAGAACACGCAGAAAGATGTAACTAAATAAATGTTTACAAATATATGATTATTGATAGTGCATTTGGAGGTGGGACAGCAAGCAGACCTTTTGCTAGACTATTGCTAGTGCAAGCAGCACTTCAAAGCATACATAAAAAGGTTTAATGGCATTGCATAGGCAGGTTGGGTGGCAGGGCCCTGTAGCCGACCATTGTCGGTAGAAGCGGCACTTTAAAGCATACAGAAAAAGGTTTATTGGCATTGTATATGCATGTTGGGTATCAGGGCTTTGTGGCCGAGCATTATTGGTACAAGAAGCACTTTAAGGCATACAGAAATATATGTATTGACATTGCCTAGCTAGGCCGGGCATCAGGGCCTTGTGGCCGAGCACTGTCAGTACAAGAAGCACTTTAAGCATACGCAAATATATGTATTGACATTGCCTAGGTAGGCCGGGCATCATGACCTTGTGGCCGAGCATTGTCAGTATAAAATGCACTTTAAGCATACGCAAATATATGTGTTGACATTGCCTAGGTAGGCCGGGCATCATGACCTTGTGGCCGAGCATTGTCAGTACAAGAAGCACGTTAAGCATACGCAAATATATGTGTTGACATTGCCTAGGTAGGCCGGGCATCATGACCTTGTGGCCGAGCATTGTCAGTACAAGAAGCACTTTAAGCATACGCAAATATATGTGTTGACATTGCCTAGGTAGGCCGGGCATCATGACCTTGTGGCCGAGCATTGTCAGTACAAGAAGCATGTTAAGCATACGCCTATATATGTGTTGACATTGCCTAGGTAGGCCGGGCATCATGACCTTGTGGCCGAGCATTGTCAGTACAAGAAGCACTTTAAGCATACGCAAATATATGTGTTGACATTGCCTAGGTAGGCCGGGCATCATGACCTTGTGGCCGAGCATTGTCAGTACAAGAAGCACTTTAAGCATACGCAAATATATGTGTTGACATTGCCTAGGTAGGCCGGGCCTCATGACCTTGTGGCCGAGCATTGTCAGTACAAAAAGCACGTTAAGCATACGCAAATATATGTGTTGACATTGCCTAGGTAGGCCGGGCATCATGACCTATGTGCCGAGCATTGTCAGTATGAAAAGCACTTTAAGCATACATAAATATATGTGTTGACATTGCCTAGGTAGGCCGGGCATCATGACCTTGTGGCCGAGCATTGTCAGTACAAGAAGCACTTTAAGCATACGCAAATATATGTAATGACATTGCCTAGGTAGGATGGCATCATGACCTTGTGGCCGAGCACTGCCAGTGCAAGCAGCACTTTAATCATACGCAAATATATGTATTGACATTGCCTAGGTAGGACAGGTATCAGGACCTTGTGGCCGAGCATTGTCAGTACAAGAAGCACTTGACATTGCATATGTAAGTGGGGCTTCAGGCTCTAGGGCAGAGCATTGCCAGTGCAAGCAGCACTTTAAACAACACAAAAACATATTTCCACAGCAGGGGCATACACGCCCCAGTGGGGAATACTGCAACACGATGTGGAGGAGGTAAAAATAGACAGAAAATATGTGGTCAGTAGATGGCAGAGGCCCTGATTTACAATGGGCAGCAAAGAGTACAGTCACATCCCAATCTAATCTAGAACCTAACTAGCCCACAAATCATGCAAAGGGTATCTCCTCCTGAGGAACATGCAGGCAGAAGCAAGCCCTAAAATACCACTGAATCAAGTGCAGTACATCACGGCAGGGGTGGCAGGGTTAATTCATTCATTGTCAATCTTTTAGACTGTGTCGAATCGCCAACATAATGGGCGCAAAGCGCCTCCCCTTGTATGAGTTACAGGACATACTGTGTCCCAACCCTAGGATCACAGAACCTTAGTCTTCTGGAGTGAAAGAAAGGGTAGGAACTGAATGGCGGATGGAGGTGATGGAAGGGAGCTTGCCATCTGGAAAGCGGTTCTAAGTGATATGGTCGCGGCAAAAGTCCTGCAGCTGAAAAGACCGATTTAATTATCACTTTTCAATACATGTAAATGTGGGGGGAGACCCCCGCCGGCCACTCCTCCGACCCTTATACTCAATTACCACCCTAACTAATCCAACCCCACAAATATATGTGTTGGAAAGTGTCAAATAAACATTTTAAAAAATTCCGTTTTTTGGCCGCAGGTTTTTGACAGGGACCACATCACTGGACACCTCGAAAGCATGGTTTGAAAGATGTCAATCATGAGCTGTAGATGTAAGAGTCGGGATGGGGCCCCAGAAGTGCCTGGGCTAGCCCACTATAGGACCAGGGTCACCGATTGGAAAGATTGTAGATGTAAGAGTCGGTATGCGTGCAGTGCTCCAGAAGTGCCTGGGCTATCCCAGTATAGGACCAGGGTCACCGATTGGATAGATAGTAGATGTAAGAGTCGGGATGCGTGCAGGGCTTCAGAAGTGCCTGGGCTAGCCCAGTATAGGACCAGGGTCACCGATTGGATAGATAGTAGATGTAAGAGTCGGGATGCGTGCAGGGCTTCAGAAGTGCCTGGGCTAGCCCAGTATAGGACCAGGGTCACCGATTGGATAGATTGTAGATGTAAGAGTCGGGATGAGTGCAGGGCTTCAGAAGTGCCTGGGCTAGCCCAGTATAGGACCAGGGTCACCGATTGGATAGATAGTAGATGTAAGAGTCGGGATGCGTGCAGGGCTTCAGAAGTGCCTGGGCTAGCCCAGTATAGGACCAGGGTCACCGATTGGATAGATAGTAGATGTAAGAGTCAGGATGCGTGCAGGGCTTCAGAAGTGCCTGGGCTAGCCCAGTATAGGACCAGGGTCACCGATTAGATAGATAGTAGATGTAAGAGTCGGGATGCGTGCAGGGCTTCAGAAGTGCCTGGGCTAGCCCAGTATAGGACCAGGGTCACCGATTGGATAGATAGTAGATGTAAGAGTCAGGATGCTTGCAGGGCTCCAGAAGGGCCTGGGCTAGCCCAGTATAGGGCCAGGGTCACCGATTGGATAGCATGTAGAAGTAAGAGTCGTGATGCGTGCAGTGCTCCAGAAGTGCCTGGGCTAGCCCAGTATAGGACCAGGGTCACCGATTGGATAGATAGTAGATGTAAGAGTCGGGATGCGTGCAGGGCTTCAGAAGTGCCTGGGCTAGCCCAGTATAGGACCAGGGTCACCGATTGGATAGATAGTAGATGTAAGAGTCAGGATGCGTGCAGGGCTCCAGAAGTGCCTTGAACAGGGTCACCGATTGGATAGATTGTGGCCCAGATTTACAAAGCGTGAAAAAATGCTTTGCTATATCAGGCCCTGTGTCTCTTAAATGATCTGGAGGAGTGGGTTGTCAAGTCCAAGAACATCAAAGACCAAAATACATGTATAGCTAATGTATAAGTGTAAGGCAGAATCACATGCACTACCCTTTGGGAACACTACATGCAATTGGTACTACAAGTGTAAGCACAATTTCACCTTTGGTACAAGCCTGTACTACACAGTAAAGTGGTAGCAATGGCTGAGCAGCCAGACTTATCTCAAGAGTTTAAGTGAGCAGTAGAACAAGTTACACAAAGGACCAACTAATGCAGTGATTCAAACAAACACTTACTCAAGGTTTCTTGGTAAAAGATATACATTTATTTACTCAGTCAGTTAGAAAATATTTCACTAGCAAGAGTAGCTCAATATCACACACTAATAAACCACACATAGACATCATAATGCAGAAATCGTTCTACACTAAGTTTTGCACAACACTGTGCTATAGTTGTTTCGCGTATGTTTTCAATTGTATTGACAATTTGTTCCTCAAATGCTCAACTCCTAATTATACACAGTGTACTCAATTAACTGCTCTTTCGGAACACTTTCTTTTACCATTGTTTAACCTATACTATTGTAAAGGTTTCACTGCATTATGTTTATGAAGTTATGACTTTATGATTGTATACTACATACCTTAATAAGAAATTATTAAAATTAAAACAAAAATAATAATAATAAAAAAAAAAGAAATAATAAAAAAATAAAAAAAAACACAAATACACAACCGGTAAGTAAATGAACACGTTTCAGTGGGTGCAAAATGGCACTCCAGATATAAAATAAAGGGGTAAAAAGACAAAGTTATAAGAACAGACAGCCAAAATACATTCGTAGGCAGGGCAAAGGGTTTCAGTTAGCTACAACTACCAATTCTTTACAATCGGCCTGGGCCAAAGTCAATGGTTCAGAGTCTTTGTATAGGATAGCACGGTTCTGGTATATAACGGTTATGTCTTTGCCACAGAGTTTAGAATGATTTGGCTAGGCGAAAAGTTAGACAAATGTTTAGGGAAGGACAAGCCTTCAAAGATGAAAAAGTTTCCACAAACTCTCGCAATGGCAAAAAGATTTCTGGACCGCGTTTGCACTGTATCGAATATTGAAGAAGAGTTGTAGCTGAGCAGTTGTTCCTGTCAGTTCGAGCAGATCTTGCAGTTTCTGAGCTTTAGTCGTGGGGACAAGAAGGAGGACATCGGGAGGTTCCTGCACTGCCCAGGGATGAGGCCAAACACTTAGCAAGACGTCAGTTTAAGGTGTCAGTGCCTTAAAGTCCACAAGCTGGTTTCCTTCCCTCTGGCTATCCGGTTTTCAACAGCACTGTGATGAACATTCGACCAGATGGGGACGGTGTCCAGGTGGGTTACGAGTTGGTTGTTCCCACCAAACTCAAGGGTAGAAGTTAACATTGAAGGACTTCTCTGTTGATTGGAGTTTCAGGCAATTCGGACGTGCAGCAGGGCTTCACCGGTCGTCCAAGAGTTGCAGCAGTCCTCTTCCTTCAGCTCGTCTTTGGTTCTTTCGTTCCAGTGGTCAACTCTGCTTTCCAAGTCTCAGAGAACTGCTTTTAAACAGTTTTCCCCCATTCATTCCAGCCTGGCTGTCACTCACACAGCAGGGTGGCTGTCCTTGCCAGACAGCCGCCGGCCAATCAAGCCATAGTACATTCAGGTCTCCTATGAGAATAAGCACTGGGAGATTTGGGCACCACCCTCACATACTGTCCACCCCAGATACTCAGGCACCAGAGGTGGGCTTCAGCACTGAAGCCCGCAAAAGGCCAACAAACAAAGGGGCTAAAGCTGGTTTGGCGTGCAGAGACAAACACAAGAAGGACCTTTCCTAAAAGAAATGGTGAAAAAAGTCAACCATAGTCTGTTTTTACGGATAGGTCTTGAGCGCCATATTGAAAAACATTGCTGACCTGATTTTTAGCTACCATTCTTAGCGGTCAGGAAAAATCACGGTAGTTGATCTAAACTACTGCGACCAGCCATTTAAAGTAGGAAAGGTAACATTTGACTGTTAACATGAGTGTGTTGACTCAGGGGAAGCTAGGCAACCCCTCCAGCACTCTATAGTAAGATAGTGGGCGCTGGGTCAGTGTGATGCTGGAAATGCATCGGAGGGACAGGGTCTCCGTATCCTTGTCCTTTACTGCCTTTTTATCGTGTGTTCTTTCGTGTTTTCCACGCAGGAGTTCATGTGGGACTCCTGGCGGTGCAGCTCTCTCTCTTTTGGTTTGGTGAACAGACTCATGGGATACCCTTACGGCACCCATGGGTGGGGGTACAACCCTGTGCCCCTAGTGTATGTTTTGGGCACCTGTGGGTGGCCCGCAGAGCAGGGTATGGGCTGGTGGCAGCTCCATGCTGACCTTGACAGGTGCGCTGAGTATCCTGCATTTTGGGGATCCCCAGGCCCTGCCATTGGAATCAGTTGATTCCTGATCGAAAACAAGATGGCCCCTGTGGCCTCTTGCTTTCTATTACCTATTACCTTGTTTTCCCAAAGTCCTGGGAAGCCCTGACTCTGTCCCTTCCCCCTGACTGGCTGTTGGGTGGAAGTTCCATATATGGTGTTGTTGTGCAGGCCCAGCCAGACTAGCTGGAGCCTTCCTGGTGACTGTATGTTGTGGGTACCTCCTGTGGGTGGGACCTGGGTGAATGGAGTGTGTGACCAATATACACTTTTTGTTGTGGCTGTCTGGTTTCTGGTATGAGAGACAAAGACTGAGACAGCCCTGCCCGAAACTGGCCTGAATGCAGTGTGTAGTGTTGAATGGCTGAGTACTTGTCCCAATCCACATTCCTTGTTGTGAGTGTCTGAGAGGGAGGAGGATGGCCTGAATGCACTGTGTGCCTGATTGGCTGACTGACTGCATGAATGCCCTTCTGTATGATTGGCTGTGGGGCTTGACCCAGCAGTGTGGATGAGAGACAAGATAGTATATCTGGGGACCTCTCACCACTGGAAATTGTTCAGAAGCTGTGTCTACACTTAAAGAGTAACTGGAACTGCTGATCCTCGAGGCCCAGCTGGAAGACGAAGACTTGCTGTTGCATTTGCTTTGACCTGATCTGAAAGCTGCTGAACTCGTCAAGGACTGATCCGAGAGAGGACCTGGTAAGGCACCCTCTTCCCGTGCTCCTAAGGACCATCGAGCACCGCTAACCTTCGCCGAAGCTCCCTGGAAGTCAGACCCTCGTAGGTCTGCTGACCCGAGACGGGACCGCTGAGGAGAACGAAGCAAAGCACCCGGACTTCGCCGTTGTCGAAGTCCATTGCCGTCGACCGGGGTTCAAGCCGTGGGGACCACTTGACGCCGTGCCGCCGACGACCGGAGCCGCCCGCTCCTTTGCCCAAGAACATTTTGAATCCAAGGACTCCCTTGTCCGCAGCGTCGCCCGCTTTGTCCCACCGGAGAAAGTCGAGGACAACCGACACGCCGAGGAGAATCCGCCGGTAGGTTTCCCGCCACCTCACAACCTCAAAGGCTTCGCCGACTCGATGCCCTTGTTGGGCCACAGGTCTTCTGAAACTCTTTGCGGTACTGAACAATCTATCACTGAGGTGCCCCGCAAACCTCATCCTCGCAGGACGTCGCTGACGAGCACCGCCTGGATCGACATCGGGGTCTCGGCACCCTTGAACTTCTCATCGCCGCCGTCGACGACAAGTTCACCATCTTCGACGCCTCTCGACGATCCGTTCTTGGAATTGAAATAATATTATGCCTGCTATCGCAGTAATTGAATGTGTATTGGCCTACGCCAAGTTGTCTAAAATATCATGGAAATAGACTCCGCGGCCAGGTCTTGACCTTAACGAAAAGTAATGTAAGTCGCCATCTTGGATTTAGCCGCCATTTTAGGTTCTCTTGTAATGTGGAAGTCACCCTGAACATCAAAATGGAGGCTGAATGACATTCTGAGTGAGATTCTGGCTGTTGTGACCTCCGCACACACGAATAATTAATATGCCTGCAGGCCACTTGTCGGGGTCGCAAACTGAGACCTTGTCCTATTACTGACCTATGTGTAAATGAACAACTGTATCAGCGGAACTGATCAAAATGCATACATTATAGGA
Source organism: Ambystoma mexicanum (assembly GCF_040938575.1). Classification (NCBI taxonomy): domain Eukaryota; kingdom Metazoa; phylum Chordata; class Amphibia; order Caudata; family Ambystomatidae; genus Ambystoma; species Ambystoma mexicanum. The sequence goes on along the minus strand of NC_090940.1, from coordinate 330,770,383 downwards.
TTGACCTGGCAAGGAACCCTAGGCCTGATCCCAAGAATGGTTAACCCACGAGGGGGTTGGCCAAGGGCTGGATAAAGGATATAAAAGCCCAAGTATTCCAAATGTACGGTCTCTCTACTAATGCATCGAACCCTCGTTGAAGTTCGTTACGTCACTCTGAGAGCCGATTAGCTATCCGTTTGTCAATTGACTTTGGTAACTGTTGTAGCTTTTAAATAAAGCACTTGTATGTCCTTTGTAACCTGTGTTGGTGTGTTTCTTTTGGGCTTCCCAGCCTCATATCAATTTTTATGTTTTCACAGTTGGCGCCCGAATAGGGACCCTCAAGATTGATGGCGGATCATTGAAGGTTGACGCAGACTATCGAACCGGGATCGGACGGTGTGATTTTGCGGGCCCGACTGAACGAGACGCGATACCTCGGCAGCGCTGCACGATCCGATCCTTGGACGATAGTCGTGTGGTCTGACACGGCATCTTGACGAGGGTCCATTTTTGAGGCAGGCAGATTTGTCGAAACCACCAAACACAAGGTAAAATTCATTAGGTAAGTTCTTTGATAAACCGTACGGTCCTCCTTAGGTTTGGTCAGGTGCAGTCGTGACCCGGCTCTTAATTTAACCCTGACAATTTGAATTTGGCGTATTGTATCTGCAGACACAATTATTGACCAGGTAACACCAATTTTTTGTGAAATGCCTGGGAAATTGTCTAGCTGCTTTAGGGCTCTGTTCCGCAGCGATCGACAATCTTTGGAATGTAGCCGCCCGGCACCACATGAGGGGTCGCCGGCATGTACTATGTACTGTAAGTATGGCATTGGTAGTATAGTATTTAATGATATTTGGCACAGACAGACCAGACATGCCTCCGAATTTCAGTGGCCAATCAATGGCAGTTTTGAGATCTCCCGTATTGAATACCTAGAATCGGTCTTGCTAAAAAAGAAGGCTAGACCTGCAGCCTTTGATGTTTTACAGAATTGGAAAAAAGAAGCGTTACAGCAGCTTAAAAGTAGGGATAAACATGCACGCCGTCATAAAACAAATGCTGAAAAAGTGTTGTTATATGATAAAGAAAAACATTCAGAATCAGTTAAAAATATGGATAGGGCTTTTTCACTTGGAATCCAGAAAATTTACCACTCTAAAGATTTTCATGTTTCCGAAGAATTTATTGAAAAATTGTTAAACGAACGCAGGCCTGGTGCCTCTGCGCCACCTCCGTATGATCCTTTCTTGGGCGCTCTGCCCATTCCTGCTGTTGTTCCTGCTGTTATTCCTGTTCCCCCTGTACAACCTATTGTTCCTATTCCTCTAGTTGTTGTTCCTCCACCTATCGCACCGCCCCTTCCTCCTGCGCCGATAGTTGCACCTTTATTAAATTTACCTGCACCTCCGCTCCCGAGTGGTCCCGTATTGACTGAAGTTGATCAAGGTGCAGAATCAAAGATCGTCACTCGTAATACTGTTTCTGCAGATAAGAAACAGGAATAGTTTGCATGGGCTAAGCACTGTATGGAGAAAGGTGATCAAGTTAATGTTTTTTCCACATTATCTAATTTGAACAGTTTTCCCGGAGAAAAATGTTTTTATCAAAGGTTTGGGGACTCATTTATGTGTGATGTGGGGTAGATTACAAAATTCAGATCTTCCACAAGGAGTGAGAGATCTAAATGCTTTGGCACTTTGAGGGACACAGAGCAGAAAGTATATGGTCATGTTGAAAGATTGTTTGAGTATAGGAAGGACTTTGAAAAGTCACGAGATGAGGATGACGAAGACGATAGTATGTATGTACAGAAACGGTTCCTTCCGTGTCGTAGATCGGCACCTGAGGAAGTACGAATTTGTACCAAAGATGCGATTCGATGGATCTCGGATTCATCGATTCCGCCAGATGAAGTATATGACACGTATAGTCAGTATACAGTAGAAATGCAAAGAAAGGTAATTCAGGTAATGGTACAGTACCTGCAAGAAGAATTTGTAAGAAAGAAGGTTAGTTGCCCCATAGAATTGTTGGGGATTTGTAAAAGGGCTTTTTCGCCCGACACTTCTTCGGCTGCCTTAGCGCTCGACCTGACTCTGTTGCTTAGTAAGCGGCCGGAGGTACCTATATCTCAGTTGCCTATGAGAGAGGTTCCTCCGACCTTTGTCCCAAAGGTTGAGATTCCCGCCAACGCTGGGACTGGTGCACCCACTGTGGATATCCCTGCACATTATCTATCGCAATTCGTTCACGTCCCGTTTTCACGACAGGAAGTGAACACTATTAGACAATCAGTTCCCGATATCAGGAAAAACTCGACGGGGTTTTACAAAGAGATAGAGTCCGTCTTGCATTCCTCTGTGTTCACCTTAAGTGATATTGACTTGACATTCCCTGTACTCCTACCCGTAGATGTATGGAAGCAGGTTCGGACAATAGACGATGTGCCAGGGTTGGGAGATACGTGGGCTAATATGATTAGGATTGATGGGGAAAGACCAGCAGGTGAGAAACCACCACAGGTAATACTTACTTTGCCTGATAGAATTGTCGCAAAATTAAAAACTATAATTCCAGAGAAAATAATTATTTGGGACAAGCTTACGGCCTGTGTTCAAGGGAAAACTGAAGGCGCCACCAAATTCTTTAACAGATTCGAGCAGGTATTTTCTGACTTCAGTGGGCAGGATTTGGGTACAGAGTCTGGGAAAAGGTTGTTTGTGGAAAAATTTGTTCGTGGATTGTTGCCCGACATCCAGTCACAGATTATGTCCTCTGAGAGCGCTTGGCAGGCAAAATCTCAATCTGAGGTTTTGCAAATGGCTCAGTATTATGAGAACCGCGTTAATAATGAGAAGGAGAAAATAGAAAAGAGGAAAGGAGATTTGAAAACCAAAGTATTATTACAACAAATTGTTAGAAACCCCAGAGGAGGCACGACACAGACTAGAGGTCAGTATCTCCCAAAAGGAAATGCTCCTTTGGGTTCTGTGAATATTAATCAATGTGCTTATTGCCGCCAGGAAGGTCATTGGCGAGCACAGTGCCCCGTCCTTCGACAAAGGTCAAACAGTGCATTTGGGAGTATGGGTAGACGACCTAGGGGCCGCCCTGGAGCAGGGGGCCCTGATAGAGGCCAGTTTTTGCAAGATCCTCAGCAACCTTTTTCACGGGAAAATCAGACCTCGAGTGTGGACTCGAGGAACATATTTGATCACCCTTCTGCTGACTACCTTTCTGAAGAGCTTCCTTCCGACGATACTTTATTTCATTAGGACTGCCCGAAGCAGGGTTTGGAACCTTCACCTATTCCCGTTAATCAGAAAGGCCCCTACATTGAATTATTAGTAGGGAATAGGAAACACCAGTTTTTGATAGACACTGGAGCACAGAAGTGCTCCATTGATCATTCTCGGGTTCCAAACATTCCACTGTCAGGGCAAACGAATGTTTCCGTAGGGTTTTCTGGTATACCAATTGTCTGTCCGGTTTCTTCACCGGTGTCTGTTTCTTTGGGTCCCTTTACGGACCATTGCCCTTTTCTTCTGACTTCGAACTGTGGAGAGAATTTGCTGGGGTTGAATTTGTTAAAGAAATTTAATGCAGTAATTCATTGTTCCTCTGATGGAGTACGGCTGACGGTTTCACCACAGCAACTTCCTAATTCTCACTTTCTGATTCGACCTTTACCTCCTGAGTTTAGCATTGTCCCGGAATGTTTATGGGCGGTTGACGACAATGATGTCGGGGTACTACAGATTGAGCCTGTTAAAATAGTTTTGAAACATGGAGTTAAACTACCACGCATTCCGCAGTATAAAATATCAGTTGAGGGCGAGCGTGCTTTGAAATGCATTGTCTCCGATTTTGTGCATCTTGGGGTGATCGAGGAGATTACAGGTAGTTTGTGTAACAGTCCGATCTTGCCTGTATATAAGAAAGGCGACAATGCAATCCCATACCGGTTCATAATTGATCTTCGTGCTATTAACAGAGTTGTCGCCCCACAATTTCCAATCGTGCCTGATGTAACGACGATATTGACAATGATCCCTGCTAAGGCTACGCACTTCAGCGTTGTGGATTTAAAAAATGCTTTCTTTAGCATTCCTATACATAAGGAAAGTAGATATTTGTTTGCGTTTACTTTGGGGGGACGCTCATTTACATTTACTAGGGCACCTCAAGGGTATACTGAAAGTCCAAGCATTTATAGTAGAGCTTTGAAAGAGCAGCTCGACACCCTTGAATTGCCACCTACTTGTACACTGCTTCAATATGTTGATGATTTGCTTTTGGCTACAGACTCTGAAAGTGCTTGTAAAGAAGGCACTATACTGTTGCTTGTTCATCTAGCCAAAAATGGTCATAAAGCTTTGCTCAAAAAATTTCAATATTGTTGTGAGGAGGTCGCCTATTTAGGCTACCTCCTGTCAAAGGAGGGGAGAAGATTGACACCTGAAAGAATAAAACACATTTCTGGCATGTCTGTTCCAAATACACAGAAGGAAGTCAGAGCCTTAATAGGTATGGCTTCTTACTGTAGGTTGTGGATCCCGAACTTTTTGCTAGTGATAAAACCGATGTTGGCTTTGACGAAGAAGGGCATTTCTCTGCCACTGCCATGGAAATCGGAACATCAACGATCATTTGAGCTTCTCAAAACCGCGTTATGCTCTGCACCGGTTCTGCGTACTCCAAATTATGGCAAGGCCTTTGTGTTGTTTGTGCATGAATGTGATGGATGTGCTTTGGCTGTATTAACACAGGAACACGGAGGGAAGAATAGGCCGTGCGGCTACTACTCCTCCGCCCTTGATCCTGTCGCATGCGCTTTGCCAAGATGTTTGCGAGCTGTCGCTGCTGCTGCCGCGTCTGTAAAACAGAGTGAGGGAATGGTCCTAGGCCATGATTTGATTTTGATGGTACCTCACTCTGTAGATATCCTATTGAACAAAACCCAAACGCAACACCTCACCTCTGCACGGTTAACAAGGTATGAATTAATTCTGTTTGCCCCTCACATTCAAATTAAGAGGTGTTGTGTTCTTAATCCGGCTGAACTCTTACCTTTCCCGCAAAACACTGTTTGTGGTGACGAAGAATTACATGACTGTCTGTATACCGCTGAGCAAGAAACAAAGGGAAGGATAGATCTTATAGATACTCCTTTGGACAATGCAGAAGGGGAGCTGTTTTGTGATGGCTCCTGCTTCAAACTTTCAGATGGTACATCTACAGCTGCTTACACAGTTACTACATTGAGTAAAGTTGTTGGAACTAAGAGAATTTCGCATAACTCCGCGCAGGCCGCAGAGATTATAGCATTGACCCGAGCTTGTGAACTCTCCAAAGGGCGTATAGTAAATATATATACTGATAGCCAGTACGCCTTTGGGGTGGCTCACAACTTTGGGAGGCTCTGGTCAGAAAGAGGGTTCCTGACCTCACATGGGACCAAGATTCAGCATGGCCCCTTTATAGTGCAATTGCTCTTGGCACTCTCGCTCCCTAGGCAGTTAGCGATCATGAAATGTGCAGCACATCGTAAGGTCATAGATGATGTGGGAAAAGGGAACGCCTTTGCGGACCTGATAGCCAGGCAAACGGCCACAGACCTTAGCACAGACATGTATGCGCTAAGAGAAACAAAAGATGCCTATGTAATGGATGAAGGTATTGGGTCTGTGCGGGATATTCAAACTGATGCTACAGTAGAAGAATCTAAAAGGTGGGCCGAAGGAATGGGGAAACTAGATGATGATGGGTGTTGGGTGGATACATCTGAAGGAAAATGGTTGCTCCCTGATTCATATGTACTGGCAATGGTTACGATGGCACACGGTCCTACACATGTGTGTGCTCAGCAGATCACGAAAATGTTAGAACAAGTTTGGGTGAATAACAAGATTCTGGAGACTGCAAAACGTCATGTTCGGAACTGCATGATCTGCTTACAGCACAATGTGGGTAAGGGGACAGTAACTCCAATGGGAAGCTTTGGGCCCCCTTCTGTTCCCTTCGAGGTCATTCACTTTGATTTTATTGAGATGGAACGGTGTAACAATCTGAAATATGTTCTTGTAATTATTTGTGCCTTAAGTAAATGGGTCGAGGCTTTCCCCGTTAAAGATGCTACCGCCATGACCACTGCAAAGATTATGGTAAAAGAATTCTTTCCTCGATATGGGCTCCCAAGGGTAATTTGGTCGGACAATGGTCCTCATTTTGTTGCAGCAGTAATTTTGCAGATATGCACAGCATTACATATTGAGAAACGATTTCACTCAGCTAGACATCCTCAAAGTGCTGGGTTGGTGGAAAGACATAATGGTATTTTAAAGAATAAGCTTGCAAAAACATGTGCCGATACCAAACTGAAATGGCCAGATGCCTTACCTATTGTGTTATTGGCTATGCGTACCACACCTCAAACTAAGACTGGGCTTTCTCCAGTTGAGGTAGTGATGGGGAGACCTGCTAACATTTGGGGTCTCCCAAAACCTAAAGCCCTGAGAGAGGTGGAAAATGTATTGCTTGTAGACTACTGTAACCAGTTAACTAAAAACCTGTATTTCATTTATCACCAGGTATATTCAACTTTACCTGTACGGTTCACGGGCCCAGGACACGATATACAGCCTGGAAGTTGGGTCCTAGTGAAGGCCTACGAAAGGTCTTCCTGTCTCGCTCCTCGTTGGAAGGGACCCTACCAGGTGCTGTTGGTCACCCGGACAGCAGTGCGGGTGGCTGGGAAGAAACACTGGAACCACGCGACGCATGTCAAGAAACTTCCTCACCCGACGCCACACGTTACAGAAGAAGCAGATCCCCTCGCTGATGCTACAGTTCCTGATCTTGGAGTAGCAAACAGCGCTGTGAGTGCGTCGGAGAATTTCTCTGAGCCCGTGGAGCATGGTGAACAGTCCATTTCGTCTCCGCACTCTTTTGAAAAATCACTTCCGGAAAACACTGTTTCAAGTTCTGCGACTTCCGTCGCCTTCGATACGTCGCTTCCCTCAGGAAGTGACGACACCTTATTTTGGGATCAAACAATCTTGGGTACCACCAGGTACAACCTTCGACGAAGAAAATAGAACTACGGCACGGGTTTTTCCGTGCATTTGGGAAAGAGAAGTGATTGAAAGTTTTCTTTTGTATAAGAAAGTTTCTGTTGAACAACAGGAAGAAAAAGGGATTCTGCTGGCTAGGGTTGGGAAGGACTAAGAAATTGCAAGACCGTAGCGTCGCCAGCAACGAACATTGGGGTCGTCGATTGAGGAACTACAATGCCTGCCACCTCCACTGCTGCTCCCCGCACTGGACTTGTGAATAAGGGGGTGACCAACTTGGACAATGAACAATGTGCCTGGCCCCCGAAAACGTATTGCTGTGTTTTGATAATGATAATTGTTATTTTTGCAATTACTGCTGTAGGACTTTGGTACTTTGAAGAAATCTATCCTCTAAAACCTCTACTACCGACCGAGATTGTACCAACTGCTTTGACTCCCTCTGTACACCTTCACACTCTGTCCCCTAGAGACTCCCAACATAGACAAAAGTATCATAATAACACTCTAATGATAGTAATGAATGCAACGCATGCCATTTTTAATAAGAGTAATTGTTGGATTTGCACTCATTTACCGCAACATGGGAACAAGGGACTAGGATGGTATATTCACCCTTTACCTTTAACGACTGCTTGCTATGCCTCTCTTAGAGCACTATTCTTTGGCCGTTGGAATGATAGCATCTCAGGGAACTTTGATGGAACTAATTTGAATGATTTCGAGAAACGTGAATTAACTCCCCTGGGATGCTCGCTTTTTGCAAATAGAAGTAAACCTAATGTCACTTCTATTAGGCCGTCTGATAAACTGTCTCTTCCTTTTCAAACTTTAATTTCCTTTAAAATGGCTTCGTTAGGCAATAAGGACGCCGTGCCTCCTTCTTACTATATAAATCATAGCCCTGATTCGGTCCCCTTTTGTGTACAAAGAAATGGCACTCGGCCAATGGGAGATTTTGAGGGTTGTATGAACATTGTAAATTTGACTGGAGAAAACAGGCCTCTGTATGTAGGGGGGCCTGTTTATTTTGTTTGTGGTAGTTTAGCATTTCCCTGGTTGCCCAAGGATTGGCAGGGAATCTGTTATTTAGGAATCCTGTTACCCGGGGTATTTGTAGCTAATACATTGGAGGTTTCTAAGGCTCGCCCACGGCGGGACAAGAACGGAGATACCCCAGGGCAAGTATTGGGAGATATAGCAAATTCAGTTGTGCCCTTTTAGGGACAAATAACAAACTCTGAGAACATTAGGGGATTAGCAAGGGTACTGGAGAGAACGATCAACCGGACCACGGACATACTCTACAATATGACATTAGAACAAAAAGCAATAAGATTGGTAGCACTCCAAAATCGGATGGCATTAGATGTCATTTTGGCAGAACGAGGTGGAGTATGCAAATTGGTGGGGTCCGCTTGCTGTGTTTTCATACCAGATTCCTCGCCGACAATTTTTAAAGCAATACAGAACTTGCATATCCTTAGTTCTGAAGTACATATCCCTGTAGGAGATTGGAATCATAGCACCTGGTTCTGGGATTCTTTACGATCTTGGGGTTGGAAGGTGCTTTCTGTTATTCTGGTTATTTTGGGGATCCTGCTATTTCTTTGTTGCTGTTTTCAATGTCTTCCGAGTATATGTGGAATGCTAGGGGGATGTTGTGCCCAAGCAGTGAGCAAAATAGGGCATATAATGTATGCCCCAGATACAGCATCCAAAGAGTTTGTGTTACAAGAGGTTCTGATGAACGACCTAATGGCTATAGATATTACAGACAATGATTCGGGATGTATGGATGACAATACATGGAGTTATTTGCAAAAGTATTAGAAATGATATTAGCACTTAGCATAGGTCAAAAGGAGGGTCTGTTGGAATTGAAATAATATTATGCCTCCTATCGCAGTAATTGAATGTGTATTGGCCTACGCCAAGTTGTCTAAAATATCATGTAAATAGACTCCGCGGCAAGGTCTTGACCTTAACGAAAAGTAATGTAAGTCGCCATCTTGGATTTAGCCGCCATTTTAGGTTCTCTTGTAATGTGGAAGTCACCCTGAACATCAAAATGGAGGCTGAATGACATTCTGAGTGAGATTCTGGCCGTTGTGACCTCCGCACACACGAATAATTAATATGCCTGCAGGCCACTTGTCGGGGTCGCGAACTGAGACCTTGTCCTATTACTGACCTATGTGTAAATGAACAACTGTATCAGCGGAACTGATCAAAATGCATACATTATAGGATTGACCTGGCAAGGAACCCTAGGCCTGATCCCAAGAATGGTTAACCCGCAAGGGGGTTGGCCAAGGGCTGGATAAAGGATATAAAAGCCCAAGTATTCCAAATGTACGGTCTCTCTACTAATGCATCGAACCCTCGTTGAAGTTCGTTACGTTACTCTGAGAGCCGAATAGCTATCCGTTTGTCAATTGACTTTGGTAACTGTTGTAGCTTTTAAATAAAGCACTTGTATGTCCTTTGTAACCTGTGTTGGTGTGTTTCTTTTGGGCTTCCCAGCCTCATATCATTTTTTATGTTTTCACACCGTAGCTCCTGCTTTAAAGGGAGTCACTCAAGAAGGATCCTTCGACGCGTCTTCGAAGAACTCTACTCCACCAGGTACATTGGGGGGGTAGAACCTTAATAGGCGGAAATTAGACTAGTGAACAATATATGGACTGGGCTTGTGCTATATATCTTTATTTTACAGGTTGCCCAGTTGGGGGGATCTCCACACAGAACTGTGTCTAAAGGTAGAGGCCAGTAATCTGCCTATTGTTTCAACCATCTTGCGTTCCTTCCTATCTCTATTGCTGGTTTCCTCGTTATTGATCTGTGTGACATTTTAACCGTACAGTTGATGAACTTTAATGAGATTTGATAACATTGGTGGTACCACTTTAGAATTGTATATATTTATCATTGTTGATTTCCGAGTACAAGGTGCGTTATTGTGATCGTGTACATACCTTTGAATATTAATTATATAAAGACTGTGTTTTCAGTAATACAGTGTGTGGACATTCCTTTGTAGGGGTTCGGGGACTACACTGTACTTAAGAACCAGCCTGCATCACCTCCCGAGAAGCTAGGCCTTGATTGCTCGTCCATTGCTACCGTATTGAGAATCTTGGCTGGGTTCCTCTGTGCCTCTCCTCTACCATATAGAGAGCGGAAGTACAGGCACCCCCCACCACAGTCAGCAAATTTTAAGAGACTAGTAAAGTCAATTTAACTTTACTTGCTCTGGGAGACGGTAGTCAGTCCCAGAGAAGGTATTTAAACCTTGAGGAGTATGAAAGACACCACTGTGCCACTGCACTGAAGGTGCTGTGTGACGCACAGAAAAAGATGATGACCATGGAGTTGTTTTAAAACTCCATATCCAAAGAACACAAAAGTAAAACACACACAAAATACATGGAATTGTGGGAAAAAAAACTCATGCTCTTCCCAGGTAAAAAAATCAAATCCTAGAAATCCAGCAAAGTTGCTGGGGGTCTCAAAAGGTCAGGGAAATTAGCACATTTTGAGAATTCTCCCTAACACTAAGCACTTTGGAGAGACTGTGAGAAGGAGGAAAAGGATAGTGAGGTGTGAATTGAAAAAGAAAAACAAGCTATGGAGGGTTAAGCGAAAAGCAAAGGAACTGAATAGCTTTTGGGTCTTTTCAGCAGTACATTTTTAATTTTATAATTTAAGGAAATATTGGAATCAACAAGTAGGAAACAGGTCTTCTTGGCACAGTATAGTTACCTCATCTTTAAACGTGGCGGACAGGTTGATCCACATGATAAAAACTGAATAGTCGTATTTATTTAGTTATTTGGGCGTTTGTAAAGCGTGCCTAACTCTGGCATATTGTCTCGGATTAACAATAGCAAGGAATATTTGAGTGGAAAACGAAATAAAGATCAGCACGGCCCATAGCATATACAAATTACATTATCTTAAAAAATGTCCACTGAATCCAGGAAAGTAGCCATGGGCAGCAAAAGTTCCACCTGGGCCAAATACCCAGCACTTAGGTTTTATAGACCAAAGGGTGCGTCCCTACTGGGAAACCGGAGCTGACACTTAAATGAGCTACAGAAACAGCATTTGATCGTCCCCAAACAATTTTGATAACTTGATCAACATATACAAAAATGAAACGAGTGAAACATGTTTAGAGTAGTCCAAAAGTGAAAAAAACATGTAAAGCAAAGGTTTGATTACAAATCCGTCTTCAAAAGATATACACACACACACATACAGTTTAGAATATACTTAAACATTTCATGAAGATTGATAAAACACTCAACTTTACATGGCAAACCAGACTAAACAGACTCAAACACCCAAACTCAACCATGGGTCAAAAAAGAAACCAGCCCCATTGACTGTATACACTCCATTTATACCCTTTTAGAGAAAGCATATTTCAGACAGCACAACAATAACGTTTTTTCAAGAAGTGCATCAATAAAGTGCACTTCTGACAATTCAGTAAATTCATTAATCAACTTGGTGTCTACATATGACAATTCATTAGTAAGTTCATAGGTCATTGGTCTAACAATTCAATGGAGGCAATGTCATGCTCTCATAGGTTTGTGACCATTCATTGACGAATTCCTGGGCAGAAGCCGGAATTTGAGATAATTAGTCTTGGTCTGGATTTATGATCATTGTTTTCTAATGGAACATGGTATGTGAATACAGCAAGGGGCAGACGCACCCACTTGTCACCTTATGGAATAGCATAACCACTGGACAGTCGAAGTAATGACGATCAGCAGTCATTTGTGTTATGTTATGTAATATTACTCTGCTGTTATACTGTGCCAAGCTCCGTCATGGTGCTCGTACAGCGCAAAAGCGTGTACAACGTGTAGTCAATCTATTAATGCATGCATGAAGGAGGCCACCGCTATAAAAAGTAGCACACACCGTATTGCATGCAAAATCTCTCCCACTCATTGCGGCTAACTATTGGAACGCCATACCCAGGGAACAGAGGATGGACCCCTCATTATTGTCCTTTCGTAAAAAACTAAAAACCTGGCTTTTCACCCATGGTATCAAGCATCCTATGCACCTTGGTTCGCCCCTCGGATTGGTAACTTGCTATTCTGCATCTATCGTTGCTAACCTGTTCTTAGACTCTAATCACTCTGCACAAAGACCTTACCTACTTTGCAACTGTATTATATCACTGTACTGTATAACCATTAACTGATGTGTAAAACTAAGTATCACTTGTAACCATATTCTTAAATTCAAGCGCCCAGATGCCTGAGGGTGAAATGCGCTATACAAATGTAATAAATAAATAATTTTTAAAAAAACAACGCAGTGCACTGTTACTCAGATGACCTTAAGGAAAGATCTGACAGAAGCAACAATGGTATTGTGTCCATTATGCTTATTATCATACACTTAAGATGTTTTTTGAGTGGTTCTGAAATTTTTTTTTAAAGAAGACATAACGAGGAGGTGGCCTCTTTATATTACGATGTGTGTGAGATCATGAATTACTGCCCACAGATGACAGGTAAAGATTGTTTTCCTCTGATGCATGTGCACAAATTACTTAATGGAGGCACAGGATGATACTTGCAGGCCACATGTCGGTTCTGTCTCAAAGCACTGCAGTTGCATATGGGGGATTGGCCCTCTAATGGCACCTGATTCACAGTGACTAATAGACATTACATGTGTACAGAATGAAGACAGCTTGCCATATTCCTTACACCACTCTAAACAAGCATTGGCTTTGTGTAGGAATGAGAGAGGCACTTGCCAGCCACTGCCATAGTGGAATTAACTAGGTGGGAAATGGTGTGAATACCTGAGCATATAATAGCAGTGCCTGGCAAATGCCTAATAGTTTCACACAAGCCAAAGCTGTTGGTTTTGCCAATGCATGTTTTTGACAGCACTTCAGTGAAGGACACACATGAGGCTTATAAATCGAGTGGCTGAAGGCAAACCTGGTTAAGATATTTCTATTACTCCAGCAGCCTGCTTACAGCTCCCAATTTGCAGGGTAATTCATAGAAATTCGCACAAAAGTGCCGCACGCGACTGGCGCACAGCGTGCCCGTGCGAATGTCTGCACCAGCCGCGTGCGCTAAAATTGATTTCCGCGCACAGTGTATTCATGGATTTTCGTATCCAGAACCAGCCGTGGCGCAGCGTGGCGCAGCGACCCTGCAGCAGCGCCAGTTACGCCCCCAAGAACGCCCTCGCGCAAGGAAAAGCCTTCAAAATCCCCAAATAATCGCAAAGGGCTGCGCTAACCCTGGACCAGTTCACAGGGCTGGCAAACAGCAAACGCCAAGCGGGGAACGTGTATTTCAGTGGTGCGCGGGAAGTTCCACACGCGAATGTCCTGTGTACGTGTGCATCAGGGGTGCGCGGGAAGTATCACACGCAAAATCAGCAGGGTACGTGTATTTCAGGGGTGCGTGGGAAGTATCACACGCGATTCCAGCAGGGTACGTGTATTAGAGGGGTGCGCGGGAAGTTCCACACGAGATTGGCCCCGTGCGAGCAGGGTACGTGTATTCCAGGGGTGCACGGGAAGTTCCACATGCGATTTCAGCAGGGTACTTTACTTTACTTTACTTTATAGCATTTGTATGGCGCACCATAAACCCATAGGTGTGAGGGCGCAGACAAAAAAACATAGAAGAAAGGGGAGATAAAGAGGCTGAACGATCTAATGGAAAAAGTAACTGAAAACCAGGGCCAACTATTTGAAGAGGAAGGTTTTAAGGCCCTTCTTGAATGTTTTCAGGGATGATCAATTTCTCAGTTGGTCAGGCAGAGTGTTCCAAAGTTCCGGTGCAGCTGAGGCAAAAGCACCACATTGTGCCTTTTTGCCTTTGACTCTGGGCTGCTGGAGCAGGTTCCGGTTGTTGGACCGAAGGTTTCTGGCAGAAGATTTTATTCCAATGTACCTTTGCAGGTAGGAGGGCATCTTGCCCTGAAGGCATTTAAAATTGATGACCATAAGTCTGAAGGAGATTCTTGATTCCACGGGCAGCCAGTGTAGTGCTCGACGTGCCTCCGAGACATGTACCCTGTATGCAAGACCGGATACCACTCTTACAGCTCCGTTCTGAACCACCTGAAGGCGTTTGATGATTTTTTTACTGGAGCCTGCTAATAGGCTACAACAGTAGTCTAGTTTGGAGCCTATAATGGCTCGGGCGATGGTCTCAGCATTGGATTGGGAGATGTAAGGATGCAGATGGGATAACAATTTAATATAATAGTTGGCGGAAGAGACGGTACTGGCCACATAAGAATTCATCTTGATTGATTGATCCAATACCACGCCTAGGATTTTAACCTTGGGAAGAGTAGAAATTAGAGCAGTTCCCAGCTGGAAATGTTTGTAAGCTGAGTCCAATTTGGCTATGATGCTATCAGATCCTACAACCATGAGTTCTGTCTTGCTGCGATTGAGTGCAAGATTATTCAACATCATCCATTGTTCTATCATGGCAAAGATGCGATTGAGTTCTTTTTCATCCTCCGAATGCTGGCCTGTAAGAGGGATGACACATTCAGCAGGGTACGTGTATTTCAGGGGTGCGCGGGAAGTTCCACACGCGATTGGCCCCGTGCGAGCAGGGTACGTGTATTTCAGGGGTGCGCGGGAAGTTCCACAAGTGATTGGCCCCGTGCGAGCAGGGTACGTATATTTCAGGGGTGCGCGGGAAGTTCCACACGCGATTGGCCCCGTGCGAGCAGGGAACCTGTATTTCAGGGGTGCGCGGGAAGTTCCACACGCGATTTCAGCAGGGTACATGTATTTCAGGGGTGCGCGGGAAGTTCCACACGCGATTTCAGCAGGGTACGTGTATTCGTGTATTTCAGGGGTGCGTGGGAAGTTCCACACACGATTGGCCCCGTGCGAGCAGGGTACGTGTATTTCAGGGGTGCGTGGGAAGTTCCACACGCGATTTCAGCGGGGTACGTGTATTTCAGGGGTGCGCGGGAAGTTCCACAAGCGATTTCAGCAGGGTACGTGTATTTCAGTGGTGCGCGGGAAGTTCCACACGTGATTCCATCAAGGTATGTGTATTTCAGGGGTGCGCGGGAAGTTCCACACGCGATTGGCCCCGTGTGAGCAGGGTACGTGTATTCCAGGGGTGCGCGGGAAGTTCCACACGCGATTTCAGCAGGGTACGTGTATTTCAGGGGTGCGCGGGAAGTTCCACACGCAATTTCAGCAGGGTACGTGTATTTCAGGGGTGCGCGGGAAGTTCCACACGTGATTTCAGCAGGGTACGTGTATTTCAGGGGTGCGCGGGAAGTTCCACACGCGATTCCATCAGGGTACGTGTATTTCAGGGGTGCGTGGGAAGTTCCACACGCGATTGGCCCCGTGCGAGCAGGGTACGTGTATTTCAGGGGTGTGCGGGAAGTTCCACACGCGATTGGCCCCGTGCGAGCAGGGTACGTGTATTCCAGGGGTGCACGGGAAGTTCCACACGCGATTTCAGCAGGGTACGTGCATTTCAGGGGTGCGCGGGAAGTTCCACACGCGATTTCAGCAGGGTACGTGTATTTCAGGGGTGCGCGGGAAGTTCCACACGCGATTTCAGCAGGGTACGTGTATTTCAGGGGTTCTGGGGAGTACTACACGTGAATTGGCTGTGTTGGTCCTCCCAGGTGTTCGCTCTACAACCTCCACGGCCCCTGCAGGCAGCCCACACCACGGGGGACTACCCTGCACCCCTGCTCATGTTCCGCAGGCAGCCCATCCACCATGGGCATGCCCCCCAGCCAACCCACATGTCACCTTGCACTACTGATCAACAATGCATGTCTCCCAGCACCCCCACCCCCCAGCAGTCAGGGGCACCCTCCACCAGGCCCCCACTCCTGTCTCCCTGCACCCCCACCCCCCAGCAGTCAGGGGCACCCTCCACCAGGCCCCCACTCCTGTCTCCCTGCACCCCCTACCTCCCAGCAGTCAGGGGCACTCTCCACCAGGCTCCCACTCCTGTCTCCCAGCACCCCCACTCCCAGCCACCAGGGGCAGCCTCCACCAGGCCCCCACTCATGTCTCCCACCACCCCCACCCCCCAGCAGTGCAGGGGCAGCCTCCACCAGGCCCCCACCCATGTCTACCACCACCCCCACCCCCCAGCAGTGCAGGGGCAGCCTCCACCAGGCCCCCACTCATGTCCCCTATTACCCCTGTCAAACTAGAAATTATATCGTGCCTCCTATTGCTATGAATATATGTATATTGGCCTACGCCAAGCTGCTAAGAAGCTGCTTATAAACTACATGTGAATAAACTCGCATTGCAAGGTCCTGACCTTAGAAACCATGTAAACTGTCATTTTGGGTCAAGCCGCCATTTTAGGTTTTCTTGCTCTATAAAGTCACCATGTGAGCTAAAATGGTAGCCTATGTTATTCAGAACAGAACTCAATTGTCATGACCTCTGCACAGCAAATGTATAACTTGCCTGCAGGCCACTTGTTAGGGTCATGAGCTGAGACCTTGTCCTTCTGCTGACCTGTGTGCAATGGATTACCTGTATCACTGAAACTGATCTATAATTGAATGAGAACACCTGCTTAACTATATTGTATAAATTAAGTCCCGCATTGTAATGTTAGGCCTAGAGCATACATTATTTCTATTTCTTCTTGTTAATGTATAAACCTAAGATGAACTAGATTTGACCTGGCAAGGGAACCTAGAGCAGTAACTTATTTATGGAATGGTTAACCCAAAGGAGGGCTGAACAGCAGGCCTGAAATGTATAAAAGCCTGACTGTTTCAATGAATATTTGCACTCACTGAACACACCGAACCACGCCGGAGTTCGCTGTGTTGTACTGAGGGTCGATAGCTATCTGAATTTTGTTCTGTTCTTTTGTAACTGGATTCAGTATAAAATAAAGTACTTTGTATGTTCCTTTGTAACCTGTGTTTGGTGTGTTTCCTTTTTGGTTACCCTGCCTCATATTATTTCCTTGCTTTCACAGTTGGCGCCCGGAATAGGGACCCTCAAGATTGATGCCGGATTATTGAAGGTAGACGCACGCTATCGGACCGGGATCGGACGGTGTGACATAACGGGCCCGACTGAACGAGACGCGACACATCAACAGCACTGCACGATCCGTTCCCTGGACGATAGCCGTGTGGTCTGAGACGGCATCTTGACGAGGGTCAATTTTTTGAGGCGGGCAGATTTGCCAAAATCACCATACACAAGGTAAAATTCGGTAGGTAAGTCCTTTGTAAACCGATCGGTCCTCCTTAGGTTTGGTCAGGTGAGTCGTTACCCGACTCTTAATTCAACCCTGACAATTTGAATTTGGCGCATTGTATCTGCAGACACAATTATTGACCAGGTACCACCGAGTATTTGAGAAATGCCTGGGAAATTGTCTAGCTGCTTTAGGGCATTATTCCGCAGCGATAGACAATCTTTGGAATTTAGCCGTCCGGCACCACAGGAGGGGACGCCGGCATGTACTATGTACTGTAAGCATGGCATTGGAAGTGTAGTATTTAATAAAATTTGGCACAGACAAACCAGACATGCCTCCGAACTTCAGTGGCCAGTCAATGGTAGTTTTGAGATCCCTCGTATTGAATATTTAGAGTCAGCCTTGTTAAAAAAGAAGGCCAGACCTGCAGCATTTGATGTTTTGCAAAATTGGAAAAGAGAAGCGTAGCAGCAGCTTAAAAGTAGGGAAAAACATGTGCGCCGTCATAAAACAAATGCTGAAAAGGCTTTGTTATATGATCAGGACAAACAGTCTGAGTCGGTTAGGAATATGGACAGGGATTTCTCACTCGGTATTCAGAAAATCTATCCTTCTAAAGATCTTCATGTTTCTGATGAGTTTATCGACAAATTGTTAAATGAACGAAGGCCTGGTGCCTCTGCACCACCTCCGTATGTTCCTCTTCCTCCTGCTGTACCTCTTCCTGCTGTTATTCCTGCTCTTCCTGCTCAACCTGTTGTTCCTATTCCTCCGGTTGTTGTTCCTCCACCTGCTTCTCTGCCTCTTCCCATTGCACCAGTAATAGTACCTCCATTGAATTTGCCTGCACCCTCACTCCCAAGTAGTTCTTTACCGCTTGTAGTTGATCAGGGTGTGGAGGTCGAGGATTGTTACTCGTAATACTGTTCCTACAGAAAAGAAACAGGATTTGTTTGCATGGGCTAAGCATTGTATGGAGAGAGATGATCGAGCTAATGTTCTTGCCACACTTTCTAAGATGGATAATTTTCCTGAGAAAAATGTTTTCATTGACGGTTTAGGGATTCATTTATGTGTAATGTGGGGTAAATTAAATAATGCAGACCTCCCACAAGGGTTGAGGGACCTGAATACGTTAGCGTTTTCAAGAGACACTGTGGAGAAGGTACATGAGCATGTTGAGAGGATATTTGAGTATAGAAAGGAGTTGGAAAGGTTACGGAATGAGGATGACGAAGAAGAAAGTATGTATGTACAGAAACGATTTCTTCCGTGTCGTAAATCGACATCGGAGGAGGCGCGAATTTGTACAAAAGATGCGATTAGATGGATTTCAGACATATCGATAACTCCAGTTGAGGTATATGACACATACAGTCAATATACGCTAGAAATGCAGAGGAAAGTGATACAGGTAATGGTAGAGTACCTGCAGGATGAATGTTTAAAGAGAAAGGTTAGTTGTCCCACAGAGTTATTGAGCATTTATAAGAGAGCTTTTTCACTTGACACTTCTTCAACTGCTTTAGCGCTCGACTTAGCTCTGTTGCTTAGTAAGAGTTCGGAGTTGCCTACATCTCAGTTGCCTATGAGAGAGGTTCCTCCGACATTTGTCCCAAAGGTTTAGATTCCTGCTAATGCTGCAGCAGGTACACCTGCTGTGGACATTCCTGCACATTATGTATCGCAGTTTGTTCACGTCCCGTTTTCACGACAGGAAGTGAATACTATTAGACAAACTATTCCTGACATTAGGAAAAATACGACAGGGTTCTATAAAGAGATAGAGTCCGTTTTGCAGTCCTCAGTGTTTACCCTAGGCGACATTGATTTGCTATTCCCTGTACTCCTGCCTGTAGATTTGTGGAAACAAGTTAGAACTATAGACGATGTACCAGGGTTGGGAGATACATGGGCTAACATAGTTAGGCTTGATGGGGAAAGGCCAGCTGGTGAGAGACCACCTCAGGTGATACTAACTTTGCCTGACAGAATCATTGCAAAACTGAAAACTATAATCCCCGAAAAGAGAATTATTTGGGACAAGCTTACGGCCTGTGTCCAAGGAAAATCTGAGGGTGCTACCGAGTTCTTTAATCGGTTCGAACAGGTATTCTCGGATTTCAGTGGACAAAGCTTAGGCACAGAGTCTGGGAAAAGATTATTTGTGGACAAATTTGTACGTGGATTGCTGCCTGACATCCAGTCACAAATTATGTCTTCTGAGAGCGCTTGGCAGGCGAAATCCCAATCAGAAGAACTGCACATGGCTCAGTACTACGAGAACCGTGTCAATAATGAAAAAGATAGAGTCGAGAAGAGAAAAGGTGATTTGAAGACTAAAGTATTGTTACAGCAAATTGTTAGAGGCCCCAGAGGGGGTAGTTCGCAGATTAGAGGTCAGTATGTTCCACAAGGGAATGTGCCCTTGGGTCCTGTGAATATTAACCAGTGTGCCTTTTGTCGCTAGGAGGGTCATTGGCGTGCACAATGCCCCGTCCTTCGACAGAGGTCGAATAACACATTTGGAAATATGGGTAGACGATACAGAGGTCGCCCGGGTGTAGGGGGCCCTGGTAGAGGCCAGTTTTCCCAGGATCCCCAACAATCTTTTTCACAGGATAATCAGACTTCGAGTGTGGATACTAGAAACATATTTGATTATCCTTCTGCTGCATATCTATCTGAAGAGCTTCCTTTTGATGATATTTTGTTTCGTTAGGATTGCCCGAAGCAGGGTTTGGAACTTACACCTATTCCCGTTATTCAGAAAGGTCCCTACGTTGAAATAGTAGTGGGAAATAGGAAACATCAATTTTTGATATACACTGGAGCACAGAAGTGCTCCATTGATCATTCTCGGGTTCCAAACATTCCACTGTCAGGGCAAACCAATGTTTCTGTAGGGTTTTCTGGCACACCAGTTGTTTGTCCGGTTTCTTCACCGGTACCTATCTCTTTGGGTCCCTTTACAGACCACTGTCCATTTCTCTTGACTACGAATTGTGGAGAGAATTTGCTGGGGTTGAATCTGTTGAAGGAATTAAATGCGGTAATTCATTGTTCTTCTGATGGAGTGTGTTTGACGATTTCACCACAGCAATGTTCTGTTTCGCAATTCTTGACTAGACCTTTGCCGCCAGAATTCAGTAATGAACCAGAGTGTTTGTGGGCAGTTGATGACAATGATGTCGGTGTTTTGCAGATTGAGCCTGTTAAAATAGTTTTGAAACATGGAATTAAGCTGCCCCGTATTCCACAGTACAAGATCTCAGTTGAAGGCGAGCGAGCTTTGAAGAGCATTGTTTCCAATTTTGTGCATCGTGGGGTGATTGACGAGATTGCAGGAAGTTTGTGCAATAGTCCGATTTTACCCGTGTACAAAAAAGGTGATAATGCAATTCCATTTCGTTTTATAATTGATTTACGTGCCATTAATAAAGTCGTCGCTCCGCAATTTCCAATTGTGCCTGATGTGACGACAATATTAACCATGATTCCAGCTACGGCTACTCACTTCAGTGTTGTGGACCTAAAGAATGCTTTCTTCAGTATTCCTATACATGAGGATAGTAGATACTTGTTCGCGTTCACCTTAGGGGGACGCTCATTTACATTTACTCGTGCACCTCAAGGTTATACTGAGAGTCCTAGTATTTATAGTAGGGCTTTGAAAGAGCAGCTTGATACCCTTGGATTGCCCCCTACTTGTACGTTGCTTCAATATGTTGATGATTTGCTTTTAGCCGCTGACTCTGAGAGCTCTTGTAAAGAGGGAACTGTGTTGTTGCTCATCCATCTAGCTAAGCATGGTCACAAAGCTTCGCTTAAAAAGTTTCAATATTGTTGCCAGGAGGTCGACTATTTAGGCTATCTCCTGTCAAAGGAGGGAAGAAGATTGACACCTGAAAGAATAAAACACATTTCTGGCATGTCTGTCCCAAATACACAAAAGGAAGTTAGAGCCTTGATAGGTATGGCTTCTTACTGTAGGTTATGGATCCCAAACTTCTCACTAGTGATAAAACCGATGTTGGCCTTGACGAAGAAGGGTATTTCTTCGCCATTGCCATGGAATACGGAGCATCAACATTCATTCGCGTTGCTCAAGACTGCATTATGTTCGGCGCCAGTTTTGGGCACACCGAACTATGAGAAGGCCTTTGTGTTGTTTGTGCATGAATGTGATGGATGTGCTTTGGCTGTATTAACGCAGGAACATGGAGGGAAGAATAGGCCATGCGGTTACTACTCTTCCGCCCTTGATCCTGTTGCATGCGCTTTGCCAAGATGTTTGCGCGCTGTCGCTGCTGCGTCTGTAAAACAGAGTGAGGGAATGGTCCTAGGCCATGATTTAACCCTGATGGTGCCTCACTCTGTAGATATTCTATTGAACAAAACCCAAACGCAACACCTCACTTCCGCACGACTGACAAGATATGAATTAATCTTGTTTGCTCCCCACATTCAAATTAGGAGGTGCTGCATTCTTAATCCGACTGAACTCCTACCTTTCCCGCAAAATACTGTTTGCGGTGACGAAGAGTCACATGACTGCCTGTATACTACTGAACAAGATACAAAAGGCAGAGTTGATTTGAGGGACACTCCTTTGGATAACCCACAAGGGGAGCTGTTTTGTGATGGCTCCTGCTTCAAACTACTGGATGGTACATCCACAGCTGCTTATGCAGTCACTACATTGAGTATGGTTGTGGAGACAAAGAGAATTACACATAACTCTGCGCAGGCCGCAGAGATTATAGCATTGACTCGAGCTTGTGAGCTTTCCGAAGGGCTAACAGTAAACATATATACTGATAGCCAGTATGCCTTTGGGGTGGCTCACACCTTTGGGAGACTTTGGTCAAAGAGAGGGTTTTTAACTTCGCATGGCACCAAGATCCAACATGGCTCCCTGATAGTACAATTGCTTTCAGCGCTTGCGCTCCCTAGCCAGTTAGCAATCATTAAGTGCGCAGCACATCGCAAGATTATAGATGATGTAGGGAAAGGGAATGCTTTCGCTGATCAAATAGCTAGACAAACTGCCTCTGATCTCTTCACGGAGATGTATGTTTCAAGGGAGACTGTAGATGCCTATGCAATGGATGAGGGTGTTGGGTCTGTACGGGATGTCCAAGCCGATGCCACATTAGAAGAATCCAAGAGGTGGGCTGAGGGCTTGGGGAAACTCGATGATGATGGGTGTTGGGTAGACATGGTTGAAGGGAAATGGTTGCTTCCTAATGCCTATATAGTAATGATGGTTACCATGGCACACGGTCCCACACATGTGTGCGCTCAACAGATCACGAGAATGTTAGAGAAAGTCTGGGTAAATGATAAGATTTCAAAAATTGCCCAGCATTATGTCCAAAATTGCATGATTTGCCTACAACACAATGTGGGAAAGGGGACAGCAACTCCAAGAGGTAGCTTTGGGCCTCCTTCTGTCCCGTTTGAAGTGATTCACTTTGACTTTATTGAAATGGAGCGATGTAACAATCTAAAATATGTCCTTGTGGTCATTTGCGCCTTTAGTAAGTGGGTTGAGGCTTTCCCTGTTAAAGACGCTACAGCCATGACCACTGCAAAGACCATGTTAAAGGAATTCTTCCCACGGTTCGGTTTGCCGAGAGTTATCTGGTCGGATAATGGTCCGCATTTTATCGCTGCTGTAATTCTACAGATATGTACGGCATTGCAAATTGACAAATGATTCCATTCGGCCAGACATGCTCAGAGCGCCGGATTAGTGGAAAGACATGGTATCATAAAAAACAAGCTCGCTAAGACGTGTGCCGGCACCAAACTAAAATGGCCGGACGCCTTACCGATCGTGTTACTTTCAATGCGGACAACCCCTCAAACTAAGACTGGGCTCTCTCCCTTTGAGGTGGTAATGGGGAGACCTGCTAATATTTGGGGTTTGCCTAAAAGCTGCGCATTGCGCGATGTAGAAAATGTACTTCTCTCCGACTATTGTAACCAATTGACTAAAAACCTGTTTTCAATTTATCACCAGGTGCGAGAGGCATTGCCGGTGAGGTACGAGGGCCCCGGTCACAGTCTACGACCAGGGGATTGGATCCTCGTTAAATCCTTCGATAGAGTGTCTTGCCTCGCACCACGTTGGAGGGGCCCCTACCAGGTGCTCCTGGTCACTCAGACTGCGGTGCGGGTAGGAGGACGTCGCCACTGGATCCACGGCAGCCACACCAAACACACCCAGTGCCATACGATACAGAAGATGCAGAACCCCTTTCCGACATTGAAACCAACGTACCCGAAACGGCAGACGGTGGAGAGAGAGTATCGGAGGCCGTTCCGGAAGTTGTAAGGCCTGACAAAACGGCCATCTTGCCTCCTTGCTCTCCCACTGCATCGTTTGTGGATCATCCATCTTCTGATCCAACTTCCGTTCACTCGCCACCTCCTGTGGGAAGTGACGACATCCTATCTGCTGATTCTTTTGCACCGGAAACTGTGAAGTATAATCTCCGCCCAAGGAGATAGGTTTGCAATACGGCTCTTGCTGTACAATTGAAAGAATTTGAGGGCTTGCCTTTTTTTGGCCCAATTGCATAAAGGGTTCTGCTGGCTAAGGGTTGTGGGAAAAGACATTAAGAAGACGCGCAACCGGAGTCGCCAGCAAACGAAAAATTGGTGTTTCTCGATTGAAGACGACAATGCCCGCATCCGCTACCGTTCGTACTGAACTTTTGGACAAAAATGTGACTAGGAGAGACAATGAGCAGATATGTATGGGGGCCCCGAAAACGTTTTGTTGTCTACTGGTGATAATCACGGGACTTTTAGTAACTGTTGGTTGTGGGTTTTGGTATTTGGAGAGAATGTACCCTTTGAATGATTTCCTACCTGTTGAAAATATAACTGTTGTTCCCACTCCTTCTGTGCAACTACATACCTTGTCACCTAGAGATCTAATGGCGATAGATATTTCTGACAGCTATTCAGGGTTTATGGACGATGACACATGGAGTTACTTGCAGGGAGATCAGAAGTAGTTTAGCACTTGGCATAGGCCAAAAGGAGGGTTTGTCAAACTAGAAATTATATCGTGCCTCCTATTGCTATGAATATATGTATATTGGCCTACGCCAAGCTGCTAACAAGCTGCTTATAAACTACATGTGAATAAACTCGCATTGCAAGGTCCTGACCTTAGAAACCATGTAAACTGTCATTTTGGGTCAAGCCGCCATTTTAGGTTTTCTTGCTCTATAAAGTCACCACGTGAGCTAAAATGGTAGCCTATGTTATTCAAAACAGAACTCGATTGTCATGACCTCTGTACAGCTAATGTATAACTTGCCTGCAGGCCACTTGTTAGGGTCATGAGCTGAGACCTTGTCCTTCTGCTGACCTGTGTGCAATGGATTACCTATATCACTGAAACTGATCTATAATTGAATGAGAACACCTGCTTAACTATATTGTATAAATTAAGTCCCGCATTGTAATGTTAGGCCTAGAGCATACATTATTACCATTTCTTCTTGTTAATGTATAAACCTAAGATGAACTAGATTTGACCTGGCAAGGGACCCGAGAGCAGTAACTTATTTATGGAATGATTAACCCAAAGGAGGGCTGAACAGCAGGCTTGAAATGTATAAAAGCCTGACTGTTTCAATGAATATTTGCACTCACTGAGCACACCGAACCATGCCGGAGTTCGCTGTGTTGTACTGAGGGTCGATAGCTATCTGAATTTTGTTCTGTTCTTTTGTAACTGGATTCAGTCTAAAATAAAGTACTTTGTATGTTCCTTTGTAACCTGTGTTTGGTGTGTTTCCTTTTTGGTTACCCTGCCTCATATTATTTCCTTGTTTTCACACCCCCACCCCCCAGCAGTGCAGGGGCAGCCTCCACCAGGCCCCCACTCATGTCTCCCACCACCCCCACCCCCCAGCAGTGCAGGGGCAGCCTCCACCAGGCCCCCACTCATGTCTCCCACCACCCCCACCCCCAGCAGTGCAGGGGCAGCCTCCACCAGGCCCCCACTCATGTCCAACTCATGTCTCCCACCACCCCCACCCCCCAGCAGTGCAGGGACAGCCTCCACCAGGCCCCCACTCATGTCTCCCACCACCCCCACCCCCAGCACTGTGGGGCACCTGCCAGCAGGCCCCCACTCATGTCCAACTCATGTTCCCCTGCACCCCCACCGCCCAGTACTGTGGGGCACCTACCAGCAGGCCCCCACTCATGTCCAACTCATGTTCCCCTGCACCCCCCACCCCCCAGAACTGTGGGGCACCTGCCAGCAGGCCCCCACTCATGTCCAACTCATGTTCCCCTGCACCCCCACCCCCCAGCACTGTGGGGCACCTGCCAGCAGGCCCCCACTCATGTCCAACTCATGTTCCCCAGCCAACATGTCATCACAATCTAGATCCCTGGTCCCTATGGTCAGCCTCCAAATGCAAAACACCCACCCGAGTATTGCATCCACCCACTCAGAAATGGCAATAACATGATAGAACAGCAATTGCAAGTTTGGAAACGAACACATGTCCCTCACATACACCCAATGGGTGTCAGTGAATCTCAAAACCCATATCATGATATGCATGATACCAATGAGATGATACTACAAATTGAAGTTTGATAAAAAAAATATGTATTAAAGGAAACATGAATTGAATCAGAAATGGGAATGTAAAAAAAGTAAAAAGAAGCACGTCCGTGAAAAAATGCAAAACCAAAAATCAGAATCCAAAGGAATGGTGTCCAAAGTCACAGTCCACAAAAGAAAATCCAATGGGAAATTATAATTGAAAGCCATTGCTCCATGGGTACATTGTAAAAAGAAAAGAAAATCCAACAGTGAACTATGTACAGGTGAACAAGCCAGGGTCCATGATCCCAACAAAAGAAATGAAACCTATCTAACAACACTACCTAATAAAAAATAACTATATACAAAAATGTGGCCCATTGTCCAAAAGGTCCAAAGAAAATGCAAAAACAAAGGAAACCTAACACTAACTACATAACTATTTACATGGGCAGCGGGCTAGTCCAACGGCTCACTGGATGTTGTCATGGGCCAGGGCATCATCGAACTCCTGTTCAATGGCTTGGAGGCGGGCATGTTCCCTGACCCCGAGGTCTCGCAGGGATAAAACAGTGTCCAGCTCCAACTCCCTGCGAAGACCCTCGAGGCACTCAGCCCGCCTCAGCGCCTTCCGCATGGAGTTCTCCGCCCTGACCATTGTGAGCCGTTCCTCCTCTGCCCGCTGCCGCTCCGCACCTATCTGCTGGCCCAACCGCTCCCACACGGAAGCCACTCCCATTCCAGGGTTCTCCTGCCCTTCGGCCGATGCCTGCACCCCTGATGTTGATGGCCCTGAGCCATGATGCCTCCCACGTCGAGCCTGACGCTGCCTCCGACGCAACTGCCTGTGCCAGCACGACGGCATCCAGGCTGATGGAATCCACCGACGCCGTTGTGCACGTGCCCTGCCCGATGAGGCCGTCACATCCTCCATCTGCTGGGGTCCAGTTGCTGGTGTGTCCACCCCTGCTGGACCTCCGACTCCCGACTGTGGCAGGGATGGGATCCCCACCGAGCCGGCTGCATTGGTCGGGGCAGGTCCACAGGGGGCCCTGGTGGCATCTGGGCCGGAAGACAGCATGGAGAACGAGTGGTGCATAGTCTTCACAGAGGAGGAGAGGGTCGCCAGATTGGCCGACACATGTAGGAAACCCCCGACCATGGCCGATCCCAACTGGGCCACGTCGGCACGGTGCTCTCCGTGATGACGTGCATGCTCCTCCCGGGAAGCACAACCTCATCACGGATTGCACCTGTGCGCAACGCGACACCAATCAGGACCTTCTCCATACGGCCAGGGGTCCCCTCGTCCGCAGGTGGAGGGGAGTCAGATGACATGGACATCCCCCGTACCTGCGGACGGGCCTGGGATGGGGCATCCCTGCTGGTGCATGGTGGTGCAGTCACAGTGTCAGGGACAGTGACATGCACAGGCTTCTCCACGGCGACCTGTGCTGCCTCCTGCCCCTGCCCCTGGACTGCAACACTTGCACCAGCAGGGATGCCCCCACCAGGCCCCATGTGCGCCTCACTAGCGGCCTCCTCCTCCTCTGTGGAAACCACCAACCTGGGTGGCTCCACCCCGTCTTCCGCCGTTGCAAGCCCCTGTGGGGGCTCACCCACCCCTTCTGCTGCAGCCGTGGGCGCATCCCTGCCGCTTTGCTCCACAGAGCCGTCTCCGCCCTCTTCTTCACGTGGGGCTGTGTAGAGGGAGACATAGAACACAAGCATCAGGGTACTGTACAATGGTCCCCTAGACAGGAAGCAATAACAGATGAGTGGCACTGTCAAAGATCACTTCCATCATGTCCCTCCACAACACATGGCTCAGTGCAGGTAAAACACATGCGGTAACAGGCATGGCGCATGCTATGGACATTAGCATACATGTCCAAGTGATCCTTGAAACATACACTGTTGTTTTGGAACTCACACCGAAGACTCCCGACTGCGATTCCATCACTCCACAGCCCAGCCCCAGGACCCAGTTGCCCACCCACTCCTGCCTCTGGGGTTGTCATGTCGGGCACTGCAACATCTGGCACCAATGACAACCCCCGGCCAGAGAGGCAGAGGGGCACCAGCTTCAGTGCCAGGGAAGTTGGTGTCCTGGTGGAGCAAGTCCTGGGGCAGTATGATGCCCTCTACGGAAGGGTGCGCGCCGACAAGGAAGGACGGACTCGGATCTGGACCGACATCGTGACTGCCATCAACGTGGAGGGGGTGGCAGTCCGCGACTTCCAACATGTCAAGAAGTGCTGGGAGGACTTCAGGTCCAGGACCCTGAGCAAGGCCCGGCGCCTCTTGAAGGCAGCGGATGCTAAGGGGCGCCGGGGCCACTTGTCGGAAGATCAGATGAGGGTCCTGGAACGCAGCTCCCCAGCGCTCCACGTCCAGGTCCTTGAGAGGCAGACCCGTCTGGAGTCGAGCGGTAAGTGTACATGCATCATGATTGTAAGCTGTGCGTGTGGTGATGTGCCAGTAGTGTTCCGGTTGCACATCTGTTTGTATGGGGTCGAGTATGGGTGGGGGTGTACAGGACTGTGAGGCTAACACATGCAAGGGCTGTCATGTGTGAGACATGGATGGTGCTTGTGTGTGTCGGCTTGCATGCCAAATGCAGTTGCGTGGGCACACATGTTTGGATGAATGTGTATGTAAGTGGGCATGTTCGTGATGACACGCATGTATGTTGTTCTCAGCTGCATGTATCAGCACTGTGTACATGTGCATGTGTGTGTATTTGACAAGGGTGCAACAGTGATGCAACATGGATGCATGTGACAGCAGGATGTGGAAGCCTGATTGGCAGATGTGACATGGATGCCCATCGGAACACTGCGACAGTTGGCTGAGGTGTACACATGCATGCAAGTGTGGTGGTGTGCGTGCATGTGTAGTGCACTCCCTGTGTTGCATGTGATGTCTGGCTCACCTTTGCCTGCTCATGCTGTTGTATGTGTATGGATGGTGCTGACAGTTGCAATGTGGCTGTGGTATGGCTCATGTGTGCAAGTTGAAATGACATGTGTGTTGCCCATTGTGATGCCATGTCTGAGGTTTGCCAATGCCACTCATGTGCAACTGTCATGTGTGTATGTGTCCATTGTACAGTGCCCTGATGCCTGTGTTTTATTTCTCCCTGTCTGCAGCGTCAAGTGATGAAGAGGGCGGAGAAGGTGCTGTGGAGCACAGCGGCGGGGATCGCACCGCCAACCGGAGATGCAAGGCCCGGCTCCCCTCCCAGGTTGTGATCTCGTCGGGGAGTGAGGAGTCCGGTGCCGCGTCCCAGGCCGCAGCTGCCGGGGGGAGGTCCAAGAGGCGGAGGTCGGAGTTGGACTCCTCGGCAGCAGAAGGGGCAGCTGGGACCCCACAGGGCCCAACGGGGGAAGATGGCACGGAGTCATCCAGGTTGGTGGGGGGTTTGGTGGAGGAGGAGGCCGTGCAAGCAACAGAGACGGGGTCTGGAGGTGGGGATTCCACTGGTGCTAGTGGTGCAGTGCAGGACCAGGGACAGGAGGCAGCACAGGTCGCCGCGGAGGTGCCTGTGTGCAATCCTGTCCCTGATCCTGTCACTGCATCATCTTGCACCAGCAGGGATGCCTACGTCCAGACCCGTTTTCAGGCAGGGGATGAGCTCACGACAACTGGCCTTCCTCCGCCTGCGGACGTGGCTATCCGGGTCCGGGTTGAGCCTGTCCTGACTGGTGTTGCGTTGCGTCAACGGGCCATGCGAGGTGACCTGCAGTCTTTTCATGAGGAGACTGCACGTCATCTCGAATGGCTCGTTGACCGCGTCGGCCTACTGGGACAGGTCACCCAGGCCGGATTCCTCCGTTTGATGGGGCTTGCTACGACCCCCTCCTCAACTGAACCCCCTACGCGCCAGTCGTCCTCCGTGCCATCTTCCCACCCATCAGTCACCTGGGTGCCCTGTGGAGCTGCCTCGGATGGTGGGGCCAGGCTGGTGGAGGAGGCATCCCTGCCACAGTCGGGAGTCGGACGTCCAGCAGGTGTGGCCACATCAACGACTGCACCCCAGCCAGCGGAGGATGTGCAGGCAGCAGGAGGCAGTGCACGGGCAGAGGCGCAGCAGCAGCAGCAACGTGGTGGGAGCCATGATGGCTCGGGGCCTTCCACATCGGAGGGGCAGGCATCAGCCGGAGGGCAGGAGGACCCAGGACGGGAAGTGTCTTCCGTGTGGCAGCGGTTGGGCCACGCCATAGATGCGGAGTGGCAGCGGGCGGAAGAGGCACGGCTCATGATGGTCAGGGCGGAGAACTCCATGCAGAGGGCCCTGAGGCGTGCCGAGTGCCTCGAGGCAATCCGCAGGGAGTTTGGGGGGAACATGTGGACGTTCCTGCGGACCCTCGGGGCCATGGAGGAGGAGCGCCTCCGGGACATTGAGCAGGAGTTCGATGATGCCCTGGCCTGGAACATCCCGAAGTGAGCCGTCGGACTAGCCCGCTGCCCTTGTAAATAGTTATATAGTTAGTGTTAGGTTTCCTTTGGTTTAGCATTTTTTTTGGACCTTTTGGACAATGGGCCACATTTTTGTATATAGTTTTTTTTTTTAGGTAGTGTTATTAGATAGGTTTCATTTATTCGGTTGGGATCATGGACCCTGGATTGTTTATCTGTACATAGTTGACTTTTGGATTTTCAATTTTTATTATGATTTCGCCATGGAGCAATGGTTTTCGATTTTAATTTTCCATTGGATTTACTTTTGTGGACTGTGACTTTGGACACCTTTCCCTTGCATTATGATTTGTGGTTTAGCATTATTTCACGGACCTGCTGTTTCTTTTTTTTTTTTAATTTCTATTATTGTTTGTTTATTTTTGATTCAATTTATGTTGTTTTTAATACATATTTTTTCTTCAAAGTTCAATGTGTAGTATCATCTCATTCGTTTCATGCATATCATGATATGGGTTTTGACATTCACTGACACCCATTGGGTGTATGTGAGGGACATGTGTTAATTTCCAAACTTGCAATTGGGCTTCTATCATGTTTTTGCCATTTCTAAGAGGGTGGATGCAATACTCGGGTGGGTGTTTGCCATTTGGAGGCTGACCATAAGGGCCAGGGATCTACATTGTGGTGACATGTTGGCTGGGAAACATAGGTGGGGGCCTGGTGGAGGCTGCCCCTGCACTGCTGGGGGGTGGGGGTGCAGGGGGACATGAGTGGGGGCCTGGTGGAGGCTGCCCCTGGTGGCTGGGGGGTGGGGGTGATAGGGGACATGGGTGGGGGCCTGGTGGAGGCTGCCCCTGCACTGCTGGGGGGTGGTGGTGGTGGTAGACATGAGTGGGGGCTGGTGGAAGCTGCCCTTGCACTGCTGGGGGTGGGGGTGGTGGTAGACATGAGTGGGGGCCTGGTGGAGGCTGCCCCTGGTGGCTGGGGGGTGGGGGTGGTGGTAGACATGGGTGGGGGCCTGGTGGAGACTGCCCCTGGTGGCTGGGGGGGGTGGGGGTGCAGGGGGACATGAGTGGGGGCCTGGTGGAGGCTGCCCCTGCACTGCTGGGGGGTGGGGGTGGTGGTAGACATGACTGGGGGCCTGGTGGAGGCTGCCCCTGCACTGCTGGGGGGTGGGGGTGATAGAGGACATGAGTGGGGGGCTGGTGGAGGCTGCCCCTGGTGGCTGGGGGGTGGGGGTGGTGGGAGACATGAGTTGGACATGGGTGGGGGCCTGGTGAAGGCTGCCCCTGGTGGCTGGGGGGAGGGGGTGTTAGGGGACATGGGTGGGGGCCTGGTGGAGGCTGCCCCTGCACTGCTGGGGGTGGAGGTGGTGGTAGACATGAGTGGGGGCCTGGTGGAGGCTGCCCCTGCACTGCTGGGGGGTGGGGGTGGTGGTAGACATGAGTGGGGGCCTGGTGGAGGCTGCCCCTGGTGGCTGGGGGGTGGGGGTGGTGGTAGACATGTGTGGAGCCTGGTGGAGGCTGCCCCTGGTGGCTGGGGGTGGGGGTGATAGGGGACATGGGTGGGGGCCTGGTGGAGGCTGCCCCTGCACTGCTGGGGGGTGGGGGTGGTGGTAGACATGAGTGGGGGCCTGGTGGAGGCTGCCCCTGCACTGCTGGGGGGTGGGGGTGATAGGGGACATGAGTGGGGGCCTGGTGGAGGCTGCCCCTGGTGGCTGGGGGGTGGGGGTGGTGGTAGACATGGGTGGGGGCCTGGTGGAGACTGCCCCTGGTGGCTGGGGGGTGGGGGTGATAGGGGGACATGAGTGGGGGCCTGGTGGAGGCTGCCCCTGCACTGCTGGGGGTGGGGGTGGTGGTAGACATGAGTGGGGGCCTGGTGGAGGCTGCCCCTGGTAGCTGGGGGTGGGGGTGATGGGAGACATGAGTGGGGGCCTGGTGGAGGCTGCCCCTGGTGGCTGGGGGATGGGGGTGGTGGGAGACATGAGTTGGACATGGGTGGGGGCCTGGTGGAGGCTGCCCCTGGTGGCAGGGGGGTGCGGGTGGTGGGAGACATGAGTTTGACATGGGTGGGGGCCTGGTGGAGGCTGCCCCTGGTGGCTGGGGGGTGGGGGTGATAGGGGACATGGGTGGGGGCCTGGTGGAGGCTGCCCCTGCACTGCTGTGGGGTGGGGGTGGTGGTAGACATGAGTGGGGGCCTGGTGGAGGCTGCCCCTGCACTGCTGGGGCGTGGGGGTGATAGGGGACATGAGTGGGGGCCTGGTGGAGGCTGCCCCTGGTGGCTGGGGGGTGGGGGTGGTGGTAGACATGGGTGGGGGCCTGGTGGAGGCTGCCCCTGGTGGCTGGGGGGGGTGCAGGGGGACATGAGTGGGGGCCTGGTGGAGGCTGCCCCTACACTGCTGGGGGGTGGGGGTGGTGGTAGACATGAGTTGGACATGAGTGGGGGCTTGGTGGAGGCTGCCCCTGCACTGCTGGGGGGTGGGGGTATTAGGGGACATGAGTGGGGGCCTGGTGGAGGCTGCCCCTGGTGGCTGGGGGTGGGGGTAGACATGGGTGGGGGCCTGGTGGAGGCTGCCCCTGGTGGCTGGGGGGTGGGGCTGCAGGGGGACATGAGTGTGGGCCTGGTGGAGGCTGCCCCTGGTGGCTGGGGGGTGGGGGTGATATGGGACATGGGTGGGGGCCTGGTGGAGGCTGCCCCTGCACTGCTGGGGGGTGGTGGTGGTGGTAGACATGAGTGGGGGCTGGTGGAAGCTGCCCTTGCACTGCTGGGGGTGGGGGTGGTGGTAGACATGAGTGGGGGCCTGGTGGAGGCTGCCCCTGGTGGCTGGGGGGTGGGGGTGGTGGTAGACATGGGTGGGGGCCTGGTGGAGACTGCCCCTGGTGGCTGGGGGGGTGGGGGTGCAGGGGGACATGAGTGGGGGCCTGGCGGAGGCTGCCCCTGCACTGCTGGGGGGTGGGGGTGGTGGTAGACATGACTGGGGGCCTGGTGGAGGCTGCCCCTGCACTGCTGGGGGGTGGGGGTGATAGAGGACATGAGTGGGGGCCTGGTGGAGGCTGCCCCTGGTGGCTGGGGGGTGGGGGTGGTGGGAGACATGAGTTGGACATGGGTGGGGGCCTGGTGGAGGCTGCCCCTGGTGGCTGGGGGGAGGGGGTGATAGGGGACATGGGTGGGGGCCTGGTGGAGGCTGCCCCTGCACTGCTGGGGGTGGAGGTGGTGGTAGACATGAGTGGGGGCCTGGTGGAGGCTGCCCCTGCACTGCTGGGGGGTGGGGGTGGTGGTAGACATGAGTGGGGGCCTGGTGGAGGCTGCCCCTGGTGGCTGGGGGGTGGGGGTGGTGGTAGACATGTGTGGGGGCCTGGTGGAGGCTGCCCCTGGTGGCTGGGGGTGGGGGTGATAGGGGACATGGGTGGGGGCCTGGTGGAGGCTGCCCCTGCACTGCTGGGGGTGGGGGTGGTGGTAGACATGAGTGGGGGCCTGGTGGAGGCTGCCCCTGCACTGCTGGGGGGTGGGGGTGATAGGGGACATGAGTGGGGGCCTGGTGGAGGCTGCCCCTGGTGGCTGGGGGGTGGGGGTGGTGGTAGACATGGGTGGGGGCCTGGTGGAGACTGCCTCTGGTGACTGGGGGGTGGGGGTGCAGGGGGACATGAGTGGGGGCCTGGTGGAGGCTGCCCCTGCACTGCTGGGGGGTGGGGGTGGTGGTAGACATGAGTGGGGGCCTGGTGGAGGCTGCCCCTGGTGGCTGGGGGTGGGGGTGATGGGAGACATGAGTGGGGGCCTGGTGGAGGCTGCCCATGGTGGCTGGGGGATGGGGGTGGTGGGAGACATGAGTTGGACATGGGTGGGGGCCTGGTGGAGGCTGCACCTGGTGGCAGGGGGGTGCGGGTGGTGGGAGACATGAGTTTGACATGGGTGGGGGCCTGGTGGAGGCTGCCCCTGGTGGCTGGGGGGTGGGGGTGATAGGGGACATGGGTGGGGGCCTGGTGGAGGCTGCCCCTGCACTGCTGTGGGGTGGGGGTGGTGGTAGACATGAGTGGGGGCCTGGTGGAGGCTGCCCCTGCACTGCTGGGGCGTGGGGGTGATAGGGGACATGAGTGGGGGCCTGGTGGAGGCTGCCCCTGGTGGCTGGGGGTAGACATGGGTGGGGGCCTGGTGGAGGCTGCCCCTGGTGGCTGGGGGGGGTGCAGGGGGACATGAGTGGGGGCCTGGTGGAGGCTGCCCCTACACTGCTGGGGGGTGGGGGTGGTGGTAGACATGAGTTGGACATGAGTGGGGGCTTGGTGGAGGCTGCCCCTGCACTGCTGGGGGGTGGGGGTATTAGGGGACATGAGTGGGGGCCTGGTGGAGGCTGCCCCTGGTGGCTGGGGGTGGGGGTAGACATGGGTGGGGGCCTGGTGGAGGCTGCCCCTGGTGGCTGGGGGGTGGGGCTGCAGGGGGACATGAGTGGGGGCCTGGTGGAGGCTGCCCCTGCACTGCTGGGGGGTAGGGGAGGTGGTAGACATGAGTGGGGGCCTGGCGGAGGCTGCCCCTGCACTGCTGGGGGTGGGGGTGATAGGGGACATGAGTGGGGGCCTGGTGGAGGCTGCCCCTGGTGGCTGGGGGGTGGGGGTGGTGGGGGACATGGGTGGGGGCCTGGTGGAGGCTGCCCCTGCACTGCTGGGGGGTGGGGGTGGTGGTAGACATGAGTGGGGGCCTGGTGGAGGCTGCCCCTGCACTGCTGGGGGGTGGGGGTGCAGGGGGACATGAGTGGGGGCCTGGTGGAGGTTGCCCCTGCACTGCTGGGGGTAGGGGTAATATGGGACATGAGTGGGGGCCTGGTGGAGGCTGCCCCTGGTGGTTGGGGGGTGGGGGTGGTGGTAGACATGGGTGGGGGCCTGGTGGAGGCTGCCCCTGGTGGCTGGGGGGGGTGCAGGGGGACATGAGTGGGGGCCTGGTGGAGGCTGCCCCTACACTGCTGGGGGTGGGGGTGGTGGTAGACATGAGTGGGGGCCTGGTGGAGGCTGCCCCTGCACTGCTGGAGAGTGGGGGTGCAGGGGGACATGAGTGGGGGCCTGGTGGAGGCTGCCCCTGCACTGCTGGGGGGTGGGGGTAATAGGGGACATGAGTGGGGGCCTGGTGGAGGCTGCCCCTGATGGCTGGGGGGTGGGGGTGGTGGTAGACATGGGTGGGGGCCTGGTGGAGGCTGCCCCTGGTGGCTGGGGAGTGGGGGTGCAGGGGGACATGGATGGGGGCCTGGTGGAGGCTGCCCCTGCACTGCTGGGGGGTGGGGGTGGTGGTAGACATGAGTGGGGGCCTGGTGGAGGCTGCCCCTTCACTGCTGGGGGGTGGGGGTAATAGGGGACATGAGTGGGGGCCTGGTGGAGGCTGCCCCTGGTGGCTGGGGGGTGGGGTGGTGGGAGACATGAGTTGGATATAGGTGGGGGCCTGGTGGAGGCTGCCCCTGGTGGCTGGGGGGTGGGGATGATAGGGGACATGGGTGGGGGCCTGGTGGAGGCTGCCCCTGCACTGCTGGGGGTGGGGGTGGTGGTAGACATGAGTGGGGGCCTGGTGGTGGCTGCCCCTGCACTGCTAGGGGGTGGGGGTGATAGGGGACATGAGTGGGGGCCTGGTGGAGGCTACCCCTGGTGGCTGGGGGGTGGGGGTGGTGGTAGACATGGGTGGGGGCCTGGTGGAGGCTGCCCCTGGTGGCTGGGATGTGGGGATGCAGGGGGACATGATTGGGGGCCTGGTGGAGGCTGCCCCTGCACTGCTGGGGGGTGGGGGTGGTGGTAGACATGAGTGGGGGCCTGGTGGAGGCTGCCCCTGCACTGCTGGGGGGTGGGGGTAATAGGGGACAGGAGTGGCGGCCTGGTGGAGGCTGCCCCTTGTGGCTGGGGGGTGGGGGTGGTGGGAGACATGGGTGGGGGCCTGGTGGAGGCTGCCCCTGGTGGCTGGGGGGTGGGGGTGCAGGGGGACATGAGTGGGGGCCTGGTGGAGGCTGCCCCTGCACTGCTGGGGGGTGGGGGTGGTGGTAGACATGAGTGGGGGCCTGGTGGAGGCTGCCCCTGCACTGCTGGGGGGTCGGGGTGATAGGGGACATGAGTGGGGGCCTGGTGGAGGCTGCCCCTGGTGGCTGGGGGGTGGGGGTGGTGGTAGACATGGGTGGGGGCCTGGTGGAGGCTGCCCCTAGTAGCTGGGGGGTGGGTGTGCAGGGGGACATGAGTGGGGGCCTGGTGGAGGCTGCCCCTGCCCTGCTGGGGGGTGGGGGTAATAGGGGACATGAGTGGGGGCCTGGTGGAGGCTGCCCCTGCACTGCTGGGGGGTGGGGGTGATGGGAGACATGAGTGGGGGCCTGGTGGAGGCTGCACCTGCACTGCTGGGGGGTGGGGGTGGTGGTAGACATGAGTGGGGGCCTGGTGGAGGCTGCCCATGCACTGCTGGGGGGTGGGGGTGCAGGGGGACATGAGTGGGGGCCTGGTGGAGGCTCCCCCTGCACTGCTGGGGGGTGGGGGTGGTGGTAGACATGGGTGGGGGCCTGGTGGAGGGTGCCCCTGGTTTCCTTCCTCTCTCAACTGTTGGTTTCCTCTTTATTTTGATCTGTGTGTAATTCTGACCGTATGCACTTTAATGAGATCTGATAACGTTAGTGATACCACTTTAGAAATGTATATATTTACCATTGTTGATTTTCAGAGTACAAAGTGAGTTATCGTGATATTGTATATACCTTTGAATATTAATTATATAAAGACTGTGTTTTAACCAATACAGTGTGTGGACATTCCTTTGTGGGTGCTTGGGGACTACACTGTACTTAAGAACCAGCTTGCATCACCTCCTGAGAAGCTAGGCCTTGATTGCTCGACCACGTACCAATAATAGAGAATCTTGGCTGGGGTCCTCTGTGCCTCTCCTCTACCCTATAGAGAGCGGAAGTATAGACAACCCCCACCGGCGTCTTTACAGCAGCCAACCTAGTTCTAATAGATCAGACCCCTTTCGGCCTGCAGAAGGCATTAAATGCAACTGCAAATTACCTGAATCACTTGGCTTTAGAAATTGATGCACAATAAACAAAGATAGTAATTATGAAACCTAATCATTTGAAAAAAAGATTAGATTCAATTGGTGTCTAGCTCAATCAGGGATTGATTCCACAGAGAACCTTAAATATTTGGGGTTTGATCTGTTAGCGAAACATCACTGCAAGTTGGAACGAAATCAAACAAGAAGTTCTGCGGAAGCCAAGAGTGCCCAAATGAAATTGGTGGATAAATGTTTTGGCTGTTTCTCTAGACTGCTGGTTATCACATTTTATAATTGAACATTTTATCAAAATTAAATCATGGTGGAAAATTGTTTGTTACAGGTCATTATTGAGTGCAGCAAAATAGAAGCACAATTATGCAGAAGTGTTTTTATTGCTGCCGAAAGTAGTTCCTATAAGTACAATTCGTCATTAAGTTAATCTCCTTTCCATTCAATGCTGGATTCACTGGAAAAAGCTGCAGTTTTTAAGTAAAATGATGAACCCCCCAACAAATACCTTATTTGCCGATTTACAGAATTTGGTTTTAAATGCCTCCTGTGAAGTGTTAACTCCTTGGGTGTTGGGATGTGAAAAGATTTTACAGAGGGCAGACTCTATGGTAAATGAGCTATTAACGACGCCATCAAAATCAAAGATGAAATTGGAACGTTTGGATTGGATTGCTAACAGAGAATTGCTTTTATCGTTGTGCTTGTTTTATCATGTGAAATAAGATGTTAAACCTTTTAAAAATGGTTTCCCGTTATTTGGTTTGTTATCCTTCATTTGGTTTTATAAACAGTTTTATTAGATTCAAATTGAATTTAACGAACGAAGTAAGAGATGCAAGGCAAAAGATTGTTTATGAGACTAGGTTGTGCTGTTTTTGTAGCATGTCAATAGAGATGTTAAAGCACTCCATCATAGAGTGTGGAAGAAGAAGAAGAAGAAGAAGAAGAAGAAGAAGAAGAAGAAGAAGAAGAAGAAGAAGAAGAAGAAGAAGAAGAAGAAGAAGAAGAAGAAGAAGAAGAAGAAGAAGAAGACTTGGCTATGATAAAAGATGGCTGAGGAAATGTGTGTACTCTGAGCGGAGGTTACAAACGAGTGCTTTTTAGTGTAGAATGTTGGCAAAACACCTAACATCTTTGTCATTAGCAGTATTAAAGTTTGTGAATGAAATTAATATTAATGGTGATAACGTTGTAGAATAATGGAGTATGTATTGAAATGCTTTTAAATTAATTATACGTTGTTTTATAACTGTGTATGAATATATTACCTGTAGAGATTGTTTGCTGTGAAAGGTTTTGATAAACCAGATCACATAATAACAAATTATTCAACTTGTAGTTGATTGTATACGTGTAAAGTGTTTTCTATTGCACCATAACTGTTGGCTTGGTGCTACTGCTGAGAACCTGTGTACAGAATCATGTAAGCTTTAAATCTGTCTGGGAAGCCTTTAAATGTACAGTGAGAGGTATGCTCATCAGTTTGGCAAGTGGTCTAAAGAAGAGTAGTGATTGTAGACATCGGGAGCTGGAGACGGGCATTAAGGACGTCACTAAAGATTTGATGCTTAACCCTGGAAATTCAATCCTGATTCAGAAACGTAAACACTTACGTCAGGAATTGAGAAACCTGATTTCAGATGTAGCAGACAAAAAAATGTTTCAACATAAATGTACATATTTTGAGAAAGGAGAAAAATGTGACAGTTGGTTAGCATTTAGACTGAGGAAGAGGGAGTCAGAAAGATCTATAACTTCCATTCGGAGACAAGATAACCAGATTACTTTCAAACCTGAAGAAATTAATGAGGTTTTCCCGGATTTTTATTCTGACCTGAATAAAAACTAAAGACATATCTCCTCGGACAATGATGATTTCCTGTCTGGTTTACTGATTCCAACAGTTATAGATCGGTTTCCTTAGATGAAGATATATCATTGGATGAGGTGAAAAAAGCAATCAGTAAATTGAATATGGGAAAGTCTCCTGGACCAGATGGTCTACCAGTTGAGTTCTACAAGTAGCTGCCTAACTCTGCTTTGTCTCTCTGGTTGGACATGTTCAAATCATCCCACTTGAATGGTTTACTTCCGCCTACTACACGACATGCTATGGTTTCAGTGTTCTTGAAAAAGGGAAAAGATGAGACATTGGCGGCCAATTACAGGCCAATTAGTTTACTCATCGTAGAAAACAAAATCTTGGCAACAATTCTGGCTCTATGATTAGAAAATGTATTGCCAAAATGGATTCATCCTGACCAATCGGGTTTTGTAAAGGAGAGGAACACGGCAAGCAACATAAGGAAACTATTGTGCACTGTACCTATTGCTACTGAGTCAACGGAGGACACTGCAGTTCTTTCCTTGGATGCAGAAAAAGCCTTTGACAGGGTGAACTGGCAATTTGTGTTCACGGGCATGGAGAAGATGGGTTTTGGTCCAAATTATATATCCTGGGTTAAAATTCTTTACAACAAACCAACGGCGGACGTGAATACTAATGGTCTAAGATATGGGACTTTTGAATTGGAGAGAGGTACAAGACAGGGTTGTCCCCTCTCCCCACTGCCTTTTGTCTTTAGTATTGAACCTCTGGCAATAGTGCTAAGGCTGGAGGAAAATCTACAGGGTTTGAGCTGTTGGGGTGTACAACAAAAGGTGTGGTTTTATGCAGATGACCTGCTGTTGGTTCTGAAAAACCTTCGGCTTTCAATTCCAACTCTTATGAACGTTTTGACAAACTATAATCGAGTAACAGGTTATAAAGTAAACTGTTCTATGTCATAAGTATTACCATTGGTGCCGCTTTGCGATAAGAACTTTGTTACACAGTGGGGTTTTAAATGGTGTGCCAGTAAAATGCTATACCTAGGTGTTTGGATCTTACCGAATTTATGTGACTATATAACGGAAAATGTATGCTGTGCTGCATACAAGCTGGATTTGGAAAGATGGAGGGCTTTACATTTGTCCTTGTGGGGTAAGGTTAACGCACTGAAAATGGTCTCCACACCAATAATTAATTATGTACTTAGCATGATCCCTCTAGATATTGGAAAGAAATTTTGGAAGGAACTGGATCGGCTGACCCACGGTTTTTTATGGGACCCTAAATTGCTGCGGTTAACATTACAATTGCCCCTATAAAAGGGTGGTTTGGGTGTGCCAAATTATAGGTCTTACCACTTGGCTTATATGTCACATACATTAATGGGAGAAATGAAGCCAATTCCGGATGAATGGTTGTTTGCTGAGAGTACTCATTCTGGTCCTTTACTTCCTAGAGCTATGTTGACTACTGTATCAAAGTTACCAGGTGTAGCTGATCCTTTGACAAAGTGCCTGCATAATTCATGGATGAGTCTGAATGAATGTTTGGGGTATGACGCCTTGAAAGATCCTAATGCTTCTATTTGGCTGAACCCAAGTATTAGATGTGATGGGAAAACCTTGTTTTGATCGGAATGGTTTCTGGCGGGAGTGCAATGGGTGAGTGATCTCTTTGAAAATGGAAATTGGTTGACTGCAAGGGCATTGCTATCAAAATTCAATATTTCACATTTCTGTGTGAGTGACTACCGTAAAATCCGAAGAGCTGTTGGAGATATTGATTTAGAGCGAAGTTTAGATGTTAGCTTGCTATGGCAGAAACCTTAAGTGGGTGGAGGTGGTCAGGTGAGTCATGTCTATGGTTTGATTGCTGGAAAGTTTGAACACAATGTTTTGTTGAGGGAGGAATGGGGTAGAAGGATTGGGAGTGCTATTGAAGATCACTGGCTACGTATGTGTGCTAATACAAGACTATGTTCTTTAAGTTTAGTGGAGAGGTCACGACAGATTAATATGATCAATAGAGTATATTGGACTCCAGAAAGGCTCTTCAATAGAGGAATATTGGACAATTCGGACTGTTGGTCGTGTGTTCATGATATAGGTACATTTGAGCATATGCTTTGGACGTGTACCAGAGTGCAGGGCTTTTGGTTTGAATTTGGTAGGATTTGTGATGCAGTGCTGGATGAAAAGATACATTTTGATTTTAAGACTTTGATACTCGGTTGTCATGTTCTTTTGGAGGATCTGTCATTATCTCAAAGGAAGTGCATCTAACGAGGTGCAATGGTTGGTAAGAAAATCATTTTGAGAGAGTGGAAGATGTCAAATCCTGTACTGGATTGATGAAATGCATGATATGGCTGAGATGGAAAAGGTTATTTTTCGTAGGAACAAGAAACTTATGGTATTTGAGAAAATATGGGGGAAATTCCTTGACATGTATTGATTTCTAATTGATGTTTTTGATGTGGACCCTGCTTGTGGGTGGGGGTGTGGGTGTTTTCTGTGTAAATATGTACAGGTTACATAATGTAAGCTGATGTTTTTCGTAATGTTATTGTTTTCTTTTAATTGTTTTGTATTTGTTACTATTATAATCTTAAAATAAAGTTTTTAAAAAAGCTTTAAATAAACACATGTAAAGCAGGGCAGCTGAGCACAAATTGATAACTATCTGCAAGCATTCAATGTTAAGACAAGAAGGTAATTGATAAAAAGTATGAGGGTTGCTAATCAGAGCCAGATACTGGGGAAAAAAGCTAGTAATAGATTGTGTAGAAGAACAAAACAAGGTTAGATGTTGCAGAGACTCTGTTTAAGTATCAAAGAAGCAGAATTTGTCGCTGTCCATCTTATTACTGTATCTCTTTATGACAGTTTTAGCATGTAATACATTCAATCGAAATCTTAAGAAAAGATCTTGCTGTTTTCTGTTGGGAAATCCCATTAAATACTGAGGGTTGATGTTTGGTGCCACAAATACATTCTTTGAAAGCGTATGTAGAGTTGAGTTTGACCTCTGTTGTTCCGTTTCTCGCCAGTCATCTGCCCACAGAAGTTTTTTCACATGCACTGGATTGTTGCTTAATGCTTCAGTGGTGGTCCCTAGGTTCTGTATGATGTTTCGGCACTGGTTTAACCACATGCCCAATACCCGATCGTTCATGATTGTCTCCTTCTTCACTTCAAACTGAGGGGAGCATTTTGTCTGAATCACCTTCCGAAAAAGGGATAGGGCATTCCATACTATTCTGGCATATAAGGCTATCAAGCCCACCTCATGTCGGATAACTGCCATTGGGATTGACTTTGGGAGGTGCAATACCCTTTTCCAGTACCAACCTTCCAGGTATTCCCAGGTCTCCCACTTAAATCCCAAGCATGCCTCTGCTTCGTAGGAGAGGACTGGTACCACTTTTTGGTCGTAGTAGTTAATA
Source organism: Ambystoma mexicanum (assembly GCF_040938575.1). Lineage (NCBI taxonomy): Eukaryota > Metazoa > Chordata > Amphibia > Caudata > Ambystomatidae > Ambystoma > Ambystoma mexicanum. The sequence goes on along the minus strand of NC_090940.1, from coordinate 330,727,770 downwards.
GTTGGCAAAAGTGAGAATTTCCCAAACTTGCGCTCTATCATTTTCCCTTGGTTAGTTAAATGTATCACTTTTCTCTTTAAACATTCTAACCAGTGGGTTTCTCCTTTGTTTACATTTATGGTACATCCAAGGTATTTTATTTCTTTTGCCAGCCAAAGGCTCTTGCCATTCAGTTGCCAACTGATCTTCTTTTTCATCCTTATTGTTTGGGTTCCAAGTACCATTATCTCTGATTTTGTCTCATTTATTTTGAGAGAATTTTGGGATACATATTTTTGAAGAATGTCTAATTTTCTCTGCAGACCAATTTGAGTTTGGTCTACAAGCACCAAATCATCTGCTTATAGGAGCCAGCCTAGCTCTGCCTTATTTTTTTCGGTGGGAAAGTTGCACCTTCAGACAATGGTTTTTTATGTCTTCAATAAAAAAGTTAAAAAGGACCGAGGCTAGGGGACATCCTTGTTTTAAACCCTTAAAGGTGTTAATTTTTGGGACAAGGTTCCAGCCTGTTTGATCTGCATTCCTGATTAGAGATCTTTGATGGCTGAGAAGAGATCTTTGGGGCAGACTCGATTTTCCAATTTCCGCCACAGTTGGTTGTGATCCACATTGTCGAAGGCTTGTTAAAGATCTATACAAGCGAGATAGATTTTCCCCTCTGCTGCCATTACTTGTATATTTATGAGATTGATTAGAAATAAGTTAAAATTACAGCCCACTTCTTGTTTGGCGACTGTCAAAAATGTCTGATCTTAGCAGCCATTCATTAAAGCATTTTAGGAGTACCATGGCAAAGATCTTTCCTAGGATGTCTAAGAGGGCTATTGGGCGATAGTTCATTGGAATCATTCTATCGCCCTTTTAAAAAATCAGAACTATCACTGCTGCCTTCCAAGATTTTGGGATTAGTATTTGCAGAGAATTTTGAGGACAGTACTAGGCAAAAGTCAGCCCATGCTTCTGGCTCATCTTTTAACATGCTATTAGTTAGGACATCCGGGCGTGGAGCACGAGAGCTGCTTGCCCTCTTAATTAACGTCAACATTTCCTCTCTATCCAATTCTATTTTCCAATCTTTGTCGTGGTCATCGGCCACAATACTTGGTTTTAGGGCCGAGATTTCAAACAGATTCTCAAAGTGGCGTTTCCACGTTTCTTCTGGGATGGGATTTAATTGATGGGAGGTTTGGGACAATTCTTGCACATTTAAAATCTGCCACAGGGTTTTACTGTTGTTCGCAGTGAGAGCCTTTAAAATGCGTTTCCGCGTCATTTTGTATTATCATCATTTTATGGGATTTGATCCAATGCCGGTAGTTTTGTTTCCTTTTCCTGAAAAGTTCTTCTATGTCTCTTGTTCTTAATTTGTTTAGTTTTCACAGATCTTTATTAAGAAGTTTTTTTTTGGCTACTACTTTAGTGTCATAAGTGTAGATCCGCTTATGCATTGGTCGCAGGTCTTTATGTCTACATTCTCTGTAGGCCATCAGGATGGAGGATAGCTCAGTTACAACTTGCTCGCCATGGATGCAAGATGATACAGAGCAGCACAGGTTCGATCCCTGGGTCCGCGCTTAGAAACCTCTGGGTATTAAGCGTGTTATAAATAATCTACCATATCATTCTACATCGCGATCCTCCCATGTTAATAAAGCTTTTGTTAGTTTTGGAATTTCATTGTGTGGTATACAGAGTCGATTTCTTCCACCCTCTAATTCCACCATTTCATTATAGGTCCCTTTGTTTCCTTTAAGCATTCAAACGCATCTCAGAATGACAGGCTTGTGGTCAATAGCGCTGACTGGAATCGCTTTGAGAGTAAATATTTTTGGGAGTAGATTTCTCGTGACAAATAAATAATTTAATGTTGCCAGTTGTGTTCCATTCCTCCAAGTCGGTGCTTCTGGGATGTCACCCTTACTGTTTCTGTCCAGCATGTGAGTTCCTCTATGTTCCATCTCTTCAAGCCACTTTTGGCTTCTACGCCTCTTTGCCTTTGCTTCAGTGATTTCTGATATCAAGCAATCGATGTTGAGGTCAACGCAAATTATTAGCCTAGGATCTGTTTGTATATTATACATTTTGTTGACCCACTCAGCGACCAAAGTTATAAAGGAAGAGCCTTCTTCAGTTTCTGGGTTCCAGTGCAAATTAAACAGGATCAGCAGGTCTCTGCTCTTGTCGATATTTGCATCCAGTTGAATTATCATAATTTGGATGTAGGGATTTGGTTTAATGATTGAAATTACTCATAACCCAAGTCCATTCCTTATAATTGTTAGGAACCCTGATGAAGGTCTTCCCCACTTTCCCCTTTTTGCTTGATTTAGATAGAGGGTGAAACCATCCAAGAGTGGTGTTTCTGTAAGCCACAATTCCTGTATACAAATTATGTCCAGAGAAATAATGCCGGGACCAAATCTTGGGAAGAGGTGGGTGCATCTGCAAGATTTTTATGACCCTATCATCAGGCTTTTGGTATTAGGAAGTTCTTGGCCCTATTCGCTATCACTCTGGGCCAGGGCTTTCGCAAGCCAGGCCCACGACTGCTCTTCTTTGTCGGTTGGTTTTCCTTCTCTCACTTGAAACATCACCCTTCTTTGTTTGTCTTCTATTTTGTTCCCCTTGATAGTAATCATTATTTGATTTTTGTCAGTTATTCCCTCTCTCTTGTCCTCAGAGAGTTATTGACCTTGCATATGCGTGTTAATGGATCTTGTAGATCCATGTGTAAGCTTGGAGGTGCTTATATTCGCGTCCACTGCAGATGTTTTAATTTTCTTAGGCAGTAGGGTTTTCAAGTTCTCGCTTTTCTTAACATCGAAGCCCAGTGACCAGAGTTTGTCAGTTGCCTCCAAAAGTAACAAGCTCAAGGAAACAGACCCTGTGAGGAGGTTAACCCTATAATTTTCTCTCTTGTTAATGAAGTCTACAATCTTGATGCCATCAGTGTTGATTACTCTCAATTTTGGGATGTGATGAAAGAGGCTCATGATGTTGGAGCGATTTAAGATCAAGCCATCATCCGCTCTCAGGATCATTTCTAGTATGACTATCGGCCCATGGATTTCCGTCTTATGTGCAGCTTGGGAAGCCTCTTCCTTTCTCATTTGGATATTATTGGATATTTTGTTTTTCCAACTCCACTTCTGCAATGGAGCATTTGTCAAGCGATTGTGTTGTGATTTTTCAAGTAGTCTGTTCATGATTTGATCCGTTTTTAGTAAGCTGCCTTCACGAGATTTCCCCTATCGCTTCTTCTTCCAATGTTTGCTCTTCAATCCGCCATTGTAAGAAATAGAGGAGAGGAATAGTCAACAACATGAGAGCTGGAGTCGCAGTCTACCTCCCCCGGGACGGTAGAATCTGTATCCTCAGTTGACCAATCCATCGGATCATTGAAATCCTCATCTTCATAGATGGATAGCTCAATCAGAGCATTGTCTTCTATAACTACCGCTGAGCCTGTTCCATGTTGTATTGGGGTTTTTGAAGTCGTAGAGGGTGCCACCACCGTCCCAACTTCTATACTGGGGAGGTATGTACTTTGATAGTGTTTGCTGTTATAGGTGGGCCCCAAAGAACCGTTTTAAGATTTTATAAGAAGCTTCTTGATCCACAAGGTTTTTCCTTTTTTTAGGTTCCTCATGTTTCTTGGCTTCCTCACATGCAACTCTTTTTTCGATGCTGCTATGTCTGCTCCATTAGTTTTCTTTTGCTCGAATATGGAGAAGGGGTTTAATTTCTCTCGATCTAATTCAAGAACGCTCACCTGATTTGCTGGAGGGGACCTCTCGTGTCCAGCGAGTTGTTAAGAGGAGCTTGGGGCGGGTCTTCTGCAGTCTCTACTATAATGATATTTGAGGCTTTGATCATAACTCCTGGGTTAGAGGCTCTCACTAATCCTCTACCACTTGGACCTTCTATTGAGGATGGTTGGCATTCTAACTTAGATAGGTTGCTAGCCATAATTTCAGTGGGGTGTACATTCTGGCTTTGGGCTGTGTTAGAAGGATGTTGACTATCCGGGGGTGGGGTAGGAGGGGGGTTCCTGCAGCTTTCCATAATTCAGTTGATCTGAATTTCGTTTTGCCGACCAAGTCGCTATTTCGCAAACTCCTTCCGAAAAGATCCTTTGGCCAGTCTTTGCATCCTGCATCATGTCCACCAAGGATTTAAGTATTACCCAATCCATTTCTTTTTCTCTTATTTTGTTCTCTCTCATTGATTCAATGAAGGATTCTACGTAGACCAACTTGGAGTTCATGAGTGTGAGAAGCATTGTCTGGTCTTTAAGGTTACCACCTAAGGACTCATACATCTTCAAGTAGGGAGCTAAGGTGATTGTGACCACTGAAATAATGTTTGCTTGGAATTGATTTACCCAAGCAGGTTCCTGGGATTGAGTCACTTCGTCCTTCCTTTGCTTTTTCAAGGTTGATGACTGCCTTCTAAGTAATCGCTCTCTCTGTTCCCAGGATAAAGAATCGGCTTGGGTAGAGTCTGTGTCTGTGGAGGATTCTTCACTTGAATTTCAATTCCTTTGTACGTCTTTGGTATTCTATCCTCTTCTGTTTTTTTGGTTATGTTTAGGTTTTTGTGGGCTCTCCTTGGGCCACGCCATGCTCGATGTTTCTTGGGTCTTGTTTAATTTTCTTTTTTTTATGGGGATCTGCAACGTCTGATCCCCATCTTTATTAAAAGCAACATTCGATCTTTTCATTTTTATTTATATTTAGATCCTTGGATAGACTCAGAGCTAGATATGCCATGTCTTTAGTGAGTCTTGCTTGAGAGACAAGGTCCTCCACCGGTTCCAGGGCAATCAGTTTATTCTGAGATTATCTTCAATTGTTCCAGGACAATTTGTCAGATTGATGGATGAGCTCCCAAGGTTATTTGATGAGGGGCTATTTAAGCACTTAATCATCTCGTTTTCTCTCAACAACAGAGAACATTCATATTCTTGGGGTGCATTTTGGCCATCCTCTTCTAAGCTGATCATGCCACTCTGTGATAGGTCCCGTCCTCGGGTGATTCCGGAATGGACTGGGTTTGTTTTTGAAATTTCAGCTGCAGCATTTGGATCTTCTTGGTCCCATATGTCCATTTAGTCTCACGATTCAGATAGATGGTGATCAGGGATTTCAGAGGACTTCCCGGTCCCCTCGCTTTCCGGGGTACCATTTTGAGGATGTCTTAAATTGGGATCAAGCATGTTTAAAGGGGCATGAACCATAGCAGTTGTGGATTCATGTAAACGATTCGAAATCCGTATCTTTCAGGTGTTTCTGTTGGCTAAAGTGCCATTTCAGATTTTTCATGTCCGATGTTGAGTATCATGGGCGAAGCAATCCCTTTCAACTCAGAAGTCCTCCGTGAGGGACTCCCTTCAGAGAGAGGGAGTTCCCTTTTCTCTCTTAGGGGAGTTAGACACAGAGATCTGTGCAGAGCCTGCTGACGCAGGTTTGAATCCTGGCAGGGCCAAACTCAGCCTTTCATCCTTCCGAGGTCGATAAATGAGCCCCACACACCATGGGTAATAATAAGCAGCACTCAGATGCCTGAGGGTTCGTAGCGCTATATAAATGCTTAATTATTGTTATTATTCTGTGCTTCACTACCTTGCAGGGCTCCCAGAAGATTCAATGGCGTTTGACCCGTTGAATCTTCCATGTCTGTGCACCAGGCGGCCTTTGCATCCATAATATCCTCCATGATTTGTTTAGATACGAGCCAGACCTTCAAGTGTCCTTCTTACAGTCAGTGGAATTGTCGGGATCTAATGTAACATTATTTTATGTACTGGCAATGGTTATATGTAGCAGGTGGTCCCAAGTCTCTATTTCAATCTCTGGTTCAGTGATTGTATTGTTGACAACAACTGGGAGGGGTGCAGAAATGTCTCCTTCAGATTGAAGGTTTAAGTGTACCTTCCGTCTTGTGCGCAGATGACATCCCTCTACTGCCGGGGCAACATTCGTTTAGATGGATCTTCTGGCTCCTTGCTTCTCTTGGCGAACACTCTTTAACAGTCCACATCCGAAGTGGAGATTTTATTGAAGAACGTCCACTGGAGACACTGGAAGCACGATAGACAGGGAAAACAGACTGTCCACAGTATGTAGCAGCCAAGTGATTAGCAGGGACAAACACTTGGCAAACACACATATACTATAACTAACATTCTTAATTGTGAAAGTATATCTTCAACATTTTCTGAAGGCAGGAAAGTTCTGTTCACGGTGTTCCATTATTTTGGTGTCTGTATGGCTATAGTGCTGAGTTTTTGCTCTTCTATTTTTGTTGGCAGATATTCTGGATGAGCAGAGATTTCTGGGTGGAATAAAATACAAGGCTTGTTTCTGTGGGTTACCTAAGTCTTAGTTTCAGGATGCCTTGTGCACTTCAACTGTTCTCTTCACACCACCAGGTGTCAGCTTAGAGATGTTACAACAGGTCTAATTTGGTCTTGTTTGTATAGATTAAGGGGGTAATTCATAGAATTTAGCGCACAAGCGGCGCACGCGGCTGGCGCACAGTGTGCGCATGCGATAGTCTGCGCCAGCCGCATGCGCTAAAATCCATTTCAGCGCACAGCGTATTCATGGATTTTAGCCACCAAAAGCAGCCGCGGCGCAGAGTGGCGCAGCGACCCTGCAGCAGCGCCAGTAACGCCCCCAAGAACGCCCCTCGCACAAGAAAAAGCCATCAAAATCCCCAATCCAGCGCAAAGGGCTGCGCTAACCCTGGACCAGTATACAGGGCCGCCAAACAGCACACAGCAAGCAGGGAACGTGTATTACTGGGGTTCGCGGGATGTTTCACCCGCGATTTCAGCATGGTACGTGTATTTCTGGGGTGCGGGGAAGTTTAACACGCAATTTCAGCAGGGTACGTGTATTTCTGGGGTGCGCTGGAAGTTCCACACGCGATTTCAGCAGGGTACGTGTATTTCTGGTGTGCGGGGAAGTTTAACACGCAATTTCAGCAGGGTGCGTGTATTACTGGGGTGCGCAGGAAGTTCCACATGCGATTTCAGCAGGGTATGTGTATTTCTGGGGTGCGTGGAAGTTTTACACGCAATTTCAGCAGGGTACGTGTATTTCTGGGGTGCGCGGGAAGTTCCACACACGATTTCAGCAGGGTACGTGTATTACTGGGTTGCGCGGGAAGTTCCACACGTGATTTCAGCAGGGTGCATGTATTTCTGGGGTGCAGGGAAGTTTAACACGCGATTTCAGCAGGGTACGTGTATTACTGGTGTGCGCGGTAGTTCCACACGCGATTTCAGCACGGTACGTGTATTTCTGGGGTGCAGGGAATTTTAACACGTGATTTCGGCAGGGTACGTGTATTACTGGGGTGCGCGGGAAGTTCCACACGCGATTTCAGCAGTGTACGTGTATTACTGGGCTGCGCGGGAAGTTCCACACGCGATAGGCCCTGTGCAAGTGGGGTACATGTATTTCGGGGGTGCAGGGGATTCCTACACGTGAATTGGCAGTGTGGGTCCTCCCAGGTGTTCCCTCTACACCCTCCACGGCCCCTGCAGGCAGACCACATCACAGGGGACTACCCTGCACCCCTGGTCATGTCCCGCAGGCAGCCCATCCACCATGGTCATGCCCCCCCAGCCAAGCCACATGTCACCTTGCACTAGTGATCACCAACGCATTACCCCCTTGCACCCCCACCCCCCAGCTGTGCAGGGCACCTGACTGCAGGCCCCCACTCATGTCCCTCAGCACCCCCCCAGCAGTCAGGGGCACCTGCCTGCAGGCCCCCACTCATGTCCCCCAGCACCCCCACCCCCAGTAGTCAGGGGCACCTGCCAGCAGGCCCCCACTCATGTCCCCTTGCACCCCCACCCCCCAGCAGTCAGGGGCACCTGCCAGCAGGCCCCCACTCATGTCCCACTCATGTCCCCTTGCACCCCCACACCCCAGCAGTCAGGGGCACCTGCCAGCAGGCCCCCACTCATGTCCCACACATGTCCCCCAGCACCCCCACCCCCCAGCAGTCAGGGGCACCTGCCTGCTGGCCCCCAGTCATGTCCCCTAGCACCCCACCCCCCAGCAGTCAGGGGCACCTGCCAGCAGGCCCCCACTCAAGTCCCATTCATGTCCCCTTGCACCCCCACCCCCCAGCAGTCAGGGGCACCTGCCAGCAGGCCCCCACTCATGTCCCACTCATGTCCCCTTGCACCCCCAGCAGTGCGGGGCACCTGCCAGCAGGCCCCCACTCATGTCCCACTCATGTCCCCTTGCACCCCCACCCCCCAGCAGTCAGGGGCACCTGCCAGCAGGCCCCCACTCATGTCCCACTCATGTCCCCTTGCACCCCCACCCCCAGCAGTGCGGGGCACCTGCCAGCAGGCCCCCACTCATGTCCCCTTGCACCCCCACCCCTCAGCAGTGCAGGGCACCTGCCAGCAGGCCCCCACTCATGTCCCACTCATGTCCCCTTGCACCCCCACCCTCCAGCACTGAGGGGCACCTGCCAGCAGGCACCCACACATGTCCCCTGCACCCCCACCCCCCAGCAGTGCGGGGCACTATATACAAAAATGTGGTCCATTGTCCAAGCGGTCCAAAATAAAGAAAAAACAAAAGGAAACCTAATAGTAACTAACTAACTATTTACAAGGGCAGCGGGCAAGTCCAACGGCTCATATTTTGATGTCCCGGGCCAGGGCATCATCGAACTCCTGCTCGATGTCCCGGAGGCGGTCCTCTTCCATGGCCCGAGGGTTCGCAGGGACGATGACATCTGGAACTCCAGGTCCCTGCGAATGGCCTCGAGGCACTCGGCCCGCCTCAGGGACCTACGCATGGAGTTCTCCGCCCTGACCATCGTGAGCTGTGCCTCTTCCGCCCGCTGCTGCTCTGCATCTATTGCATGGCCCAATCGTTGCCACACGGAAGACACTTCCTGTCCAGGGTCCTCCTGCCCTCGGGCTGATGCCTGCCCCTCCGATGTTGATGGCCCCAAGCCATCATTGCTCCCACCTACAGCCTGCTCCTGCTGCTGCTGCTGCTGTCCATGTGCCCTGTCCGATGGTGCCTGCACATCCTCCATCTGCTGGTCTCCAGTTGTGGTGTCCACCCCTGCTGGACCGCCAACTCCCGACTGTGGCAGGGATGGGATCTCCACCAAGCTGGCTGTATGGTCAGGCCAGGTCCACAGGGGGCCCTGGTAGAATCTGGGCCAGAAGACGATGTGGAGAACGACCGGCGCATAGCCTCCACAGAGGAGGAGTGGTCCGCCAGAGTGTGCGTCACATGTATGAACCCCCCAACCATGGCCCCTCCCAGGAGTGCCACGTCACGACGCTGCTCTTCTTGATGGCGTGCATTCTCCACCCAGGAAGAACGCACGTCATCACGAATGACACACATGCGCAACGCGACACCCACCAGGACGGATCCCATATGGTCGCGGGACCCCTCGTCCGCAGGTAGTGGAGAGGCAGGTGATATGGCACTCTTCCCTACCTGCGGACGGGCCTGGGACAGGGCCTCCCTGCTGGTGCATGATGGTGCAGTCACAGGGTCAAGGACAGCGACATGCACAGGCCCCTCCGCGGTGACCTGTGCTGCCTCCTGACCCTGGCCCTGGACTGCACCACTTGCACCAGTGGTACTACCCCCACCAGGCCCCATGTGTGGCTCAGTAACGGGCTCCTCCTCCTCTGTGGAGACCACTAACCTGGATGTCTCCACACCTTCTTCTGCCATTGGAAGCCCCTGTGGGGGCTCACCCGGCCCTTCCGCCACAGCCGTTGTGGCAGACGCGGCACCAGCCCCCTCGCTCCCGGATGATGGTAATTCCTGGGAGGGTGGCTGGGCCATGCGTCGCCGCCTGGTGGAGGCATCCCCGCCGCTTGGCTCCACAGCGCTGTCTCCGCCCTCTTCTTCACTTGACGCTGCATAGAGGGAGACATAGAACACAAGCATCAGGGTACAGCACAAAATACCCTAGACAGGAAGCAATAACACATGAGTGGCACTGTCAAATGTCACTTCCATCCTGTCCTTCCACAACACATGGGTCAATGCATGCAACACACATGCAGAAACACTCCCGGCGCCTGCAATCAACATCAACACCCATGTACAAGTGCCCCTGTAAACCAAGATGTTGCCTTCAAAGTCACATGCATCCATGGCGTTTCAAAGTGAAACACACACTTCTCTGGTGCGCACACACACACACACACACACACACACACACGTGCACCATACATGTATATGAGATCAGCACCCATTCCTCATCCCCCCTCCATGTCCAGGAACAGAGACTGCCATGTTTTCAGGTGTGCATTCTGCATAGAGGTCCCCATGTTTTATGAAAACACATGCACCTACCATGTGCTTCACACATAACTGGTCCCACATACATGACCATGATGTCCCTGCACACACACATATCCATACATGGCCTATGTCACACATACAGGCAAGTATCAGGCTACCAGCACACTGCAACTGAAGAAATGAAACCTACCAAAAACTACCTAATAAAAAAACTATATACAGAAACGTGGTGCATTGTCCAAGCGCAACCAAAATAAAGAAAAAAACAAAGGAAACCTAACACTATCTAACTATTTACAAGGGCAGCGGGCAAGTCCAACGGCTCACATGTTGATGGCCAGGGCATCATCGAACTCCTGCTCGATGTCCCGGAGGCGGTCCTCTTCCATGGCCCCAAGGGTTCGCAGGGACGATGACATCTGGATCTCCAGGTCCCTGCGAATGGCCTCGAGGCACTCGGCCCACCTCAGGGCCCTACGCATGGAGTTCTCCGCCCTGACCATCGTGAGCCGTGCCTCTTCCGCCCGCTGCCACTCCGCATCTATCGCATGGCCCAACTGCTGCCACACGGAAGACACTTCCCATCCAGGGTCCTCCTGCCCTCCGGCCGATGCCTGCCCCTCCGATGATGAAGGCCCCGAGCCATCATGGCTCCCACCTTGTTGCTGCTGTGCCGCTGTCTGTGCCCTGGCTCCTGCTGCCTGCACATCCTCCTCCAGCTGGGGTGCAGTTGTTGAGGTGGCCACCCCTGCTGGATGTCCGACTCCCGACTGTGGCAGGGATCTGTTGTCCACCAGCCTGGCCGCAGGGTCAGAGGCAGCTCCACAGGGCACCCAGGTGATACATGGGTGGGAAGATGGCATGGAGGATGACTGGGGCATAGTGGGTTCAGTTGAGGAGGGGGTCGGAACAAGGTCCAGGAAACGGAGGAATCCGGCCTTGGTGAGCTGTCCCAGTGGGTCACCGCGGTCAACGAGCCATGCGAGAAGACGTGCAGTCTCCTCATGAAAAGACTGCAGGTCAGCTTGCATGGCCCGTTGACGCAACGCCACCCCACCCAGGACAGGCTCAACCCGGTGCCGGATAGCCACATCCGCTGGGAGAGGAAGGCCAGTTGGTGTAAGCCAATCCCCTCCCCGAGAACCGGTCTGGACGTAGGCATCCCTGCTGGTGCGAGATGATGCAGTGACAGGATCAGGGACAGGATTGCACACAGGCACCTCCGTGGCGGCCTGTGCTGCCTCCTGTCCCTGGTCCTGCACTGCACTACTAGCACCAGTGGAATCCCCACCTCCAGACCCCGTCTCTGTCCCTTGCACGGCCTCCTCCTCCACCAAACCCCCACCAACCTGGATGACTCCATGCCATCTTCCTCCGTTGGGCCCTGTGGGGTCTCAGCTGCCCCTTCTGCTGCCGAGGAGTCCAACTCCGACCTCTGCCTCTTGGACCTCCCTTCGGCAGCTGCGGCCTGGGACGCGGCACCGGACTCCTCACTCCCTGACGAGATGACAACCTGGGAGGGGCGCCGGGCCTTGCGTCTCCGGCTGGCGGTGCGATCCCTGCCGCTGTGCTCCACAGCACCTTCTCCGCCCTCTTCATCAGTTGACGCTGCAGACAGGGAGAAATAAAACACAGGCATCAGGGCACTGTACAATGGACTCATACACACATGACAGTTGTACATGAGTGACATTGTCAAACTTCAGACATGGCATCACAATCCCCAACACACATGTCATTTCGACTCACACACATGAGGTATTCCACAGCCATATCGCAACAGCCAGCACCATCCATACACATACAACAGCATGAGCAGCCAAAGGTGAGCCAGACATCACATGAAACACAGGGAGTGCACTACACATGCACACACGCCACCACACTTACATGCATGTGTACACCTCCGCCAACTGTCGCAGTGTTGAGATCGGCATCCATGTCAAATCTGCCAATCAGTCTTCCACATATCAGTGTCACATGCATCCATGTTGCATCACTGTTGCACCCTTGTCAAATACACACACATGCACATGTACACGGTGCAGATACATGCAGCTGGAACCAACATCCATGTGTGACACCACAACCATGCCAACTGACATACACAGTAATCCAAACATGTGTGCTCACACATCTGCATTGGGCTTGCATGCTTCCCCACACATTCACCATCCATGTGTCTCACACATGAAAGGACTTGCATGTGTCAGCCTCACAGCCCTGTACATACACATCCATACATGGCCCTTCCAATAATAATGCATGTACACTTACCGCTCAACTCCAGACGGGTCTGCCTCTCAAGGACCTGGACGTGGAGCGCTGGGCATATGCGTTCCAGGACCCTCATCTGATGTTCTGACAGGTGGCCCCGGCACCCCTTAGCATCCGCTGCCTTCAAGAGGCGCCGGGCCTTGTTGAGGGTCCTGGACCTGAAGTCCACCCAGCGCTTCTTGACATGTTGGAATTCGCGGACTGCCACCCCCTCCACGTTGATGGCAGTCACGATGTCCGTCCAGATCCGAGTCCGTCCTTCCTTGTTGGCGCATCTTGTTCCGAAGAGGGCATCATACTGCCCCAGGACTTGCTCCACCAGGACACCAACTTCGGTGGCAGTGAAGCTGGTGCCCCTCTGCCCCTCTGCCTCTCTGGCTGGGGGTTGCCAGTGGTGCCAGATGGTGTAGTGCCCGACATGGCAACCCCAGAGGCAGGTGTGGGTGGGCAACTGGGTCCTGGGGCTGGGCTGTGGAGCGATGGTATCCCAGTCGGGAGTCTTCAGTTCCAGCAGGGGTGGTCACAGCAACTGCACCCCTGGCTGATGTGCAGGCAGCAAATAGCAGGGCACGTGGGCAGCAGGCAGTCAAGCAGCAGCAGATGGCAGGTGGGAGCGTGCTCGGGGCTCTGGGGGGCAGTGATTCGGCTTTTTGGGCAGGAGCGTGGTCTTCCGTGTGTTTTCACGTGGCCAGCTTGATACGGAGTGATTTGGCACGTGAAAAATGTGCACGTCAGTGTGTAATTCGAGGAAAGGCCCCTAGCGCGTAAGCGCGTCAGCACTCGTAAGCGCTTTCATTGGACCAAAGGCCCATCAAGCGCCTCTGTGACCTAACGCGTGCGGGCGTGCACGGGCGTTTCCCTCGTGACGTTAGCATAGTGGTTCAGCGCGCGTGAAAAAACTGCACGTCCGCGTGTGAATGCGTGTAATCCGAGGAAAGGGCCTATGCGCGTAAGTGACGTGACATGCGTGGGCGTTTCCCTCAGCACGGGTTAAAGGTGAGCGGGGGCAGCAGTTCGCTGTACGTGCCTTTCGTGGAGACCGACGTGTGTTGCTGCTTCCTGTTGTTTCGCGCGCCATCACAACTTCACAGCTATCAAGGACGTATCTCTTCTTTTGGCGGGGGTATTGGCTATGTGTGTTTTTCTGCATCGCGCTAGTCAGACGGTGAGTCGCACACGCTATTTTTCCCACTGCGGGTGCCCCTAAGTATCGCACCCATTTTCGAGGTCATAGTAGCCTGCGTGTCCCACGCGTACGCGTTATTCGTGTTACTGGGTGCCACCGCGTACTGCGGGAGGTTGATTCCACGCACGTAGGCTGCAGGGTTGCGTGCACGGTTTTACTGCAGTTTTGGGGTGCCTGAGCATTGCGTGACCCGTCACTACATCACCGGGGTCACATACAGCCTTGCAGGTGCAGGGGGGCTGTTAACATCTTGCTTCCCACCCCCTTCACCCCAATTGCCCAGGTCAATTGTGGTGTACACCTCCCATTGGCACTACTCTACCTGTGCCGGCACTACTACATCTGTGCCATGTTTGGGAGGCCACCAAAGGAGAGGGGCGCCTCAGCTGGGTGTACTCCTCGTGGTGGGCATGGTCGGGGACGTGGCCGTGGTGACCAGGGAGTAGGGGGACTCCAGGGTGTCCAGGGCGGCCACAGAGGGGGAAGAGGCAGGGGTGCGCCACTTGAGCACAATGTTGTGCCATATGTCGGTGCAGTCATGCCACCACCCCCTGTGGTTCCGGGAGATGCAGCTTCTGCATCTGGCACTGGCCCCTGTGTGACCCGGCAGTCCATTCCATCGACTGCCATGGGCCCAAGGGTAGTGGTAGCTGCAGGCGCAGCTGTGGACACCGCCACCCAGGCTCAGGGTCTGCCAGCGCAGGCTGCGTTGGCACTTGAGGAGCCCTTGGAAGATTTCCAACAGGCCAGGAGGGAAACCGTAGGGGCACGCAGGGCTGCTCTGACCAAGACACGTGTCCCTGGGGCAGTTATGTCATCTGCTGCCCCGAACAGCCGGGTGTTGGCAAGTGCAGGGGCAGATGCACCACAGTCCAAGAGGAGGAAGGTTGCACCTGCAGCACAGGCTGGGACCCCACACACAGCCACGACCTCCTGCACGTCGAGGAAGAAGCCTTTCTGTAAGCAGGAACTGGACTTCCTCATGGAATACGTGCATGGCCACAGCCGTGACATGGTAGTGGGTGCCAATAGTCAGACTACGGCTGCCCACCGTGACACTCACTGGAAGCAAGTTGCGGAACTTGTCAGTTCAATCGGCCATGAGGTGCGCACGGCGCAAGAGTGCAAAAAGCATTGGAATGACCTCAAACGCAGCGCTAAGGCTAAGCGTGCCTCAAATTACAACTTGACTCTGGTGACTGGTGGTGGGCCTGCACCAGAGGAGGAAGAGCTCACTCCGCATGAGTCACTCGTTGCGGAGTTCATACCATCTGAATCGGTTGAAGGAGTGGGAGAAATGCTGGACTTTGATGCCCAGTCCAGTGAGTGTTGATGCATGTTTGTTGAGGACGTGTGTGTTTTACTTGTGGGATGTGTTGTGCATGATTGCCACTACATGTGACGTGTACATGGTTCTGATGTGCAAGTAATGCAATGCTTCCGTGATGCATGTCTGCTGTGCTGGATGGTGGACATGTGGAGCAGACGGGGAGTGTCCGCATCACCACTATTGCACCCTACTCACATGATGGTTACCAGTATACCCCTCCGGTCCATGTTCCAGCTCACTGGCCCTTCTGCATGTAGCGTGGGGTGACCTTCCTCTCAGCCCAGGCACAATGTCATAGGACGACTGACGTGCATGTGTCCTCTGCCTGCATGTGGGTACTCCATGTAGGCATACTCCCTTGCCCCTCCTCTGCCACTCTGCACCCCAGTTCCACCTTTGCACTGGTCTGCTTCAATCTTGCCATTGGGTACTTTCCTGTTCATGCGTCCTGTGTACATGCTAACTTCCAGCGGACAATCTGCCAGACATATGCTGTGTGGTACAGCCTTAGTACTTGATGCAGGGTATCTCACTTGTACTGTGCAGAGGCCAGATGCCCCGCAAGGACACGAGTGCCCATTCATGCTCCATGTGCATTGCACGCATGCCCCTATGTGTCCTTGACTGGATGATCACTGTAATACAAGTCCTGGGTGACATACATTGCATGGCATCTCATCAGCCTTCCCATGTCAACTGTGGCTCAGTACTGCGTTGCACACATGTTTAGGGTCTGACAATCTGTGTGGGTCACAGGCCTCAGCCTGTTTAATGGCCAATGACTCTGTCCGAATGTTGTAGTGTCTTCTTCACACTTGAATCACATTAAGCTGTTGATGCCAGTCAACAATGCCTGTCAATACACAGGTCTATGGTCAGCCTTTTGATACCATGCTAGGCATCCCTGCTTTTGCACTTGGGTGGAGGGGTGCTTTGCTTGTAGATATGCTACCCATTGAATGCACATTGCACGTGATGCCTGAAGTTGACCTTGCACTGCCTTCACATTTCCTGACACACACCATGAAGTCCTTGTACATGTAGGTAGTGAGCGGCATACACATTTGCTGCAGTGCATAGACCCACTTCTATGCAAACTGCCACCTTTCAACAGGTCTGATCACAGAAGCAATTCAAAGTTGACCCAGCATGCATGCCAGGTTCTATTTTGTGTGTCACATGTCTGCCTGATGGGTTTGTTGTCGGTGTGTGTGTGTTGTGTGCTTCTGACATGTGTAGTGACCTTTTTTCTCTATATTTTTCAGATGATGACGCAATGGAGCTAGAGAATGGTGTTGTCATGCCAGACACAGGGTTGTTACCACTACATCAACCCGGCACAAGTGGGGGTCGTGGGGTGTTAGGCCACAAAAACCCCCAAGTGCTACAGTCCATCTAGTCTCTGGCTGCCTATGAGTCCAGCCCTGATGACGACTCTGACGTCCATGTCGAGTTGGATGAGCATCAAGTCCATGTGTCAGGGGTGAGTGATTCTGATGTGGACACTCCTCTGTCCGCGACACCTGCACTGAGGGGTCAGACAGTCTTGGTACCTCTGCCCGTGGTGGATCGGGACGCAGGGTCACCCTCCACACTAGTCACTGATGTGCCTGGGACATCACGTCAACGGGGGCATGTAGTCGTGCAGCCGCGGGCGGTGCCAACACAGCGAGGACACCCGGTCCTTGAGTCCCGCAGGGGTCAAGCCCAGCAACGCGGTCGCCGCACGCAACCGCAGTATACTGAGTGGGAGCAAGACATGACTGCCAATTCTGAACGGCAGGGGGCAGCAGTGGAGAACATCGCTGAGAGCATGGAGCGTGTGGCCCGATCTGTGCTCCCCCTGCTAGGCAGGTGCTTCTCCAGCAGCAGGCGGCACGGTCCACGGCCCGCTCGCTCAGGCTGGGCATGGCGGCCTCAGACAGGGCACGCCAGGCTGAAAAGTCGTCTCTGCGTAGAGCAATTGCTGCTCACACAGAGGCGCTCATGGAGGCCCTGAGGGAGGAGTATGCTTCCTTCAAATCCACTCTGGGTGTCCTTCTGATGTCCCAGAGGCAGCGGGCAGAGGAGAGGTTTGCACAGCTTGAGCGTACCATCTCGGCTGAGCTACAGGCTTGCCGGGAGGTGCAGCGGTTGTCCAGCCAGGCCTTGCAGGAGGAACTCTGTGTTACACATGCTACCTTGCAAGAGGAAGCACGTGTATCACGTGAGGTTCTGCATGCAGACCTACGTCACATCGCCGCACAGAACCAGGCTCACCCGTCCGGCAGACTTGCTGCCATCGAGGGGCAAGCTGCGGCTAGGCGTGGCCATGGCACTGTGCCACGTCCTCCTTTCCAGGATGAGCCAGACTCGGACGACCGTCTATCTCCCACATAGGTCGTGCTGTGCAGGCGTTGAGCCCATGGAGATTTTTTTTTTGGCTCAGCATCATCGCATGTGGGTGTTGAGCAGCACCCTGTACCTCCCCCCTCCTGGGTGCCTCCCCCCCGGGTCGTATGTGGCCCTTTTTGATTTTTCTTTTAGTTTAGTTAGTTAAGTTTCTGTTTGATAGTTAGTTTAATTAGGTGATGTAGGTTTTTCATAGTTAGTGTAATTAGTTAATATAGTTTAAAATTGCTTGTCTATTGTGCTTTCATGTGACGGTGCGGTGCTTTGTGGCTTTTGAAAGCATCCACTGTCTGTTCCAGCTGGGCCCTTCAGGCTTGTCTTGTGTATGTGTTTGCTGCTTGGGGTCCTTGACTCACATATGCCACTCCTGCTTCCCTTATCCATGGGCTCGCAAGGATGGTTCGGTGTAACAGCCTATTACACAAGGGCTTTGGGCTGTCATATCTGTGGCATGTCTGGTGCTGTGTAACTTGTGTTAACACCCCTAGTGGGGATGATTGCGGTGTTATTGACCACTGTTCTGCTTTTGCTAGATGGGGTGTTTCATGATTAATGTGTACATTCATTGCTATGCATTGTGTAGTATGTTTCTTATCTTTACTTTACACGTGCTTGTTGCAATTCATGCCGTAGATAGTGTGTTCCACACTTTGGATGTGATCGACGGACTGATGGTGTGATTTCTGATGTACGTCTCTGGCATGGTCCAGTAATGAGATGCCTGAAGAGACGCACACAGATGACTCTAAAGCATTAATCATGTGTTTCATGCCCTTTCTGCAGGGGGATGAGCCTCCAGACCACCTTTGCCAGCAGACATGGCCCATTGGACGTCTGGATTCTGGACACGTTTGGTGGTACCCACATGCACATGTGTGCGCAAGCGGAGGCACAGGGATTGCAGACATACATCCTAGAACTGCTGACGTGTTTCAAGGGACTCCAGGCAAGGTGAGCAGCACAGGGGGGCCACAACACAGCAAAGCTTCCACCAGGCCAGTTGCACATGCATGCTTAGTAGCAGTACTGACGGTGAGCTTGGACGAATATTGGTGTTGAAGCGCACAATACAGCTCAGATGTGTTGGTGGACTGATGGCTAGTTGATTGTAAGGTTGTCTGGGGCACCTGCAGGGGCAGTGGCACATACCCTCCGGTCCACCATGGGCCATTGAGGCACTTATATCACCCATGTAGCCTTCCGAGACATGGAAAGGAGCAGCTCACAGGGACATACAGCAAGGGACAGACTCGGGTGCAGTGCATTTCATTTCCATGTACATTTTGAAACATGCACTGCCTACTTTGTTTCGGTCATGGTGGAACACAACTTTTTCTGACGTCATACCTTGCTATATGCGTCTGTCTGCTTACCCAGGGAACATTGCATGTTGTGTGAATCGTGACACATTGGTGTTCCAGTTTCCACGCACCCACCGGCGCCTGACTTACTGCATTGACTGTGTATGAACCATCACAGGGGTAATGTTACGTATGGGTATGAAGCATCCACACCAGATTGTCTGTTTGTAGAGTAGTTTGTTGCTATGGGGCATATTTGGTGGTGTGTTTGTGTGTTATGGGCACGCACAGATTATTAACTGTGGCTCTCTTTGCAGCATTGAAGTGCTCCTGTAACCGGACCTGATAGTGTGCAGGCAGGAGGCCAGCATTCAAAACCAGAGCTAAGTGTCTTGTTTTTTTTCTTTCAAACTGCTCTGCATAGGCTTGCTGGGGGGTGCACTAATGCATGGATGAATGTGTAATTCAATTTGGTATGTTTTTTTCCCTAATCACCCCGAGTCCTACCCAATTCTAAACCCTGTACCCTCTACCCAGTGTTCCTGCTTCCCGTACCTATCCAACCAACGTTCCCTAACCCTCTTTCCCCGCTGGGGTTGCGGATGCCTGTGTAAGCCCCAAGCTTGCAGGCGCCAAAACCCTAGAGGGGGTGGTTGGTTCCTGCCACTCCTGTGCCTGGACTCCGGAAGGCCCTGACAATGATGTACAAGTTTGTTATGATTGTGTATGTGTTAATGCAAGTACTAAATTTTAGTGCATTCCCTACTTTCACGTGTCATTCCTACTCCCCTCTCCTGCCCCTCATTCCAGTTATCCAGTATACCAATGCCTGTCCCGAATGCATATCCCTGACCCTCCTTCCCCACCAGGGTCTCAGAGGCCTGTGTGAGTTTGACCTTGCAGGCACCCAGGCCACGGTGGGGGTGGTTGGTTCGTGCCACTCCTGCGCCTGTACACGGGAGCTGTGACAGTACACATCCGTTCGTGGTGCATCATTCTATGTTATGTACCACACATGGTTCACATCCTGTTGTGACATTGTTTTACTGTGCTACCTTGGTTGTTACAGCATTGTGGTAGTACTTGGCCTTTGTGAGGTACTGCTACTTCAAGTCATCTACTGGAGGCTGTTCTGGTTCGTTTTTTTGCCTTGGATTTTGTGTTTTTGCAAATGAAGGTGAACTCTGAGGGTGCAGGCAACTTTTTACACACAAGGTGGGAGATGGTGACGAAGGGGAAGGGTGATCCTGTGGCCAGGTGAAATTGAGGGTTGAAGGCTCCATGACCCAGGTGCAGTTGTTCAGTGGGTCATTTGTGAGGGAGGGGGTGTGTTTTGTTGTTGATAGTTGCCTTGCCCTGCAGTGTGATGGGAACCCTGACATTGTAATTATGGTATCCTATGAACATGATGTGTTCTGCTGATCAATGCCTGTTCATGTGTTGTGTTTACCTTTCAGCTGTGAGGGGATAGTTGTGGTTTGACATGCTGGGGTGTACACATGGTGAATGTTCACATGTGATGTGTAGAGGACACTGATGGTCACTTGATTGCACATGCATATGTTGAGTGCATGTCCTTACTGACTCACACACTCGCACTATGATGCACTACATGTACAACCACCCTTCGATATCCACGTGTACACTCTGTTTGCCTTCTGCTGCCCACTGTGTCCTTGCAGCACATGTTCTGTGACCAATTATGGATCCTGTACATGCCTAATTTGCTTTTTGATGTGGTTTGTCGCTTAGATGTGATGCTCAGGGAGTGCATCATACACAATGGCTGTTCACTGTGCTGTGCGCTGAGCAGTGTGTTGCAGGAGTTGGACACAGCACACAGAAGCTGCAGTGTTGATTTTGCAATGCACAATGTGCATGTAGACAGGCATTCATTGTTATGTTACGGCAACAACTTTTGTAATGCATTTGGGAATTACTTATTTTGGGTGGGAGGTTGTTGGTCAGTCATTTCATCTGATTCCATGTCAGACATCATTGTCTGATGCCAATTTACATTTTTCACATGGCAATGTGTACCTTATTGGTACTGTGTTGGTGTATGGCTATTGCTTGCCATGTCATGTTGTGGTTTGGGAGGGTTTGAGTGACATAACAGTGATGGTCATGGCCTGTTTTGCAGGTGTGTGTGATTCACACCTTGCATGTCAGGGTCAGTCGCTTCTCGAAGCAACGCGCTGGGGGTAGATCTCTCTCCGCAGCAGGGGCCTCCCTCTGGAACAGCCTTCCTGCCTCCCTGAAACTTGAGGAGAACCATCTCCAGTTTTGGAAGCACCCCAAAACCTTCCTCTTTGCTTCTACTTTCTCTCTCCCTTGCTAATTTCTTCACTGAAACTGCACTGAATCTGCAACTGGGCCACTCTCACCGACCTCGGTCCCTGGCCCAGCCACTCTCCACTTGCACTGCCTCCCTGGCAACCCCTGCACTGCGGGACTGTCTCTGTATCCCTACAGCCCCCCCTTCCCAGCACTTGTCTGCACTTACCTTTGCACTTGCCACCAGCTGGCCTATTTATTTATTTTTTATTCTACTTACCCTGTACTGCACTCCCCCCTCCCCTTCCCCTTGCACTTTTCCCTTCCCCCTACCCCTGCACTTGCGCGATCTAAATGACACCTGGCCTAGTAGGATCGTTGTCTGTCTTCCCTTGTTCCCCCCTCCCTGCCTCATCGCGCCTTGAAACACTTGTGTAAAGGCGTGTTACAAGTGCCATATCATATCATATCATATATCATATGTGTGCCTTTTGGTCACACAGGATAGCTTGTATTTAAGTAGCTAGGGATGCACACAATGTGGCACTTCCATGGCAACAATCTCAGGGTGGTAAGGTTGTGACAGTTGACTGTCTCTTTGTCATCATCGATTGTTACCTGGTATGTGCCAGGCCTGTGTGCACTCCACAGGGGTGGGAGTTTAGGTGAAAAATGTGGCCACAAGCTGGGTCCGGGCTTCCTCACCACGTGCCCTATCCCCTCCCATGGGCAGCGCCTGTGCCTGTGGTTGGGGATGTGGGGGCACCACCATGTCCACCGGTACGCCCTGCCGTGTTGCAAAATTGTGCAGGACACATGCTGCCACAATGATCCTGCACACTACTGGGGGTGCATAGAGTAGCTGCCCGCCAGAGCAGTCAACGGAGCGGAAGCGTGACTTGAGCACTCCGAATGTGCGCTCCACTATGGCCCTGGTTGCAATACGGGCCGCGTTGTATCTTACCTGGGGTGGTGTGGTGGGGTTCCGGATTGGCGTCATCGTGTTGTTGCTCAGAGGGTAGGCACTGTCCCCTGGGGAGGTGAAAATGGTTGTGATTATTGGGGTTTGTGTATTTGTGTGTGTGTGACATGCATGCATGTGCAAGGGCATTTGTACTCACCTAGGAGCCATGTGTCGCCATGCTGCCCAGCTTCCAGGGCCCGGCTCAGGGCGGACATTCTGTATATGAAACTGTCATGGGTGGAGCCAGGGTAGTTTGTATAGACAGAGGTGATGATTCCCTTTGCATCGCATACCACCTGTACATTGATGGAATGCCAGTGCTTGCGGTTTCGGTAGATGTGCTCAGTGGCCCTAGGTGGACGTAGGGCCACATGGGTGCAATCTATGGTACCAAGCACTTTGGGGAAGTGTGCCACCCTGTAAAAATCCAGGACAACGGCCTGCCTTTCTGCGGGTGTTCTGGGCATGTATATGTACCTGCAGACTGAGGGGCACGCTGTCATGATTGCCAAGACCTGGTGTAGGCAGCATGACTGCGTGGCCTGTGAGACCCCCCTATGGCAGTAGTCCGCTGAAATGACCCAGTGGCCAAAAAATGCAGGACTTTGAGCACCTTCTCCAAGGGGCTCAATGCTTGGGAGCAAAGGGTGGGGGATGTAAGTTAATCTTCCCACTCCCTGACCAGGTCTAGGATGATATGGGGTGGAAACCTATACCTGCCGTAGACCTGGTGGTCAGGCATCCCAAAAAGGCTTGTCTGTGGTGAGAAAATGCGTGCCCTGGCTATTCTCCTCCTCCTGCGGTGTCCCACGATCAGTGCTGCGACAAATGGGGCATTCATCGTAGCTGTATATACGTGGTTGTTGTTTGCGCGCACTTCCGCCTGCCTTCGTGTGGCGGACGCGTTGACGCCTGTGCGCGTCTTTTGCCATGCGCGGGTTTCCCGTATTCGAATCCATGAATACGGGTTGTTCGCATGCGTGTGGGCGTTCCGTGTAGTTCCCTGCAGTACTTCCCCAGTTACGCCTTCTTTTTCACGCGTTGTTCCCCATTCCGCGTGTTACGCCCACTGTTCCGCCCACTTTTGTTGTGTGCGCCGCGCTATGTGCGCTTTTGCTGTGCGCGTAGCGCACGCCGTTTGATGACGTGTGTGCCCGTGTGCGACATGTATAGATTTGGCGCACGACCAGCGGGAAACAAGTGCAGCGCCTTCCTTGAATCGCACGCGTGCACGTGCGCTTGATTTCTCACGCTTGTGCCACCTTGCGCCTGCTTGCGCTGGGATTTTCGGCGCACGTTTGTTCCATGAATCGACCCCTTAGTGTTAACATGTTTAGGTTTAGGGGACATTTCTTTTAAGTTAAGGGTCAGTTTATCAGAATGGTTGTGCACACTCTGCAATCTATCTCTACAACTTCTTGGGAAGCCAGAATATGCATCATTGCAAAAGGCACAACCCTTTTTTTTTTTAAAGTATTTCAGAACCTTTTGGCACCCCTACATTGGAAGAGGAGGTGAATGTTTGTGGGCGGCTGCTGTGGAGTTGCAGCAAAGCAGCATCTTGAACCTTTGAGAAATGTAGTCTTGCTGCTAATCACAGGGAGGTTAGGTGGACCTGTTGCTTATTTTAGCAGGACATTGTTGTGAATTTATTAAATTGGGTACCACTCTCTGTACTGCAGCAGTAAGTGTTGGAGAAATCTGTGGTCAGCTGTTGGAAGACACTGCATTGAAGGAGAATATAATGGGTATTTTTGGGCGGAGCCTCTGGCAGGGATGGTAGAAGGTGTGGGAGATGTGCTAGAGAAGCAAGTCGAGGCGGAGGGAGAGTTGGCAGCATCTGTCGGGCGAGGAGGAGGTGGACGCTTTGTGGGAGTAGGAAGGGAAGGAGGAATGGCTGGCACCTTTAGCACTCTAGTAGCTGGTGGTTCACCCAGAAGGCACTGTGAAGGATGTCATTGAGAAGAAAGTAATGTCTCTGGAAGAGGTTGTGGGAGAGTTCACAGCTGAGCCTGTTGTGCCTGTTATTGTGCAGGGGGCAAGGTGGGCACAGGAGCTTCTTACCAGGATTAGGAAAGTTAAGAATCGTTCACACCATTCCAACCGCTAGCATGGTTGTGTGTGTAACTCATTTACCCTGCCTGCAGGGAATGCATTCAGGTGGAGGTATGCACAGTGCAGCCGGAGGGCAGGAGCAATTATCAAACTGGTGCACTTTGGGCACAGTTGAAATTCACAAATGTGTCTTTTTCAACCTTGTTCCCATATCATTCATGTGCCACCTTCCACCACCCCTGCCTCCACAGCATTTTCCAGAGGTGCCTTTGTGGTGTCTTGCAGCACCTCTGAGGATCTTGTATATCCAGCCGGTTGTCAGGCCCAGATCCCAATCCATGCAAGACCAGATACATACAGCCAATGGCAAGCGCCCTGAGCAGGACTGTGATGCCTCAATGGCCGCCTTTGGAGGATGTTGCGCCTTTGGAGGATGTTCCATGTAGTCCAGCAGCAGGAATCCATTGCATTTTGCTTCACTGCAACGAGCCAATCATTTGGATGGTGCTCAGGCTGAGTGCTTTTGAGGATGTAGTGGAGAAGCACATGGCAGAGCACCATGCCACCCTCTTGTAAGAGCTTGACCAGGTGGCAAAGACACTCACGAGGGAACAAATCTTCAGTGAGGGTGAGTTGTAAAAATGTTGAGTGCTGTGGGCAGCACAATCCTTTTTAAGAGGAGTCACTCAGATCTGTGGGCGAGCCATACACATTTTAGGCAATGGTTCTGCTCTGAGAGAGAGCTACAAACATTTTGGCAGAGAACCACTCACTCACAAATGTTGCAATCATCTTGGCTTGCATACAGTTTCAATAGATTACCCTCCAATAAAATACATTATTCACTCATACATCCTGCCAAGCAGAGCAGGGCTCTGCGACCTGCGGCTCTCTAGACATTTTGGACCACAGCTCCCATGATCCCTCGCCACTGGCTTAGCCATGCTGGCTAGAGCTAATGGGAGTTGTAGTCCAAATGAGCCAAAGGTTGAATGCCCGCGTCCTAGGGGTATTTTGATTTAGGCAAAAAAGAATACGAACCTTGGATCCTCATTTTATGACTTAGAACTTGGCAGCATTTCATGTTTGTGAGGAGAAATGTTGCAATACATTGAGTTTCGTCAAATGGACGAAATTGCCAGGGTTGGCTATTCTCGGCCGAGTGATCACACCCATTTTAGACGACGAGGGCTTTCTGGGCATTATTTGCCATCAGTAATGTTTTTCACCCTTCAGAAGATCCCGACCTTGTCCCTTACAGGTATTAGGACGTGCAGTGTTTTCCAGATGTCTCACACATAGCCATGACTGCTGAATGACCCCTGATTCCACAAGACAGGAAATCCCAGGCGACAGAAAGACAAGTGTGGACAATGCAGGCCTTAAAAGACGCGCACATCCCGTAAATTCCATTAGGAATTTCACCAGTAGGCCTCACAATTGCACATTAAATAGAAATGTTGCTTGTCTTTTTTTGTACTCTTGTAGCTGTGTCCTGTTGGCAGAAAGAACAGCTGATCTAACTGTTTTATACAGCTGTCTGCCAAATCTGCAATAATGGTTGTTAATCCCCAGTTGTTCTGTTATGATAAAGCAGGAATATAGTCGATAAACAGTTTATGATCCAGCAGAGCGCAATCCAACGTCTAGAGAGGGGAATCTTAACTATTTCGCACATGTCTCTGTTGCAATCGCCACACTACGCACACAGCTTGGCATGTTTTTGAACTCCAAGCGCCAAGTGAGCCTGGCTGGGCTCCAGACCAAGATGTCCTGGCTCACTCCCCCTGTCCTGGAGGCACAGCAGGCGGGAGAGCAGTCCACTGGCAATCGTATTTCTAAATTGTCTGGCAGTCTTCAAGTCCTGTGGGCGCTGCGCTTCCCCTCTGACGTACGCACAGAGTTTACAACAGTGTGGGATAAGCCTGTCTATCTAACAGAGCAAGGAAAAGGAGACCCCTAGCATGCCAGATCCTAAAAAGCATAGCTGCAACACCCCACACCGGCCTTCCCCGGGCCCTCCATTTTGTTCATCTGGTTTCCACATCCGCTTTGTTTACCTTACGACCCTCCACACATTACCCATCTTGCCATACCCTCCTCCACCAATCCCCCCGGAAATAAGACACTGAGTCGGGTTGTGGATGTACAAGCCGCAGTTGCTTTATTAAGCAAGAGGTAGCTTGCAGGTGCCCCGTTACTTGTTACTTGGTAATACAGCATCAGGTTATTCTGCTCTGCGCTGCAAACCTTGCACTTCCCCAAGGCCAGCAGCAGCCGTTAAGCGGAGCTGACGCCGTTAACTTTTTCACTTTATTCACTTCAACTTGACGGTGGACAGCATCCGTTTGTGCGAAGCCACCACCGTTGACTTTTCACTTTATTTTCGCCCATGGCTTTATTTGAGCTGATTCCACTTTATTACTTTTCCCAGGTGCAGGATCACTACATATCATTTCCTCATTTCCCCCTTGTTGCCTGCCCCCCCCCCTTGCTCCCTGTTGGCCTGGTGTACATGCTCTACATCTTCCCTTCCACCAACCCTTAATATCCCCCAGCCTCCAGCTGTAAATATCAAAAGTAAATAACTCTAACCTGCATATTATGTTTGCCCTTTTGGCTCTATTTTGTCTCTCTCATAAAAAAGAGAGGAAGGTTATAATAGCTTTATAGACCCTTTATAGACCGTATCCAGGGGCCATAATTGGTGCTATGGGCCTTTAAACCTCTTTAAACTCCCTTGCTGTGCTGAGGCTTTTCACTCTATCTTCAGAGCACATAAGGACCGGTACAGCCCGTGAATGGAGACTATCCAGCTAAATTAGCACATTCAATTCTTTATGGACCTTCTTTCAGCCAATCAGCATGATTGGAATGTAGTCTATAATCTCTCTTATAGACCTCATTTCAAATATTCGAATTTGAGCAGCAGCCTAATATTTGTTATTTCCTATTTTAAGGTGAACAACTCCATGTGATAACAGTTTTATGGACCTTAAAAGAGTCCATGATCGCTAAGAATAATGGCAAATCTCCAATTTACATCGCCAGGTTATTCCTCGGGCAGTAACTTTGCGGTGGGTCATGACCTGCCTTTATGGCCCCACCCAGAGATTCCCAATTCTTCTGCTCTTCAGTGGATTACCAATGTTAGAGAATCAGTGAATTTTCAATGGAGTAAAATCAAGGGACTATTTCAAACAGTCCTAAGGAAAATGACAACAAATTATCGTTTTTCTTGAAAGTTAAACAGGAGGTGCAACTAATAATATTTTAGCCTTGTCGATATGGAAACCACAATTGTCTCAAATTTGATGCCTTGCTTAGCTCAAATGTGCAGGGTCCTTGTTACATTCTGCAAATGTGCTAAGTTGCCTTTGCTACGTTTGTATGTGGGCAAAGTGCTACCTTCCCTAATGTATGGTTTTGAATTGTATAAAGTAAACTGGAAGGCCCTTGAAACTTTGGAAGGTACATTGTGGAAGACATTATTGGGTCTCTCCAGTTCCCCCCCTTTTAATATTGATTATGCAAGAATTGCATATTTAATCCTGGAGGTTTTATATTTCATGGAACACATTAATGTTGTATGCAAAGATTTTCATTCCTCCATCTGATTCATTGTTCATGGATTAAATAAATTCTCAGATGTATTCTAGCCAATGAGTGACCGTTAATTAATTTATAAAGGATTGTGAATCCATTCTGTCTGACTCGTTTTCCCATAAATATGAACTTCTTACAAATCCTGCATGGTTAAAAAGAAAAGCTGGAAAAATTGGAATAGAGTCATAACCAGGAGACAATTGACAAATATGATCTCCAAATTAACAAAGGGGTTCCTGGGAGTCCCTCCGCCAGAGATTAGTCCTGGTTACGAGAGACTTAACCAGATTCTTTAGCTCACTATCTTTCACAGAGTAGAAATATCCAAAACATATCAGTCTTTGTCCTGCCCTGTGGAATGTGGGATGTGGGATGTTTACTATCTTTATATTTATTCATAATTTTTCTATCTTTACATTAGTTTGGTGGATTAAAAAATCTATCCATTCAATACTTTAGAGAAAAACACTTGCAAGAAACTTGCAAGACAATTTGAATACCCTTTAGATAAGAAAAATTAAATAATGAAGGTTGCATTTAAACATACATTACAAATTGGAAAATAAATCGTTAACATGATTGTTCATTACAAAAATCAATGCTTAGATTATGGAATCTTATGAATAAAATGCAAAGCAACCTCAAACTGCCATCAATTTAAAAATCTGACAAATTATTTGCAAGAATGTCTAATTATCATGGCAGTGTGAAGATTAGATTGGATACCCATTTTTATAATCACATTAGTATTAGGTTGGGCTACATTATGAGCTTGTGTATGTTGAATGAAGACCGCTTGTAATGCTTTTTCAGTATTATGTGTTCAGTATGAAAATGCCAGTACAGAGATTTAAGAGCTGGAGAGATATGATCCCTGGGCTTGATGCCAAGGACAAGTCTTGCAGTCCTGTTCTGGATAAGTTGTAAAGGTCAAAGAGTGGAGGCAGGCAGATTTAGAAAGAGGCTGTTTCAGTAGTCCGACCTAGAGAGGACCAGAGCTCTGGAGACAGTGAGCTTCTGGGGAAAGTGAGAAAAGGAAGAATACCGCTGAGGAGGTGCATCTGATAGTTTGACTTCTTAGAGACATCAGAGATGTGAGGGGAGAAGATGATCCAAAGCTTCCTAGCCTCACAGGAAGGAGCAGGAAGAGGGCCTAAAGTGGGCGGCCAGAGAGAAATAGGAAAAGAAGGAGCAGGTGTCCCAATGAGGAGGATCTCAGTCTTACTGCCATTAAGGTGGAGATCATTGGCAGCACACCATTCCTGAATTACCACAAGACAGTCTGGTATGAGAGAAAGAGCAGAGGTGGCTGAGGGGAGCCTGTGTCATGCAACGCCACTTCCGTTGGACATTATGGCACAAGTGGAAGGGTATTGCATGCATACGCGCTCCTCTTCCTCCTCCCAACATAGCGCCGTCAGGTATCTGCAGCATTGCAATCCAAAGGAGGTCACATGACGGCATGGCTCCACCCCCCTCTTCGAAAAGAATACTTCTGTCTGCAATGCCAGAAGACCGTCGCGTTGCTACTCCCCATAGCGAACGCTACGTAAGTTCGGAATTCCCCTTACTAACATCTTCTATTATCTAACTCACCTGCTGAATTCTATCCTTTACTTCCGCAGAGTTCTGAGGTCGTTTCCTTGCTGGACCAACACTTTCTTCAACCCCTTAGTCTCTCTGGTGAACGACATTTAAGGTATTACGCCCCCCTGTCCACTTTTGAACCTTACCCTGTTTCTATTCAGCGGCGAGATCCTCGATCACTTCAATTTTCATATTCCTTCGATTCTGAGCGAAGTCAATCTATCATCCGAAGACTACTCTTCCCCGCGTTTCGGCGGATGCTACGCCCCATTCCTGCCGAGCAAAAACAAACGAGAGAACCACTTTCATTCACATTCTCATTTCCTGTCTCCCTGGGTAAGGCACAGTGACGAAAGAGAGGGAGAATTCGTACATTCTAAATTAATCCTTATTTGTGTAATTTTGTATGCGCCTCTTTGTTTACATAGGAGAGACACGCCTCCTTTCTCTTCACTCCCCGGCTATTACTGCCTTTCATCAGCCTCCCGCTTAACACATTCACAGGTGATAATTTACTACCATTGTTCGTAACATTCATTTATCAACAGTTCCACTCCGAGTTGACCCTGTTCTGTTCTCTACTCCTCGCTACAGCCGTCACCTTCTTCTACCACATCGCCTGACATTAAGGAGAAGAGAAACATCGAACTCTATTCCTGATTCCTTACTGAGGGTACTCCCTTGACGGACATCCAAGTTTTTTTTCCCCAGAGAGTTTCCCTGGGGTGCCTGGTTTTCGGTGGCTGTTTTCAGTGCTAGAACTTAGGGTCCACAGGGAGATTCTTATCATCCACAAGGCTGTCTTGGTCCCAGTGTTCCTGAAGGTGGGTAAATTCTGAATTATGAGGCTTTGTCAATTACAGATTGTCCTGTACGAAATGTATTCATAACAGCCTGAAAGAGAGCTGGGTGACATCCGCATAACACTGAAAATTGGAGCAGAAAGTAGCTTTGTGGTGGGCAAGCGGTGCCAGGTAGTGGTTGAAAAGCCCGGGAGAGAGGTTAGACACACATAGAGAGAGAGAGACAAGAGAGGAAAGACCCCAGTTGGACGTGAGAGGATCGGTCATTGAGAAAGGAGGTCAACCAGGCCAGGGCCTGATCAGTGATATCAAGTTTGTCATGGAGGCGATTGATGGCATGGTTGACTCTGTTAAAAGCAAAGGATATATCGAGGAGAATGAGGACAGAAGAGAGATTAGAGTCAAGATTGGAGAGCAGGTCTTCACAAATGTTCAGGAGAGCAGTTCCTGTGCTTATGGCAGCACTGAAACCAGACTGGGGGTCATGTAGGCAGCCAACAGATTCAGTGTGAAGATTAAGCTGGGAGATGGCCAGATTTCCAGGATTTTGCCTAGGAAAGGAGTGATGGAGATCGGGCGATAGTTAGCCAGAGAGGAAGGATCAGCTAACTATCCTTGGAAGAGTAAGACATGAAGATCTTTTCCTGGAAAGAGTATGACATGGCAGTCTTATCATGGAGAGACGAGCACTGTGCGCACCCAGAGTTCTATGGCATAACCTAGCTGGCAGAAATTCATTCTGAGGGGAGAGGTGCACAAGTACCTACTTATCTGAGAATCTTACTAAACACATGTTTTTTAACGGTTAAACATAACAAAATCCCATACACAACCTGTTGCAAATCAGAAGGAACCTCCATGGCTGTACAAAAGTATTTACAAAATGAAATTGAGTTCACCATAAAAAGGAATAACGAGCAATAAAAATGATCTTCTGTTTATTTTTATTTTTTTATTGGCTACTTACGGTTATACAATGAAAACCTTTAAACCAGCTAATCCAGCTTTTAAAATCCAAAATCCAAAACCAGCTTTTAAAATCCAAAATCCAAAATCGATGTTGACATTCTTATGGAAAAACAAGAAACCCAGAATCTCTTACGCCCATCTCAGGCTTTGTAAAGATGTTGGGGGTGTCGCACTTCCGGACATACAATTATACTATAAGGCCACTCAACTACAAATCTTAATCCCACACCTCAGACATAGAAAGCACCTATACTGGATGGACTTGGACAATCATCATCTTTGACCAGCATCTGTAGGAGAATGGCTTTGGGTGCCCAAAACCAAGCTACTCCGAAGAATAAAGGAACATCGCATAGTAGGTAAATTATGGAATGTTTGGAGAGAAGGCATGGGGGATGGAGGGGATCACAACATGCCCTCACCACTGGGGCACATATGGGTCCCAGGCATACGCGATGCAATCTGGGAACCGGAAAGATTCCAGATGTGGTACGAAGCAGGGCTGGAGAGAGCATGTCAATTGTGGAAAGAAGGGAACTTTTTGACCATACAGGAACTTAAAGAGGCCCTGAGCAGGCCCTGTTCTCCCATATTTGCAACTCAAAGAGATTATGACAGATAAGAAATGGAAAGAGAAAATACAAAGAGAACTCACCCCGTTCGAGAAGATACTGAACACAGGGACGGGCTCCAGCAGCATAATAGGAGCCATGTATATTGCCCTACTGGAAGTCAATAACTCCTCAATTGAAACCCTGAAAAACAAATGGGAAATTGACATGTGACGAAATCTATCTCCCAAAATGTGGTCACGAATGTGCAGCAGAACTGCAAAGGTGTCCATTGCATGCTAATATAAACTTCACAGTATCAAATTACTCAACAGATGGCAATACGACCCCATCAGACTCGCAAAGATGTATCAAGACGTGGATCCCCATTGTTGGCGCAGACGCGGGCGAAGGCCAATTATTGGCATATGTTGTGGGATTGTCCGGCTGCCCAAGTGTTTTGGGACAAAGTGCTCAGCTGGATCAAGGATTTAGATGGCATATCCAGGGATAAGGCCCCTCTAATGGTGCTGTTTGGACTGAAGGAGTGCGGAGATGAGATCTTCCAACTTCCGAAAATGATCAATGACCTGTTGCTGGCCGCACAAGCTTGTCTAGCCACCTCCTGGAAGAGAATATCCCTCCCAACGAAACTTGAATCGATCACCATGGCCAGAAATATATACCGCATGGACAGTTTAACAACCGCCCTCCCTGGAGATCTTTTGTCGATAGACATGGCCTGGACTGATTTCCGACTTAAATATATGGAATTACCCTAAGTCATATGAAAAAAAAGAGTCACTTGACGACATCAATAGACTCACTGCAACTGCATCAATTCCGTAATGTTTGCCAAGCTTATTATTATTTTGTGCTTTCTTGTAGTGCCTTAATTTTTCCTACATGGTGCTTTGACTAACACGTGCTATAAATGCTGCCAAGTAGTGACAATGGGCCTCATTCCGATTTTGGAGGTAACCACGCCGCTATTTGCGGCATGGCTGCCTCCAAAATCGTTCCGACTCCGACCTGGTGAATGGAGTTATTACCGGTCCATTCCAAGGTTGGAGGGACCGGTAATTCCCCATTCACCAGGGCCCTTCCCCATTCCCATTTGAGCCCCCATAGGGCTCAATGGGAATGGGGAAGGCACTAATAACGGTACCGTAAATTACGGTACCGTTATTAGCACTAAAGTCCCTTTGCGGGTCCCGTCCTTAACGCCTGCTAAAAGCAGGCATTAAGAAAGGACCCGCAAAGGGAACTCGTAGTAGGGCGGTAAGGGTTTAACGGCACTGGTCTCGTTACCGGTGACCGTTAACCCTTACCGCCCTACTTGGAATGAGGCCCAATATGTTTGAGAGGGGGGTGAGGGGATTTGGAATCAAGGGGGACAGATGTTATATACATAATCTAAACTTAGATCTGTAAAGTGTTCCAATATGAATGTTTTGATTTCTTTGTTGTATGTTTACCCATATACTCTTCAAAGTATGTACCTGTTGTACCTTGCTAAAACCAAAAAAACTAAGTTTAAAACAAAATCCAAAATCCAGATAAAATATATACTTGATTTGATTTCTGATATTAGTCCTCCTGTTCTTCAATTATTACATTGAAGAATCCAACCTCTTGAAGATAGCAATTAACAATTTAACAAAGGCCAGAGTAATTGAGACTCACTCTCCAGCTAGAATGATTCTCCACCACTATTCTTTCGGTCTAACTACTTCTGACATCAGGATCATCCTTAGGTCTTCTGTGGCCGAACATGACATTGCTAAGTGTTCAAGCGTCAGTTTAATAATCCCTCATCCTGATTTCATGGTCTCATTCCCTTGTTGGGAACAAATTAAGGCAAATTATCAGGAACTGGGATCTAAAAAAACAACTAGGGAAGAGCTGTAGGTATTTTGGTAAACAATTCATTTTTTTCCCTCCCCTTCTAATGGCTTTCCGTAGAGTTTGAGTGCTTGTGTTTCATCATGTGTCTTAATGCAATCCTGTTTGTATACTTTTTTCTTTACTTTATCTGGGTTTTGCAAAAGTGTTGACATTGTTTCTCCTAGATCGGATAGGACGACTTTACACACGCTTTCCCACCCTCATAAGGAGCACTCCGATTCTCCCATTAGACCTCTCTGAAGGGGCATAAAGCCACCCCGTGGCTTATCATCACTGCTTTTCCTGAAAAGTTGGAGAATTTTCCACATTACTATGGCTCTAAGTGAGGTGAGGCCAAGTTCCATCCGTAAAGTCTGGATCGGAGC
The DNA here is from genome assembly GCF_040938575.1 of Ambystoma mexicanum. Lineage (NCBI taxonomy): Eukaryota > Metazoa > Chordata > Amphibia > Caudata > Ambystomatidae > Ambystoma > Ambystoma mexicanum. The sequence goes on along the minus strand of NC_090940.1, from coordinate 330,693,881 downwards.
ACTCTTAGGTAAGCCCAAAACCTTCTTCCAGAATATGCCTTCAATGGATTGCCAGGTTTTCATATCACAGTTCAAGGATGTCTCAGCACCATATGTTAGGACTGGAATGACTTTCATCCTGTAGAAATTAACCAACAGAATCATAGAGAACCCACAGACCTTTTTCAGGATTATTTTACCCTGTGATGCTAGGTTGTTTGCTTTAATTCGGAGCGAGGCAATTCTAGGATCGTCACAGATGCTAGTATTTAAGCAAATGCATAGGTAAGTAAGAGATTTTACCTCAGGAATGTTTTCTCCTTACAAATACCATGTGTTTGCTCCCTTCTTTCAGCCGTTTGTTGGGTCGTCAAAGGCCATGATCCTAGATTTATTTATCAGAAGACCATTTGATGTAATGTATGTTTGTAGAGCATCCAATTGCCTCTGCAGGCCCACTGGCGTTTGGTCGGCCAGAACAATGTCATCTGCAAACAACAGACGGCCAACTTCCTTGGCTCCCAACTTCACCGGGAAGCATCTGACACCCACAATAGCATGGTCTACGTCTGATATAAATAGGTTGAAAAGTTCCAGGCCCTGCGGGCGTCCTTGTTTCAGCCCCTTTGATGTGGCTATTGTTCTTGATAGTGCGCCTTTGGTATTAAGCCTTACCCTTAGTGTCGTGCCTGTGTAAAAGTTTTTAAGTGGTTCCACGATGCTACCAGGTCAGCCCCACTGCTCCATCTTTGCCAACAGGGCTGGATGCTTGATGGTATCAAAGGCTTGGCTTAAGTCCACAAATGCCAGGTTTGTTTTCTTGGCTCTGTTCTTCTCAGTTCTTGCTTTGAGAATGTTTATGATGAAAATATTGAGAGTTGTCCCTATTCCCTTCACAAATCCGGATTGCCACCCATCCCTGTGCTCAGATGTTGTTGCCCACTAAGATAGATTTTTTAGTAATAATGTGGCAAATAATTTTCCGACCACGTCCAATAACACTATTGGACGGTAGTTAGAGGGATCCGACCTAAGGCCTTTTTAAAAAATGGGCGCAATTATTGATGATGACTTCCATGACAAAGGTGATCTTCTTTACCTCTGCAATGTACAGAAACAGAACAGACAGAAATTCTAATTTTGTCTTAACATCGCATTGGTCAGCCTGTCGGGCCCAGGCGCTCATGAATTGCTGAGTTTGTTGATGCTCACCATAATTGTTTCTGGGGATAGGTCAAGCCCATCCCACTTTGGGACATTTTGTTTTCCAGCTAAAGTACTCGTAGGCACGTTGTCGGAGAACTTCTTAAAGTGATCGATCCAGATTGCAGCTGGGAGGGTATTCAGCAGGAATGCTTCTTCGGGTGTCAGATTTCTCCACTGTTCAGAGATTTGATCAATTCCAGCATGGATTCTGCATCCTTATGAAACAATGTTTTATTATGCATTTTTACCCAATTTCTGTGTTGTTTCAATTTCCGAATTAGTTCTTCCCCATCATTGGGTTGTTCTTTTTTTAATTGGATAATTTTCTGCTTCATGATCTTTTACATCGTGATGACCGTTTGGTCGTAAACATGGGTATGCTGAAATGCCTGTCGAGAGACTTTCCTTTTTTAACCTCAAAGTCGTTAAATAGACGTGTGTAGTCTAATCTCTCTTTTTTCTGTGATGATTTCAAATGATCAGTTGCCACTTTCAGCTTCCTTGTGAGTTGATGGAGTTTGTGTTGAGGTATTCTAAGTCGATTTCATCCTGCTGTTATTTCTAGGGCGTTATGCAGGTTTTTTCCCAGATCGTAATGGTCTGATTGCCGGGCTAGGCTCAATAAATTGTGGTCACTAGAGGTCTTCCTAATGACTAACAATGTTCGTATAGCTGCTGCCATGTTTTTATTTTCACTTAGTATTTATAGAATTTTTTTTCATACCACAGATCGATCAATAAATCACCTATGACATCAAATTTAACATTACCCCCTACCTCCTTTTCCCACCCCCCACTCGTACATAACCGGGCCATGGCGATTACAGAAAGCGCAGACTCGGTCCATAACCCATCATTAGGCTGGCAGAGTGTGTTCATAAAATAGCGAGACCATGCAGGTGAAGGAGGATGAATTTTCACAAAGATCTTCAAATGGGCTAGTTCAGGGCGGGGATCATCAAAGTCTCATTGTACCACAGTCCTCGTGTAGGAGCACCACTTTCCAATCCAGAAGGAAGGCCTTCATCATGTCATGGGTCAGCGCTGTCAATTTCTCATAAGTGAAAATAGCACAAAGTTTTGCGAGCCACTCTGCCCTGGAAGGTACTAGATTGCTTTTCCACTTCTGGGCCACGGCCAATCTCCCCGCTCTGAACATGGCTTGGACAACCTTGGGGAAGTTACTCGAGTCTGAAGCTGGGAAGGGGATACCAAACAGAAGAACAATAGGGTGTAAGGGGAGGGAGAGGCCCACTATATCCTTGATCCAGCTCAAGAGCTCCGACCAATAGATCTGGATAGAGGGGCATTCCCACCACAAGTGGTACTAGGACCCCTGTTGTCCACATTCTCTCGGTCAGAGGGGAGAAATACCACCAAACATTTTTGATAGCCGGACCCGGGGAAGGTGCCACACATGGAGGATTTTGTAGTTGTGCTCCATGGCCGACGTTTAGATGGAACCCGAGAGTAGCACCCCATAGATTGTGGAGCAGGTTGCTTCGTCTTCCAACGCCTCCCCCAATTTTTCCTCCCCAAAACTGCTTGAATCCCTGTCTGCCTTCAAGTTGCACTATGATCAGGATTCTATTTATCTTGGACAGAGATCCCTTTCTCGAGGTGGGCTCCACTATCATTTTCTCCAGGAGTTTGAGGGGGCGGGTAAAGTCTTCACCCAACTTAGGACTGGTCAGTATCCCTTTTACTCGGAGGTAATCAAATATCGACATCGGGTGGTCCCCCATGGCTTCTGCTAGTGCATCATACTTAATAAAGGAATTCTGGTGAAATAGCTGGGCGGCTCATTCCAGGCCCATGTCTGACCACATTTGTGTGTCTAGGAGACCTCTCTAACCCAAATCAATAGGTGGGCCCACAGGGAGGATAGGGAGGACGGCCAGGAAGAGAGGGATGCATTCAATGAACCAAGCCTCCATTGGGCCATAGGACGGACAGCATAGGGTGGTTTCTAACCTTGTCTGGAAGATCTCTGACCGAGGCCCACAGCAGGTCTCTGACTTCTCTGTGGTGAGTATGGGTGTCTTCTATATATGTCCAGTAGGTACGCATTTAATCTCTCATATGTTCCAGCATCACCCTAAAATGGGCTGCTTTGTAATACAGCCGGAAATCCGGGAGACCAAAGCCCCCCAGGGACCTCGGGAGAGTCAAGGTGGTGAATTTGATTCTTGGCTTCTTACCATTCCAAACAAATCTCAGGGCCATGCAATTCAGGGTTTTGAAGAATGCTTCTGGTATGATAGTCGGGAGAGAGGTGAAGAGATATAGGAGGCGGGGGAGGATGTTCATTTTTAGGGTAACCATATGCCCAAACCACGAGAGGGTCAGGGGAGCCCACTGTTGAAGGTCTGATCTCACCTTGGAAAGAATGGGGGAAGGTTCGGATCAAAAAGGTTACCACAAGTCTCACAGGAGAAGGACTCCCAGTAAGGGAGTGGCTGTGAGCTCAATTCTGATACCCCTCACTGACTCCCTTTCCCCATGTATCAAGTCTAGAAGCCGCGGGAGGGAGACCTTTAAGTTGGTTATATAAACAAGGATATCATCTGCAAAGAGAGAGAGTTTGAAGTCGAGATCCCCACAGCAAACCCCCATGATGCCACGGTGGTGCCTTATGGCTATAGCAAGAGGCTCCATTGTGAGGACATATAGGAGGGGAGAGATAGGACAGCCCTGGCGAGCACCCCTGGAGAGGGGGAACGGAGCAGACACCGCCCGTTAACCACCACCCTAGCGGAGGGGCCATTGTATAAAACGACAATCCACCCAAAAAATCTTTCCCCCAGACCTATCCTCTGCAGAACTTTGCCCATGTAGGACCATTTGACATGGTTGAAGGCCTTTTCAGAGTCAAGCGAGAGAACATAAGCTTCTACATTATTGCTGGAGGCTTCGTGCATCAGATCAAGGGTTTTCCTAATATTATCCGACCCCTGCCTACCCGGGATCAACCCCACATGGTCACCATGAATTAGTTAGGGGAGATGCTGGGCCAGTCTATTTGCAAGTAACTTGGCTAAAACCTTCTCCTCAGTGTTAAGTAAAGAAATGGGACAATAGGATTGGCAATTGGACGGGTCTTTGCCCTCTTTTGGAATAACCACAATGCGGGCCGATAGCATGGACTGAGGGAGGGTCCCCGAGTCCAGAATCACATTGAATAATTTGGACAGAAACGGGGCGAGTGTGGACTGGAAGGACTTGTAGAAATAGATTGGGAAGCAATCTTTCACTGGGTTTAGTGTCCCCTTTCACTGAGGTAATAGCGTCCACTACTTCTTGAGTAGTGATGGGACTCTCCAGGGAGTCCATCCTTTCCGGAGGGAGCTGAGGGATCAGACGGGAGTCCAAAATGTTATCGGCCTCCAACCCGCCTCCCACATACTCAGATGTGTAGAGATGCTCATAGTAAAGACGAAATTGCTCTGCTATTCCCGGGTCATCTAGACATTTAGCCCCCCCCATGTAGTTGCACCAAATCGACTCTCCTACTATTTCTGAGTTCTCGTAGCCTCCAAGCCAAGATTCTATCTGCCTTCTCCCCCCCTCTCCATATACCTTTTGTTTCAGAAGGGCCGATTTCCTTTCGTTCTGCCCAACCAGTAGAGTGGCAAGTTTTGCCTTGAGTTGTTGGAGCTCAGCCCATTTACCCAGAAACTTCTGGGATCGGAGTTTGCCCCCTGATCGGATTGCCTTTATTTTGTCCTTAAGCAGTTTCTCCTCCTTGGCTCTGACCCGCTTTCTCATTGCCCCCATACCCATTAAGACCCCCTAGATTGTGGCCTTGAAGGCATCCCAGAATCCCGCCACCCCCACCTGCCCGTTGTCATTTATCTCAAAGTATTCTTTTATGGCTGCTAGGAGGGTTCGGGCCGATTCCTTGTCCTTCAACAAGAGATCGTTGCAAGTCCTGCTTATGGTATCGGGAGGGCCCGGGGGGATTCCCACTTGGACCTGAATTAGGTCATGAGCAGACCATGGGATTACCTCGACATCAAAATCCGTCATATTATTGCGCAATGTTTTGTCAACCAGGACATAATCAAACCTAGAAAAGGAGTGTGGACTGGAAAAGAATGTAAAGAGGGTGTCTCTTCTCTGGCGTGTCGAGTGAGAGTCTAGAAGGCCAAGTTCCTCATTTTTTGTAGTGTGGAAAGTCAGAGCCATCCTCTTCTGCATATGCAAGTCAGAGTAGGGGGGCTCGGACTTCCTGTCCCACTCAGGGTGGAGGACCATGTTGAAATCACCGCCCACCAGGAGGATCCCCGCTGTGAATGCCATGATTTGCTTTTTCATCCCCACCCAAAATTGGTCCTGAGCCTCGTTAGGGGCATAAATTGATACTAATGTTACTTTGTTACCCCTGATCTCCCCTTTTACCATTACAAAGCAGCCACCCGGGTCTTTACGTTGGGCTTTAGGTACAAAGTGAGCTTTAGGAGACACAACAATCACTACCCCCCTTTTTCTGGACAGGAAGGAGGCATGGAAAACCTCCTGTATGGACCTGGATTTTCAGCGCCATTTCCCTATCTCTAGTTTCCTGTAAAAATAAAACGTGCAGTTTCAACCTATAAAATTCCTTCATCACTAGTGATCTCTTATTCGGAGAATTCACTTCCCTGGCTTTTAGCGAACCCAACATGAGCGAGAGAATAGATTCAGCCATTAGAGGGGTAATTTGTCCTCAGACAACATTTAGGGGGAGAGATGTAATCCACCTCCCCCTTTTGGGCTGGCACCTTGAGCTATTCTTCTGAAAGAGCATGCCTTAATGTGATCAGATCCCCATTCGGTTGTTTCACACAAGAGTTGTCCCCCATCAACAAAAACTGCACCCCTAACTTTCCCCCCCTGGACATGCCTGGAATGTCTGTGACATAGAAGATGCCGTCCAACCAGGCCACCAGCATCTACTTCCACCAGGATGACAAACAACAACAAACCACCATTAGTCTGAGCCCACCCACCCCCAAAACTACAACCAGAATATAGCACAACAGAATTCCTTCTCTTCCCCCCAACATAGAAACCCCAGAGCCCCAACCACTTAGGAGCAAGGCCTATCTCATGGTGTCTGAGCAGAGATCACTTTGGCATGCTCGAGGCACGTGCCGAAAGCGGTATCCTCCCCCTCGCACATTTGTAAAGCAACGGAGATGGAGGGTAGTTATTTGTTAGCCGGCCTGTGGGATGGCAGAATCACCTGCCTGAATTCTCTATTGCCACATACTCGTCATCTCTCCGAGTGTTCGCCAGCATGGCTGTTGGTTTTTTGCGGACTCACTGCTTCCGCTCCTCCAGCTTCTTGGTTGATTTCGAGGGCATGATCACCCAGGAGTTCCCGGGCCACTCGTTGAATGTCGTCTTCTGTAACCAAAGAGTATTTGTAGCCATCATACTCGAGGGAGAAAGTGTGGCCCCATGTGTATCTGACACCTTTGTCCTGGAGCCATTTTGTAAGTGGACCACAGAGGCACCTCCTCACCAGGGTAAGCACCGAGAGATCCTGATAAATCATGGCCTTTGCATTTTCCTACTTGATCTGACCCTTCCTGCGTGCCAACTCCAGGATCTTAGTCTTTTCTGGAATAATAACCGGACCAGAACCGATCTGGGACCTCCGGTCGGGGCCCCTCATCTGTGGGCCCTGTCAATAGTCAGTTCTGTGGTGTTGGCATCCTCAAACAGCTTATTGATCACCCCATTGACAGTCCTTACAATTTCCGCCTGTGTTTCACCTTCTTGTTCCGAAATCCCCAGGAACCGCAGGTTGCTACGGCGCTCCCTGTTTTCCAGGTCATCAAGCTTTAGAGTACATTTCTCCTCTCACCTTTCCAGCTCCGCCAAACGCATGTCTATTTGAGTCTCCAGAATGTCAACTGAGGATTGGTTAACCTCCAAGGCTTGGACGCGGTCTTTCACAGAGTTTACCTTTTTATCAAGGGAGTCTAGCCTTTTACTAATGTCAGCCCTAAAGCCACGAATCTCCTCAAGAAGGGCTGTCATATTCTTGTTCACTGCATGAGCGTCCATTACTCTTGGTTGTACCGTAGCAGGTGAGCTGGCTGCCTCCATTGGAACTGTCGGGGAGTGATTGGGCCCAGTTCATCTGAGGCTGTCTTGAGGGGTGGGCTCTTCGAGGAGATAGGGTGCCACAACCAAGGGGGGGATCGGATTGACCTTCTCAGTTGACTCGGATGAGCAGTAGGGGCCCCCCGGAGGAACGCCGCCAACTGTCATGGATTACAGGTAAAGTCTGAAGCACAAGGGGCGAGTGTGGCTCAAAATTGCGTGGACCACAAGGACAATGCAATCGATGGGGTGTTTAGGGGGCTTGCGGGAGGCACTGTTACCTCCTGATCCAAACCCAGTTCTCCCCGACCTTTTGAATATCCTCGGTAGGGCTTTATTTGGAGGGGTCCGATGCAGCAGACAGTGGTGCACTGTTCTCTCCCCTATGCAGGGGAGAGGTGGGAGCTCCCGCAGCCATCAGAGAGGCTAGGAACTCAGTGGAGGACCCTTGCCAGCTTTATTTGATCTCTTTAAATGCACTGCCATAGGTAGGATGATTGCCCACCCGACGTCAAACTCCACTCCGTAGGTAGCTGTGCCCAGTTTGCACTGTAGGGCATTCTGAGCAACACTGGAATTTGGGGCCCCAACCAGAGAGGCACGCGGCAGGCTCAAGCGACCTGTGGGTCTGAAGAGGAGGAAAGCAGGTCTTAATGCGTTGCTGGGTGGTCCCTTGGAAGCTGAGTAAAGCTGGGATGATTCTATTTGATGGGCTTCTGTAGGCTGGCTGACCTCGCCGTGGCTCGAGGAGGAGGGCCAGTGGTGACACAGCCAGGGAGCGTAGATGAACCCCAATGCCCTCCTGGGTGCTCTGGAGGAAATTTGGGCTACAGAAATCTGGTTTCTGCTCACCTCGGGGGAGCTCCCACTCAATGATGGCCCTGGAGGTTAAACAGGCCCCCCAGGGTGTCACGGCTCCAAAGTCCAGGTGCAGGAGTGGCGCAAAACAACTACCCCCACTACGGTCTGGGCACCTGCAAGTCTATGCTCACACAGGCCTCCGAGACCCCAGCAGGGAAAGAGGGTTAGGATCTCGTTGGTTGGATGGGTCTCGAACAGCGGGTAACCGGATAGAGGGTTAGGAAAGGGAAAGTGGACAGGCAAGGGAACACATGGGAAAAAACAACAGTCACAACAATATATTTACATACTATTCCCCCACGTACACACAGTGCAGTACAATAACTTTTGATTCAAAAGGCACTTAGCTCTGTGGTTGAGTGCTGGCCTCCTGCCTGCGCACTCTCAGGTCCGGAATTCGGAGCAGTTCGAATGCTGCAAGAGAGTTTAGTATTAGTGTCCTGTGTTAACTCACAAAGGCGAAATACAACCACCACAAACCACCTTGAGTTTGGTTAGTGCTAGCACATGCACGTTATTCCTAGTTGGTTAATCTGCTCTCTGAGCTTAATAGTGCCCAACTAAAGGGTTGTTCAAAACATGCGGCCCAAGTTCGCCGCACGTGGCTTAAGAGAATAAGATATTTCGTGCTGCCAAAGTTTTGCTGCACGTGGCCTAATATCAAGCACTACGTGCTGCCAAAGTTTGCCGCACGTGGCTGTGGGCTCCCCGTGCTGCCAAAGTGTGCCGCACGTGGCTGAAGACTGATTGGTAAGCAAGCGCTTCGCCGTTAGTGAAGCATGCGAGCTAAAACCGCATCGGTTAAATGCTATGAAGCTGATAGGCCCTTAGCTTTTCCCTTTAACAGGGGACGTAGCATGGGCGGGCGGTGCCCCCTGCGCGTGCCCCTCAGAGGAGTGGAAGTTCCTATGCGTCCCCGCTTCTTCCGCGCTTTCCCCCGTAGCTCCGCTTGTAATTCCCAAGTGGGGTTGGGTCGCTAGGGCTTTGCTGTACTTATCTTGTATATGCGAGGGGCCGGAATGGTGATTCCTTGGGGCGTGGCCCCCTCGCGTGATCCCCGTCGGCAGGAGCTCTGGAGGATGCGTCCGTTCCGGTCGGGAGCTTTAGCACAAGCCCCGTGCCTTCGTTCTTCGCGCGTGCGTGTGCGCGAGCCCCTCCCAACTTGGGAGTGGAAAAGTAGTTCCCGGCCCGGAGGCTGCTGGGAGTTGTGGTCCGGAGGGCCTTTTGTCTGAAAAGGGGACAGAGAAGTCTCCTATAAGGCTGGAGGCTGTTCCTTTGGGTTTGTCTTGTTTTGTGGTTGGTCTTTCTACGTCTGGGGCCCCTCTTTGAGCCCTGGTTCCCCCTTATAAAGCCCTGCACCCTGACAGTACTCCCCCCCGCACGGAAGGACTCGGGCTTGGGCTTCTGGATGATTTTTGTGGAATTGTCTCACCAATCTAGGAGCATGCACATTGTGTGCTGGCTCCCAGGAATGCTCTTCTGGACCATATCCAACCCAATCTATTAAATAGTACAGCCCGTCTGGGCGACGCTGTGCATTCAGAATGGCTCGGACCTCATATTCAGGATGTCCTTGAACTATGATAGGTGGTGGTTTCTCAGTGCGAATGGATGGTCGGGCTGGTTTCAACAGGGACACATGGAAAGTTGGATGGATTTTCATTTGTGGAGGTAATGCCAGCCTCATTGCCACCGGGTTAATCACATCCGAAATAGTAAATGGACCCAAAAACCTCGGCTGTAGTTTGCGAGGTCCGGACAATTTAATATTTCAGGTAGACAACCAGACCCTGTCGCCCTGTTTGTACTGGGGACTTGCCCTTCTTTTTTCATCTGCGCAATGTTTATATGATTTTTTTGCGGTGTCCAAATTTGCCTGAATGTCCCTCCAGACCTGCTGCGCGTAAGCCTGACGCCCCAATAGGGTGGGTAGGTTTGTTAAATGGTCACCTGGTATTGTGGGCAATACTCGAGGATGGTATCCATAAGCTCCAAAGAAGGGCGTATGCTTGGTGGAGTTATGCACGGTGTTGTTATATGCCACTTCAGCCAACCAGACATACTGGACCCATGACGCCTCGGTATTTGCTGCGTAACAACGTAGGTACTGTTCTAAACCTTGTTTCACGCGTTCGGTTTGACCATCCTTTTCCGGGTGATAACCGGACGATAGGCTGACCTCCATCCCGATCAATTGACAAAATGCTCGCCACAATCATGAGGTAAATTGAGGGCCTCTGTCCGTGATGACTCGTGTAGGCAAACCGTGAAGACGAACCACATGATTCAAGAATAAGTCTGCCAGTTCACACGCAATGGGAACTCCAATACATGGAATGAAGTGACTCATTTTGGTGAGAGAGTCTACAACCACTAGGATAGAGGTGTACTTTTGCACTGGTGGCAAGTCCACAATTACGTCCATTGTGACTGTATGCCATGGGGCTGGTGGGGTCGGCAACAGCTGGAGCAAACCCGTCGGCTTCTGATGACTAGCTTTTTGTCTGCTGCAAGTGCTGCATTCTGTTACATAAACCCGCACGTCACAAAGTAACGTAGGTCACCAAAAATGTCTGCTCACGTTCTGCTGTGTTTTGGCAATATCGGGATGTCCGGCTAACGTAGTGTCATGACACAAATGCATCACTTCTTTTCTGAGTGCTAATGTAGGCAAATATAAAGCCTTAGCATAATATGGGATGCCGCCTATTAACGTATGTTGTGGATCTCTTGAGCACCATTCCTGCAAATCTTGGGCAGTCATGGCCTTTAATACGTCATCAAAGATGTTAGGTCTACCCACTAGTCCCACTATCCGGGTGGTCGGAACTATCGGACGAACCTCGTCCAAGGTTTTGTTCTCTGGTTCTGGATTTCGAGACAAGATACCAGCTTTCATGTTGTTGGTTCCTGGGCGATATGTAATCAGAAAATCGAAACTTGAGAAGAACATTGCCCAACGTAACTGGCGGGGACTAAGTGTTTTTGCGGTCTTAATGAATTGTAAATTCCGATGGTCAGTCATGACAGTGACCGTATGGCGGGCTCCCAATAGGTAATGACGCCATTCGTCAAATGCTGCCTTTACCGCCAATAGTTCGCGGTCGGCTATGGTGTAATTAATCTCCGCCGGTAGTAATTTTCGGGAGTAGTACGCCACAGGATGCAGTAACCCAGTCTTGGAGTCTCGTTGAGATAGAACTGCTCCTAGGGCATAGCTCGAGGCGTCCGTCTCAACTAGAAACGGCTCGCTCAGGTCTGGATGTCGTAGCACTTGTGCAGACATGAAAGCTGACTTTAACCGCTGAAAACCTTGTTCGGCGGCTTCATCCCAAACAAACGCCTTCCCCTTTTTAAGCAAAGTTGTAATAGGCGTCACCAGGTCGGAGAAGTTTTGTATGAAACGCTGGTAAAACTTGGCAAAACCTAAAAAGGATTGCACTTCCTTCACGGATGTTGGAGCCGACCAATCCACCACCGCCTGTACCTTCCTCTGGTCCATCTGCACCCCGGACGGGGTCAGGAAGTACCCCAAGAACTCTACTGTGGTACGGTGAAATTCGCATTTTTCCAGTTTAGTGAATAGATTGTGTTCCCGAAGCCGTTGTAACACTGCCCTAACGTGTTTAACGTGATCCTGCATGTTGGTTGAGTATATCAATATATCATCGATATACACCACCGCGAAAACATCCAGGTACTCACCTAATACTTCATCCAAGAAGTGCTGAAACGCTGCCCGGGCATTACACAACCCGAAAGGCATCACCTGGTACTCGTAGAGCCCGAATTTGGTCCTGAATGCGGTCTTCCATTCATCTCCAGCCCGCACTCGCACCAGGTGATAAGCCCCCCGGAGATCTAGTTTTGTGTACACCGTTGCGTTTCGTACTTGATCCAGAAGCACTGGAATCAGCTGTAAGGGGTACCGATTTTTAATCGTAATACGATTTATTCCCCTATAGTCAATACATGTTCTCAAGTCACCCGTTTTCTTTGGTACGAAGAACAACGGCGACGAGACAGGCAAATTAGAATGGTGGATGAAACCGCTTTTCAGATTAGTATCGATATATTCTTTAAGATGTTCTGTCTCCTAACGCCAAACTGTGGTGCTGCTATAAAATCAAACCTGATTGTTTCTCTGTGGTCTTGTTGACAACAGAGTGTCAAGGTTTGAGTGCAATGAGTTATGGGGCCTGAACTCAAAGCAGTCCCGTCCACAGCCCTTACTGGTTCTGGTGTCCTTTTCTTACACAAGGGCACCCCCAATTTAGCAGCATACAAAACGTCCATAAAGTTACCCGTGGCACCGGTATCTAAGAGTAAAGCCACCTTTACCTCATGCCCCAAGAAATGTAAAACCCCTGGCAGAGTGATTTGGGGGGCATAATTTTCCAAGTTTGAGTCTGGGGTAACTTTTTTCACTGGGCTCGGCTGTAGTACCCCTACAACCACCGAGCCGAAGCGTTTCCCTGTGCTTTAGGTTTCGTAGGACAGTCCTTGACAAAATGTCCTGTGGTTCCACAATACAAGCATAGCCCCTCCTTACGCCGTCGTTCTTTTTCGTCTTTAGTAAGGGGACCGCGAACTGACCCAATCTGCATCGGCTCATCCCCGCCTGACTTTTCCAGGGTACGAGTCAAATGAGTATGGTCTAACCTTGCTATGGGACGAGAGTCCCCTCGTTTCTTATCCCCTCGTCACTTGGCTTGGCGATGATCTAGACGTAATGCTAGATCTATCATTGCTGGGCAATCTCGGGGTTGTGGGTCGACCTGAGCAATTAGGTCCTTTATGTCATCATGAAGACCTTGATAAAAGAGCGACATTCTTTTCTCTCAGGGCCACTCTGTCTCTGCCACCAGTTGATTGAATTGAGTCACATATGTGACTAATTCCTTATTGCCTTGACGTAAGGTGAATAACTCCCTATCCTTATACATACCGGCAGCTTGACGATTAAAGATCTTACCAAACTCGTTTTGAAATTCATCCCAGCTATATAGAACTGCATCATCCCTTTGTACTAACGGATTTGTCCAAGCCGCCGCATCCCCTGTAAGGTAGGAAATGACAAAGGCTGTTCTGGCCTGGGTTGAACGGAAAGCCACAGGTTTAGTGAGAAAATGGAGTCGGCATAATGCCCTGCACCCTGACACAGGGTCAATCATGTAATCGGCGAGGGTGCCGGGGACGACTGCCGCGCGGGACCTCTCCAAACAAGAGCTGGAGCAGCGTAATCAATGTGGCCGTGGTGAAGGCACAGAGGTGCGGGCGGATCTCAGAGCCTGGTGAGCCCAGAAGACTAATGGCGGGTAGTGTCCTGGATTCATTCAACCCCCCACCAACTCAACGATGCGGCAACTTATCTGACTAGTGGGTGGGCTGGAGGCCAACGGTCTGCCGTCTGGTTAGAGCTTGAGGCACAGGCTTTGCGGCTTCATTACTCCTCCTCTCCAGTCCGCTATGGGGAGAGGGTATTGCAGGGTCCAGGCGACAGCTGCAGGAGCAAAGTGAGGTGGGCTCCCTCGGGCTACTCTTCAACACGGGTCGATCTTCTTTTTAGGCTTCTGTCCTCTCCGGTTCGCCAGGAGGAAGGCAGGAGGCCCAGGTCCAGCCCGGGTCCGTAGAAAGCCGTTCCGGTCTGCGCTAGCACCAGCAGCCTACGCCTCGGGTCAGCGGGGCCCGCAACCTGTCCTCTTCCTTGCCTCAGGAGCCCGAGCTAGGCACAGGGGTGCAGCTGAGTAATGGCGGGCTGAAGCAGGATGGCCTCTCCGAGTGTTCGCCAGTACGGGTGTGCAGTTCGGCACTCTGGAAGCCACCAAGTGGACACGGGGCTGCCTGGACTCTGCCTCCCGCTTTCACAAGCCCCGATCTCTGGAGCTACACCACCCAGGAAGATCGGGATTGCTGCATTCAGTGTTCGGAGGGTTCCGAAAAGTTCAGGGGGGGGTCAGGATCTCACTCCTGGGTGGTTAGGGGGAGCTCAGATTCCTTTTGAGCAGCCCAGTGAAGGAGACCGACGGAGATGAGTTAACACATCTCGGCACCCCCTGGTGGATCCCTGCTGCCATGTTTTTTGGTCAACACATATAATCCAGGATTTGGCGTTTCTTTGTGCCACTTCTGGTCACTTTTTCCGGGATATCTCCCTCGGTGCAGCCATTTACCATTAGTAAATCTCTTGAGGCCATCATTTGTAACCAGCATAAGCCCCGCATTTCGGCAGCCGTTGTTTGTATCCGATCGACCTCACATATTACCCCCTTGTCATGAAAACATAAACAGTTCAGGTCCCCACATAAGATGAACCAAGGCTCCTTCCATTTAAGACGTTGTTCGTCTATCAACTCAGCTTCTTAATTAGGGTAAGCCATGCATTTTGGGCAGGCGGGTTCCAATACAAATTCATAAGGACTAGGGTCTTGGTGTCCTTCATCTTGCCAGTGGTTAGCGTGCCCACCAGTATCTGAATATAGGGGTTAGGTGAAACAGACTCAATATGGCGAAAGCCGAGGTGGCCTTTGATTGCAATCAGCCGACCTGACGATGGTCTGCCCTTGAGGCCTTTTACAGCTGGGTTCAGGTAAACTTCATATCCATCGAGTATCGGGTCCTTCATTAACCATGTCTCTTGGAGACAAATGATGTCATGGCCTCCAACTGATGTATCTGTCCCAGAAAATAGATGGACAAAACCCCTTGTATTCCAATTGGCCAAGGTCACAAGGGTCTCCTCAGACGCCTGGTGAAGTATGGCATATTCATTTTATCTGCCAGGAGACCCACCAGCCACTTCCAATTGTCATCCGACCCCTTGTGGTCTCTAGAGTGTTTCACACTTGTTCGGTTGGTCTCCTTTAAGTCAGCCCTTGCCACCTCAGATCCCCTTGACGCTCGATGACTAGAGTCTTTATCTCTATGAGCCCGTGTTGAGTGACTCCATTTACTCAGGTGACGGGGGTCACTTCTCAATTTGTGATTTCTTCTTAGTTTCCGGGATGATCTTCTACTATTGCCCCTTTCATGTTCACGTCTCTCACTTCGAGCGTGATTTACAGATCTCCTGTGACTCAAGATAGCCAGTCAGGGGAGTCTCCGTGGGGGGTTGAATTCCATAAGATCAAAACCCAGAGGTCTCAAACGGCTCGCTTCTTCCATTAACAACTGGCCAATCAGGGGCGTTGATGGATAAAGGGCCCCTGATCCTCTGACGTCTCCATCCTCTCCAATAGCAGCCCATCCTCACATGAGGGGTTTAGTCGAAGGAATGGGATGTCTCGTTTTCTTCTTTCATCATAGGGATGCCTTGGCTGAAACACCTTCTTTGTCACCCTTCCTCTGTAGGTTCTTTTGTTTGTGGGAGCTTCAGTAGTGAGAATGGATAAGTCCCAGGGGTAAACCGGGCATGATCGTCGTTGATGTTCGGGTCCTTCCTCTCTCTGTCACTTGAGGCTGTTACCTTGCTAGTCACTGGCACTTTCTCAGAGCTATTCATTGTCTTTTGTTTTTGTTCTTGTAGAGGTACTGGTGGAGGAATCGGGGCTGCAATTGCTGGGCTCGCTGTTCCCTGTTGGCAGTGCTGAAGAGATCGCTTTTTACTCCCAAATTCTTCTCTCCTGGGCCTTGTATCCTCTGGAGTAGGCAAAACACTCACTCGCAAACCCTTTGATTTAGCCTCTTTATCAACAGTTTGCTCGTCCATTCGCCAGCTAATGCAAGAGTTGTCGTTTTGAATGTAATTATTTGTTTGGATCCCTGATCTTTACTAGATCCCCTCTTTGCGGTTCCGGGCCTGAAAGGGCCTTGTGGTCTCTTATCCCAAGTCGGTTTCTCAGTTGCGTCATCAACTCTTTCCGGCTGACACGGGGCAAGATCTTCAGTGCCTCGTCCCTCCTCCCAATCCTCTACATCTTCTTGGTCTGATATTGAGTATGTCGACAGATCGCAAAGATCTACTGATATAGTGTCTTTGTGGTCCTCAGTCACCTTGACAGCCTCTGAAGTCATTGGTCGTTGATTCAAATGCATTTTCATGATTGTTGTGGTGGGCTCAACTATAGGCTCGTCCAACTCTAGTCTCTTATTATTTTGTTGTCCAGGTAAATTAAGTCTTTTCACAAAAATTCTGCTTCCATTTGATCTTGATTTAGCAGGGATTTTCATATTCTTCGCTTTTGTTGTAAACATTTTCACACGAGGCTTCAGCCTACTCCTTGTTAGTTTATGCTCTGGGACGTTGCTGTCCTCCAAGGTCTGCAATGAGCAACTTTCCTTTGTCTGAACTTGCTTCTTTGAAATAATGGGGCATATTTTTTTCTGCGATGACACCATTTCTCTTTCAAGACTAGAAGGTTGATCTTTGTTCGTAATAAGCTCTTCAGTTTCCCACCTAGAGGTTTCTTGAGCTGGATTCGAGGCAGGTGCCTGGCTTGTGTCAACATCCATGGCTACCTTCTTATTGTCATTATCAGTGGATTTCGCCTGTGGCGGAACCCCGAGCCCTCTGACAGGGCCTCAATTGAAGCTGGAAATTGTGGCCCCTCTTTTCGTCATTCATCTATGTCTATCCGATTCGGTTGGCCGACTAACCTGGTGGCAGGTTCAAAGCTCTTAACCAAAGGCAGGTTTGAAGATGACGACATACTGTCAATGGGCTGTGCATTGGACTAGTCGAGAAGCATTTATGGCATCCTCTTCTGCTTCTCTTTAATAATTGGATCCAGAATGGTATGTAAGAGTTCTGCTACTTTTGCCGTGCTGTTCTCCATGATATTTTGAACACCCGTTACAAAATCTTCCATGAATATATCCTTCGAATGCAGCATAGCCAGCATGGTTGTCTGATCCTTTAACTGATCACCGATCTGCTCATATAATTTCATAAATGGGCTCATTATGGAAGTCAGAGTCGCAATTTTTAGAAAGTCCATCTCTCGTGAACAATTATTGCCTCCTTCGCCTTGGACAGGTATTGGTCCAACCATATCTGATTGGGTATCTGTTGTGACGGTATTGCACTTTTCCCTCATTACTGGTCTTTTTTCCACCAGGTCAGTTTGAGTGGAGGCCTGGTATGTGTTCACTTTTTATCTTTTCCACAAGGATTCTACCAGATCTAGTCTAGGGGGGTCATTACGACCCTGGCGGTAGGGGGTTAACGGCACCGGTAAGGATGCTGGTGCCGTTAAGCCCCTATCGCCCTATTACGAGGTCCCTTAGCGGGTCCCACCAGGACCGGCTGGTTTTACCAGCCTGTCTTAGCGGACCCATTAAGGGACCATGGAGCTAATAATGAGCCTGCAATTTGCGGGCCCGTTATTAGCTCCTTCCCCATTCCCATTGAGCCCTATGGGAGCTCGAATGGGATAGTAATGGTTTTCTGAATGGGGATTTACCGGGTCCTCCAATGTTGGAATGACCCGGGAAGTCCCCATTCATTGAACCCGGACACGGGTTTGGAGGCAGCCATGGTGCTATTTGCACCATGGCTGCCTCCAAACTCGTAATGACCCCCTAGGTCTTTTGTAAAGGCCTGAAAAGTTCACCCTGTTTGGCCTTTGTGTTGAACTGCTAGAGGTCAGTAGAGGTTCCTTCAAGTGCCACGTGGTTAGGTGGTTTAATGTGGTGGACAGCCACTCGGCAAGCACTATGCACAATGGGCACTTTGGTTTAATCCTTGACTTTGATGGTTTTAGGCTGAAAGTGCAGAAGACTCCAGCTGGTCTAACTGGTCCGCTCCTAAAGTACTTTGCAGTAATAAATAGTCAGAGATTTCTTCCATTGTTCGTAATTTATTTGACAAGGCATCTGGAATGGAATTTGTGTGCCTTCTATATGAAAAAACACTTTTGTCCAAGTCACAATTTTGGGCAAGCCCACTCGGCTTCCAAATGCTGTTTTGCATGCAACTGGTGTGGACTCGGTGCTTCCCATAAATGGTAGTATCTTTAAGCTTGCAGGGTTCATCCCCTTGTCTCCCCATGGCAGGATGGCCTTTGACTTGAAAGACTGACACCCCCCCTCATGCTGTGTCCCCTTGCAGCTGCTCACCCACAGAGGAATCGTTTGCTTGATTTCTGATGAGCCTTTAAGGCGTTCGTCGCAGATGCTTTCCCAGCCACGCTGGTAGTCAAGTTGGTCCGCTCTATAACGGAAGCCGTGACGGTAGGATCCTGGACCGACAGGACCTCATGGGTTGTGCGGGCAGCTCCCGATGGCGCCAGAGCACTCCCCCCACCTCCAAGGGTACAGAGTTGCTGTCCATATTAGACAGATCCATAGATCAGGCAAAAGGAGAGTATTCTCCTCCCTCCGCCATAGTTGCAGCCGCAAGACTCTCCATATAGGTTGCTGCACTGGCGTCCACTCGTACATCAACACACGGGGTGGTGGGAGTGTGGAATCAGAAAAAAAATACAATATTACGGCTGTTACACCAAGCAAAGGAAAATACACCGACACGGGCTTGTAAAGATTCCCAGAATCTTTATTATAAAACTGAACGGTATTCAACAAAGTACACAAATAGCTATTTGGCCGTCAATACATCACAGAGACCACCAGTAGGGTTCAATGTGAGCAGTGAACAGAATTTCCTAGCTGTACAACGACGCATTTATACAATTTGTAAAATGATGTCCAGCCCTTTTACAGGTTAATTATACACTGGGCTAGGGTCGCGCCAGGTTCACTTTCCTAATTTACATATCTCGTGCATGCGGTTTACTTTTGAATATATTTACTAACACACTTCCTTATTCTTTAATTTAATATTTACACTCTTTATATGCTGTTTTAATACAGACCAAACAAATGTTTCACATATTATATTTGGATAGCATTACTGTTCTTGTATACTTGTAGTTTAACATTGCTAATTCAAGTAATCCCCTGCTCCCGAGGTCAACAAAGGACAAGGTCTACATGACCCTAACATGTAGCCTGAAGGCAAGTTGGACATTAACTCTCCTACAGAGGTTGGATAGGTTAAGGCAAGAGCAAGGGCACACGAGATGGCCATTTTAGATTACAGGGTGACTTTGTACAAAAACCCCAAAATGGCGGTTCTAACCTAAAATGGAGGCTTGATTCAAGATGGCGGCTTACATCAATTTCTAAGATCAAGACCTTGCCGTAGGGAGTTATTCGCGTACAATTTTTAAGCAACTTGGCGTAGGCCAATATACATACAAATCGTTATAATAGGAGGCATAATTTAATATCCGGATTGACAAAACCTCCTTTTGGCCTATGCCAAGTGCTAACACTACTTCTGATCTGCTTGCAAGTAACTCCATACGTCATCGTTCATACACCCCGAATCATTGTCGGACATATCTATTGCCATTAGATCTGACACCAGAGTTTCTTTCAACACATACTCTTTGGAAACCTTCTTTGGGGCGTACATTTTATGCCCTAATACACTTGTTGCTTGCGCGCAACATCCCCCTAATACTGAGCATATACCAGGGAGACACTGTATACAACAGCAGAGAAACAGAAAATTTCCCAAGATAATCAGCAGGGCCGAGAACAACTTCCATCCCCATGACCATAGGAGGTCCCAATACCATGTACCAAGCTCCCAGTTTCCCTCAGGAACATGTACTTCTGAACTAAGAACATGTATATTTTGGATAGCCCTAAAGATCGTCGGAGAGGAGTCTGGTGAGTAAACGCAGCAAGCGGACCCCGCTCATTTACATACTCCTCGTTCTGCCAGGATGACATCTAATGCCATCCGGTTCTGAAGAGCCACTAATCTTATCGCTCTCTGTTCTAACGTCATATTATAGAGTATGTCAGTGGTCCGGTTGATGGTTCTCTCCAATACTCTCGCTAGTCCCCTGATATCTTCTGAATTCGTAATTTGCCCAAAAAATGGCACAAAGGATTTCATAATATCTCCTAGAGTTTGCGCTGGAGTATCCCCTTTTACACCTCGTCGTGGACAGTCTTTGAAATTTCTACAGTACTGGCAATAAATACCCCAGGTAATAGAATCCCTAAATAACAGGTTCCTTGCCAATCCCTGGGCAACCATGGAAATGCCACATTACCGCAAACAAAATAGACAGGTTCGCGTACGTACAGAGGTCTGTTTTCACTAGTCAAATTCGCAACGTTAGCGCACTTTCTAAAATTACCCATTGACCGTGTTCCATTCCTCTGTATGCAGAAGGATACTGAATCGGGGCTATGATTAACAGAATAAGATGGAGGCGTGGCATCCTTATTGCCTATAGGAGCCATTTTGAAAGAGATTAAAGACTGAAAAGGACGAGACAATCTATCAGAGGGCCTAACAGAAGTAACGTTTGGCTTACTTCTATTTGCAAAAAGCGAGCATCCCAGGGGCATCAAAACATTCTTTTCAAAACTATTTAAATTTGTACCATCAAAGTTCCCTGAGATGCTGTCATTCCATTGACCAAAAAATAGTGCTCTAAGAGAAGCGTAACAGGCAGTTGTCAAAGGTAAGGGATAAATATACCAACCTAGCCCCTTATCCCCATGTTGCGGTAGATGTGTACAGATCCAGCAATTGGTCTTATTAAAAATTGCATGAGTGGCATTCATTATTAACAAAAGGGTATTATTCTGATAGTTCCGTCTATGCAAAGAATCCCTAGGCTACAAAGTATGCAATTGCACAGAAGGAGTGGGAATAACAGATACATTTTCAATAGGTAAAAAGTCCTCTAACGGATATGCTTCTTCCAGATACCATTACCCAAACCCAACAGTTACTAAAAATCCAGTAGTTATCACGAAAAGGCCACAATACACTTTGGGGGTCCCCTTACATGCTTGATCATTGTCTCTGCTAGTCACATATTTATCTAAAAGTTTGGTACGAGCGGTAGCGGGTGCAGGCATTGTAGTCTTCAATCGAAAAAAACACCAATTGTTCGTTTGCTGGCGACTCCAGTCGCGCGTCTTCTTAATGTCTTTCCCACAACCCTTAGCCGACAGAATCTTCCCGCACAGTCGGGCCAAAAGGCAAGCCCTCAAATGATTTTCTCAATCGCACAGTCAGACCATGCTGTACGTTTACTTCCTTGGGCGAAAATTATATTTTGCAGTTTCTGGCGAGAACAAACTGTCGTCACTTCCTCCTGGAAGTGGCGAATGGATGGAAATGGGATCAGAAAAGGATTGATCCGGAAGTTCCACTGTTGGGGAGTGCGGAGACAAGATGGCTGTTTTGTCCGGCCTTGCGGATTCTGAAGCGGTCTCCGATTATCCTTTGTTGGTTGTTGCTGTTTCAGGCACGCTAGTTACAGCAGTGGGAAGGGATTCTGTGTCTTCTGTATCGTATGGCACGGGCTGTGGGATCCGTTTGGTGTGCATCGCATGGATCCAGTGTTTACGACCCGCTACCCGCACGGCAGTCTGGGTAACTAGCAGGACTTGGTAGGGACCCCTCCACCGAGGTGCAAGGCAAGACGACCTCTCAAAAACCTTCGTGAGGATCCAGTCCCCCGGTCGTAGACTGTGATCAGGACCCTCGTAGTGCACAGGTAATGCCTCTCGCACCTGGTGATAAATTGAAAACAGATTTTTAGTCAACTGGTTACAGTAATCTGAAAGGAGCACATTTTCTACATCCCGTAATGAGTGACTTTTTGGCATACCCCAAATATTAGCAGGTCTCCCCATTACCACCTTAAAGGGAGAGAGCCCAGTCTTAGTTTGAGGGGTTGTTCTCATTGACAGTAACACGATCGGTAAGGCGTCCGGCCACTTTAGCTTGGTGCCAGCACACGTTTTAGCGAGTTTGTTCTTTATAATGCCGTTGTGCCTCTCCACTAATCCGGCACTTTGGGCATGTCTAGCTGAATGTAACCGCTTGTCAGTCTGTAATCCTTTGCAAATTTGTAGGATTACAGTGGCAATAAAGTGTGTCCCATTATCTGACCAGATGACTCTCGGCAGCCCAAATCTAGGAAAAAGCTCTTTCAACAGAGTTTTTGCCGTGGTTATGGCCGTTGCATCTCTAACCGGGAAGGCCTCAACCCACTTACTAAAGGCACAAATAACAACCAATACATATTTAAGATTGTTACACCGTTCCATTTCAATAAAATCAAAGTGAATAACCTCAAACGGGACAGAAGGTGGAGCGAAATTTCCTCTAGGAGTCGAGGTACCTTTTCCTACATTGTGCTGCAAGCAAACCATGCAGTTCTGGACAAAACGCTCCGCAGTTTTGAAAATCTTATCATTGGCCCATACACTGAGTAGCATTTTTGTCAATTTTCGCACACAAACATGTGTCGGACCATGAGCCATAATAAGCATCATTGTAATGTAGGCGTCAGGGAGTAACCATTTCCCTTCAATATTGTCTACCCAACACCCATCGTCATCCAATCTCCCTGCACCCTCGATCCATCTCTTAGTTTCCTCTATGGTAGCATCTGCTTGAATATCTTTTACAGCATCGATACTTTCACCCAAAGTGGAAACATTTACAATTTCTTTTACAGCATACATTTCTGAACTGAAATCAGTGGCAGTCTGTTTAGCTATCTGATCGGCGAAAGCATTCCCTTTTCCTACATCATCTGTAACCTTTTGATGTGCTGAACATTTTATGATAGCTAACTGAACAGGGAGTGCAAGTGCTGAAAGTAATCGCACTATTAAAGTGCCGTGCTGGATTTTCGTTCCGTGCGAGGTCAAGAAACCTTGTTCTTTCCAAAGTCAACCGAAATTGTGGCCCACCCCAAAGGCATACTGACTATCAGTATATATATTCACTGTAAGCCCTTCAGAAAGTTCACAAGCTCGAGTTAACGCTATAATTTCTGCGGCCTGCGCAGAGTCATGCATAATTCTTTTAGTTTCCACAACCGATCTTAAAGTAGTAACAGCATAAGCAGCCGTGGATGTACCGTCTGGAAGTTTAAAGCAAAAGCCATCACAAAATAGCTCTCCTTGTGGGCTATTCAAAGGCTTGTCTTTCAAATCGATTCTGCCTTTAGTCTCTTGTTCTGTCATATAAAGGCAATCGTGTGACGTATCGTCACCATCAACAGTATCTTGCGAGACAGGTAAAAATTCAGCCGGATTTCATACACAACACCTCTGAATTTGAATGTGGGGGGCAAACAAGATCAGCTCTTATATTGTCAATCATGCAGAAGTGAGGTGTTGCATTTGAGTTCTATTCAATAGAATATCTACAGAGTGAGGTACCATTAGGGTTAACGCATGACCCAGGACCATTCCCTCACTCTGTTTTACAGACGCAGCAACAGCAGCAACAGCGCGCAAACATCTGGGCAAAGCGCATGCTACAGGATCATGGGCGGAGGAATAGTAGCCGCACAGCCTATTCTTCCCTCCATGTTCCTGTGTTAACACAGCCAAAGCACATCCATCACGTTCATGCATAAACAATACAAAGGCCTTGTCATAATTCGGAGTTCCTAAAACCGGCGCTGAACACAGCACGGATTTGAGCAAATCAAATGCTGTCTGGAGTTCCAAAGTCCATGGCAATGGCAAAGAAATGCCCTTCCTTGTCAAAGCCAGCATTGGTTTAATCGTTAACGAAAAGTTAGGGATCCGCAATCTACAATAAGAAGCCATACCTATCAAGGCCCTAACTTCCTTTTGCGTATTTGGGACAGACATGCCAGAAATGGTCTTTATTCGTTCAGGTGTCAACCGTCTTCCCTCCTTTGACAGGAGATAGCCTAAATAAGCGACCTCCTGACAACAATATTGGAATTTTTTAAGTGAAGCTTTGTGGCCATGTTTTGCTAGATGACAAAGCAACAACACGGTGCCTTTTTTACAGGCGCTCTCAGAATCAGCAACCAAGAGGAGGTCATCTACATACTGCAGTAATGTGCAAGTAGTAGGCAACTCGAGGGTATCAAGCTGCTCTTTCAATGCCCTACTATAAATACTTGGACTCTCAGTGTACCCTTGTGGTGCACGAGTGAATGTAAACGAGCGTCCACCTAGGGTAAACGCAAACAAATTCCTGCTATCCTTGTGTATGGGAATACTGAAAAACGCGTTTTTAAGATCAACAACGCTAAAATGAGTGGCAGAAGCCGGAATCATGGTTAGTATCATTGTAACATCAGGTACAATAGGAAATTGAGGAGCCACAATTTTGTTAATAGCACGTAAATCAATTATGAAACGAAAGGGAATCACATTATCACCTTTTTTGTATACTGGCAAAATGGGGCTGTTACATATGCTACCTGTAATCTCAATTACTCCACGATGTACAAAATCAGAAACTATACATTTCAAAGCCTGTTCGCCTTCAACTGAGATCTTATATTGCGGGATGCAAGGCAATTTTACTCCATGTTTCAAAATAATTTTAACAAGTTCAATTTGAAGAATGCCCAGATCATTATCATCAATTGCCCATAAGCATTCTGGGACATTACTAAATTCTGGCGGTAGAGGTCGAGTCAAAAACTGAGAGGCGAGTGATTGCTGAGGTGAAATTGTTTGCCGAATTCCATCCGGAGAACAATGTATTACTGCATGCAATGCCTTCAACAAATTTAGCCCCAGCAAGTTCTCCCCACAGTTTGTGGTAAGTAGAAATGGACACTGTTCCGTGAAGGGACCCAGTGCTATTGGTACCGGCAAAGAGACCGGACAAACTACAGGTGTGCCTGAAAACCCTACGGAAACGTTGGACTGTCCTGACAGGGGAATATTTGGAACCCGTGAATGATCAATGGAACATTTCTGTGCTCCCGTATCTACTAAAAATAGATGCTTCCTATTTCCCACCGCCATCTCAACGTAGGGGCCTTTCTGATGAATGGGAATAGGCGTAGGTTCCAAATCCTGCTTCGGGCAATTCTAGCGAAACAGAATATTATCAAAAGGAAGCTCTTCAGAGAGGTACGCGGCAGAAGGGTGATCAAAAATGTTTCTATTATCCACATTCAAAACTTGCTTATCTTGTGAAGGAGGTTGCTGTGATTCTGGTGTAAACTGACCTCTGCCAGGGCCCCCTGCACCTGGACGACCTCTGGATCGTCTAGCCATATTCCCAAATGACCTTTGCTGCAAGATCGACATTTTGCGCGCCAGTGGCCTTCCTGCCGGAAATAGGCACACTGGTTAATGGTTACCGGAGCCAAGGGCGCACTTCCCTGTGGACTGTACTGACCTCTAAATTGATTACCTCCTCTGGGGTTTCTAGCAATCTGCTGTAATAAAACTTTAGTTTTCAGGTCACCCTTTTTTTTCTCAAGTTTTTCCTTTTCAGTATTTACACGATTTTCATAGTACTGAGCCATATGCAGTACTTCTGATTGAGACTTCGCCTGCCAAGCGCTTTCAGAAGACATAATCTTTAACTGGATGTCAGGCAGCAATCCACGTACAAATTTGTCGACAAACAACCTTTTCCCTGACTCTGTGCCTAAGTCTTGTCCACTGAAATCTGAAAATACCTGCTCGAACCGATTGAAGAAATCGGTAGCACCCTCAGACTTTCCTTGGACACAGGCCGTAAGCTTGTCCCAAATGATTCTTTTTTCTGGAACCATAGTTTTCAATTTTACAATAATTCTATCAGGCAAGGTTAATATCACTTGAGGTGGTCGTTCGACAGCTGGTCTTTCTCTGTCTAGCCTAACCATGTTATCCCATGTATCTTCCAACCCAGGTATGTCATCTATAGTCCTAATCTGTTTCCACAAATCAACTGGCAGGAGTACGGGAAATAATAGGTCAATATCACTTAAAGTGAATACCGACGACTGTAAGATCGACTCTATTTCTTTATAGAATCCGGTTGGATTATTTCTTATATTGGGAATAGATTGCTTTATGGTGTTCACTTCCTGTCTTGAAAACGGGACGTGAACAAACTGTGAAACGTAATGTGCAGGAATTTCTCCGGCTACTATTCCTCGTCCAGCACCGGCCGCAATCTCAACTTTCGGGACAAATGTCGGAGGGACCTCTCTCAGAGGCAACTGAGAAGTAGGCAGCTGCGAACGCTTACTAAGCAACAGAGCCAAATCAAGCGCTAAGGCAGTCGAAGAAGTATCAATCGAAAAGGCTCTCTTATAAACACTCAACAATTCTGCGGAACAACAAATCTTTCTTCTTACATACTCATTCTGCAGGTGCTCTACCATCACCTCTATCACTTTCTTTTGAATTTCTAATGTATACTGACTATATCTGTCATATACTTCATCTGGAGTTATCGACATATCTGAAATCCATCTTATCGCATCCTTTATACAAATTCGCGCTTCCTCTCCTTTTAATTCTCGACGAGGAGAAAACCGTTTCTGTAAGTACATAATACCTAAACTACCACCATCTGCTTCCTCATTCTGTAACTCTTCCAACTCCTTCCTATACTCAAAATTCCTCTCAACATGCTCATATACCTTCTCCGCAGTATTTCTGGACAACGCTAAGGCATTCAAATCCTATAACCTTTGTGGGAAATCTACATCATTTAGTCTATTCCACATTATACTCAAATGAGTCCCTAATCCTTCGATAAAAACATTTTTCTCGGGAATATCTTTTAAATTTTCGAGTGTGGAAAAAACATCAGCTTGTTCACCCTTCTCCATACAATGTTTAGCCCAAGCAGTCAATTCACTCCTTTTGTCTGGGGACACAGTATTACGAGTCACAACCCTTGGTCTGGCTCCCTGTTCTACTACAAGCGATGCAGAATCACTTGGAAGAGGAAGAGTAGGCACATTCTGAATAACAACAGGTGAAGGCAAGGGGCAGGCAAAGGGGCGACGGCTGGCAGGACAACAGGAAGAACAGCACGGAGGACCAGAGGAACTATAGGAGGGGGAACTACAACAGGAAGGGGCAAAGCGCCAGGAGGAGGGACGTACGGAGGTGGCGCGGAGGCATCAGGCCTTCGTTCATGCAAAAGCTTATTAATCAATTCATCTGACGTATGAAAATCTTTTGAAGGGTAGATTTTCTGAATGCCTAATTGAAACGCCCTGTCCGTGTTCCTAACTGACTCCAATTGTTTATTTTGATCATATAACCGTGCCTTTTCGACACTTGTCATATGTCTACGCATGTGTTTCTCTCTACTCTTTTGTTGCTGCAAAGCTTCTGTTTTCCAACTGTGCAACGCATCAAATGCTGCAGGTCTAGCCTTTTTTCTTTACTAATACAGACTGTAAATATTCTATACGAGGGATTTCAAAACTACCATTGGTTGGCCACCGATGTTCAGAATTATGTCTGGTTTGTCTGTGCCAAACGTCATTAAATGCTATACTACCAAAGCCTTTCTTACAGTACATAGTACTTGCCGGTGACCCATCCTGTGGTGCGGGACGGCTATCTTCCAAAGATTGTCTGTCGCTGCGGAATAATACCCTAAAGCAGGCAGACAATTTCCCAGGCATATCAAAGTTCTGGTGTTACCTGGTTAAATAATTGTGCTCGCGAGTACAATGCTCCAAATTCAAATTGTCAGGGTTAGATTAAGAATCGGGGCACGATTCACCTGACCAAAGGACTGGGAGGCCCGATCAGGTTACTAAGGACAATGCTAAGGACCCACGTGTCTGGTGATTTTCGGCAAATTTACCCACCTCAAATATATGGACCCTCGTCAAGACGTCGTCTCGGGCTACAGCTCACCGTCCAGGGATCGGATCGTGCAGTTTCATCGAGGAATTCGATTCTCGTCTAAAGTGGCCGGTTCTGTTGGCACCGTCCGATCCCGGTCCGATAGCCGAGCCAACCTTCAACGAGACGAAGTTAATCTTGAGGGTCCCTATTCGGGCGCCATCTGTGGAATCAGAAAGAAAATACAATATTACGGCTGTTACACCAAGCAAAGCAAAATACACTGACACAGGCTTGTAAAGATTATAAAACTGAACAGTATTCAACAAAGTGCACAAATAGCTATTTGGCCGTCAATACATCACAGAGACCACCAGCAGGGTTCAATGTGAGCAGTGAACAGAATTTCCTAGCTGGACATCGACGCATTTATACAATTTGTAAAATGATGTCCAGCCCTTTTACAGGTTAATTATACACTGGGCTAGGGTCGCGCCAGGTTCACTTTCCTAATTTACATATCTCGTGCATGCGGTTTACTTTTGAATATATTTAATAACACACTTCATTATTCTTTAATTTAACATTTACACTCTTTATATGTGTTTTAATACAGACCAAACAAATGTTTCACATATTATATTTGGATAGCATTACTGTTCTTGTATACTTGTAGTTTAACATTGCTAATTCAAGTAATCCCCTGCTCCCGAAGTCAACAAAGGACAAGGTCTACATGACCCTAACATGTAGCCTGAAGGCAAGTTGGACATTAACTCTCCTACAGAGGTTGGAGAGGTTAAGGCAAGAACAAGGGCACACGAGACGGCCATTTTAGATTACAGGGTGACTTTGTACAAAAACCCCAAAATGGCGGTTCTAACCTAAAATGGAGGCTTGATTCAAGATGGCGGCTTACATCAATTTCTAAGGTCGTACAATTTTTAAGCAACTTGGCGTAGGCCAATATACATACAAATTGTTATAATAGGAGGCATAATTTAATATCCGGTTTGACAGGAGAGGCGTAGCAGCAAAGGTTCAAAAATTGGTGTTGAGGTGGCCTCTTTGCCTCCTTCGTATCTCACCTCTGGGACTTGTGGTGTCAGAATCTGACAGTGATTCCCTCACTGTCTGGTCCTGGCCTCAGCCGGAGTCAAGCCCAGCCCCACCTTCCTTCAAATGGGTTGTTGCGTGCAGTGAGTCTGTTTTTTCCACGGGCCGCTCAGCTGATGATTGATCATTCGTCACCAGATCGTGTTGCGCCACTCTCGTCGGATCATCTGCAGTCTCCTCTGTCATTTTCGGGCAGTCGCTTCCCGGTACGATTGTATAGATGTAGAGCAGTAAAGGCGGTGGAGAAGCAGCAGAGTGACCCAGCAGTGCCCCGTACACCCGGCACATGGTCACACAGTCACTGCGCCTCCACTCCGCTCGGCTCCGCTGACCAAGATGATTTTAAAGGCACACAGGAAAGGTGATTTCCAACAGCAATGGTAGACACACTGCAGCATACAGTGACTCTGCCTTCACTCCGCCTCGGCTCCGCCGACCAAGATGATTTTAAAGGCACACAGGAAACGTGATTTCCAACAGCAATGGTAGACACACTGCAGCACACAGTCATTCTGCCTACATTCCGCCTCGGCTCCGCCGACCCAGATGATTTTAAAGGCACACAGGAAACATGATTTCCAACAGCAATGGTAGACAGACTGCAGCACACAGTCACTCTGCCTCCACTCTGCTGACCAAGATGATTTTAAAGGCACACAGGAAACGTGATTTCCAACAGCAATGGTAGACAGACTGCAGCACACAGCACACAGTCACTCTGCCTCCATTCCGATCTACTGTCATTCCTGAGATGGAAGTGCTGATGGAAGGTAACACTCCAAAAAGGGATCAAAACACACAAAAGATAAAAACAATGTCTCTCTGCAGTTGACATGACACCAGCTACACTGGGAGAAATGAGAAATAAAGCAGTTCAACAACACCGGGGAGCCAACGTCGTAACAATAAAACGTTCTGGTGGCAACTACACCTCATGTATGTTTCACTTACAAGGGGTGTAATTTACACCTGAGAATTTTATTCACTAAGCTCTTAAACTATCTACTGGAAACATCTGTGTGTCAGAAAAGCAGGCATAGTTTCTGTCTGATTCACTAATCAATCACACCAATACCTGTAAACCACAGTTAAAATATCCGCCAGCTGATTTGTTGCTGGTAAAGTGAAAGTTTATTTTAGAAAGTAAGAGAACACATTTTCCTCACGCAAACATATTTTCTAAATCACTGGCGGAGTTGTGAGGAGAGTTGGAGTCTTCAGGAGTCTCTACAGTCTTTCTACCCTGCCTACTACCATTGTGGGAGGACTTAAAAACTCCCACCCAGAGCGAAGCGGTGAGCGGAGTTGTGAGGAGAGTTGGAGTCTGCAGGAGTCTCTACAGTCTTTCTACCCTGCCTACTACCATTGTGGGAGGACTTAAAAACTCCCACCCAGAGCGAAGCGGTGAGCGGAGTTGTGAGGAGAGTTGGGGTCTGCAGGAGTCCGCGGGATCCGCGAGGATCAAGCGAGGTATGGAGCAAAATGAGAAATCTCTAAGGCAAATAAAGCTCCTACAGATGAAAAAGGTAAGAAAGGAGCGAGAACAAGAACAGTCTGATGACACAGTCATAGCCACAGATGGGGACACGAATACGGATACAGATATGGACACTGAACTGAGTCCCCGTCGTCTCAGAAGCACTAAACACACTAAAAACACTAAAAACATATATACTAACATGAAATCGATACCAAAGGTGCAAAATATGAAGGACTGCCATAGCGACCCAATCAGTTTAGGGGAGTCACCTAAGAACTCGCCCCCAAGAGAGCAAAGGGCGGATGAGGACGAAAACCAAGAACAACATCAAAGAAACCGAAGCTTTCCCCCACGAAACAGCAAAGAAAGCAACAAAGGAAGCACTGGGGATTCAATCCACTCACCTTCCCTGACACGGGGTGCGTGTGACTTGGCATGCAGCACGCAGCTAACCGCCGGCATGGCAAGCGGGTCTCCAACAGTGGCGGCCAGAGGGCGGCTCCAGTTGGACCCTGAGCGGCGCCGGTCATGGACGCCAGCGGGGGCAGCTGGGGCACCGGTGCATTGGATCCCGCGCCGCCGGCTGCGCTAGCCTCCCCGGGAGTTGCGATGATGCTGGTGCCGTCGGCTGCGGGCGCGTCACCTAGGGGGGGCTGGGCCGGCCTCATGTGAGAGCGACAACCCCCAAGGCGCAGCACTGCAGGACGTTGGAGGCCAAAGCCAACGAGTGAATGTGGAACGTGCCGGTGAATTGGCTGAAGTAGGTCCGACCACGGACGTGAGCCAACAAATTGAGAAGGACAAGATGAGCACCATGGCTATAGTACATAGGGACCCTAGCCTGGCACATGAGATATTCAATTTACCCACTGAAAAAGGCAGACAAACTGCAAGGCAAAAGCCTGTAAACCTTACAGAATTCAACAATAAAGGGACATATGGTCCAATAAATGAGGAAAGTGATGACGCTCTGGAAACCGACGAGGACGCATCTATCCAATCCGACGAGGAGAAAAACTCAGAGTCGGGCTCAGATGTAGAAGCCAAACAACTGCTGACAAATGATAAAATAAAAAACGCAGACAAACTCATGACAAAAAGAAAGGCACAAGCCACTATGACAAAGTCAAAGCCACAAAAAAAAAATCAAGAAAAAGAGAAAATAAAACAAGGGAAAGGGACCGTAATCAGGCAGCAAAAACCTCAGAAAAGAAGTGTGGTGCAACCAAAAGGGCTTCCCACACCTCTAATGTCGGGCACCCTAAAAGCCCTCTTCTGCAAACACCAGAAAAGAAAATTAGATACGGAAGCAGAACTGTCAGACGCAGACATTTTGGAAGCTGTACAGGACATCACGCCAGCCAGTAAAGCCCGCAAAACCAACCAGGTACTAGGAAAAGCTGCGACCCCACCGACAAGTACACCCTACCCACCTCAAAAATCATTGGGTATAGGGGAAAGTACAGAGTACAATCAAGCACAAAAAGACACCATTTCACTAGATTTCCCGACAGGGAACCAACTGTGTGGGGTGGAACATGGTGAAGAGAGTATCGCACTAAAAACTGCAACACAACAAATGGAAAAGGACCAGCCAGGAGAGAGAAACAAGACCCCACAAGAGGAGGAAAGAGTTTGACAGGGCCTTTCACTAATCACAGAAAGGCCGCCAGTCACACAGGTGGACTGCACAAAAGCCCCTCAGAGTAATGATCATCGTTTTGACTGGACAAAAATTCACATTAACAGGAGTCAAGATTCTCTGACCCCGGCTAGATCAAGGGCCCAGGACACAAATATCCACCTAGGGCATAGGAATAGAGGACCCGCGACAGGCAATAGGTCAGAACATGACCAACCTGGAAAGCACTCAATGGACCACGTATCGATGAAGGGGTCTCGAAATGCTGGAAGACCAGTGACATTGATACCATCCCCGAAACCCAGACAGCTCAGTGAAACACCTTCATTAATCCTAAAAGAATCACCAATCAAAAAATCGGATATGGTCAAGGTCATGTCAGCTATTACGATTGCCCTAGCCCCTTTTTATAAACTTTATGAGGTGATAAAAATAGGAGTACATGATAACACCGCAATCCTAGCAAACCTAACAACAAAAATGACTTACATTGAAGTATACATTACTGCCTTAGAAGAAAGAAATAACAACCAACAAAAATGCTGGGAGAAAAAAGTAGAAGATCTCAAAAAATATCTTAAAAAACTAGTATACTCGTATGAAGCAGAAAAGAAAAGGCAAACGGGAACAGACCAAACACAACAGAACCAAAATGATATCAGAGAAAGGCTGAAAGAACTGGACACTCTGCAGGAGCCAAAAGAAAAGGCAAAAGAGAAAAACAGGGACCCTCCAAGTACCAGCGCCTCGTCGGCAGTGAAAACGGGAGAACCAAGTCTTCTAGTTATAAGCAATCCAAGGGTACTTAGAATACCAGTCAAAGATCCGGAGATTATACCGCCACGATCATCCATCGGAGCTAATCAAAAACTGAAGAGGCAGAATCCAAAGAACGCGACCCAAGAAAAGGAATGCTTAGAAATCGTGGGATCAGCGAAAAAGAAGTACAACAATAGGGGCTCCCCAAGATCAACTGAAGAGTTTTTGAAAG
Source organism: Ambystoma mexicanum (assembly GCF_040938575.1). NCBI lineage: Eukaryota > Metazoa > Chordata > Amphibia > Caudata > Ambystomatidae > Ambystoma > Ambystoma mexicanum. Next base: position 330,660,929 of record NC_090940.1, on the reverse strand, counting down.
ATTCAGACTTGATAAAACTTTCGCAACACTGGGAAGAAAACCCTGGGGACATAGACCAGGAGGTGTTCATCGTCGAAAAGGAGGAGGAAATAAAAACCTCAGCTCAAGAACAATCAGTAAGCAGAAAAGACGTGAGGGAAGTTGATGAAAACAAGGAGAGGCTATGCCTCGAAGAGCGTCAAGAGCCAAACGCAAAGGCAAATGAAAGCAGGAAACACCTCTGTAGTAAAACAGACATCAAAGAGGACAAGTACAGATCAAGAAGGCAAGCCACTCCAGAGACTATAAGAGAGGCCAAAAACGCAAGCAGACAGCAGAGTAAATATGCAAGAACAGATGACGAGGATCGCGTTTTCAAAATTGAACAAACCAAAAGAATTCAAGACTATATAGTCTTCAATAGAACTATCCTAGAAATAATAAGCAAAACAACGACGTTAAAAAGCATCAAGTCTGAAGAAACCAAACTAGTGGAGCCTTACCACAGAGGTAACACAGCAAAGGCATATCTTCACGTAAAGGCAGTTGGAATTCAATATATAAACCCCATAGCAGTTAGAGAATTGGAAAAAAGTGGCTTCACATTATCAGAAATAAAAACCACAATCAACACTGAAGAAAAATCGAGCAAGGTAAAACACAGGGAGGAACAAACACATCGATACATATATAGAACAGAAGAACGATATAAAACAAATCAACTGGGCAAAGAGTGGCGGGAAAAGAGGTATTCCAGTCCCAATAGATACAGCCGTCAGGAAGACCCAGAGCAGCGGTATTGCCATCGCACCATCACCAATGAAAACAGGAAGCCCTGCGAAAAGAGAGAAAAAACAGAGAAAGAAAGATTCGAGAACGACCAGCAAAATCATAACACACGACTTAACCCAGAGGAGCTGAAAAGGGTAACAAATCGTAGCCGAAGAAGAACAACACGCAGGAAATCACCAGAGTCAAATGAAGCGAGAAACTTGGAAAAAACAAAGGTGGTTTTAACACCACAAGGTCCTTGGTCATGGCTAAAAGCAACCCTGATTCTGAAATCTCAGAGATAGCAGCGAACTGTGAGCCCGGCACAATCGCACACAGGATCAGTAATTACAAAGATAGATGCAGGTGCCGAAAGACTAACCCTAGGCTCATGGAATACACGAGGGCGCGTTCACCTGACAGCGGTGAGTGATGTAGATCTAACCAGCATGGACATTGTGTATCTTCAAGAGATATGGTTACTAGAGAAACCGACCCTAGATGGATTTGAAGTGGAAATATCACTGGCTATAAAAGGCCTGCTGGGTCGTCCATCTTCGGGGCTGTTGACAGCAATAAAAATGAGCTCTGGGTTCTCCACGCCAAAGAAACTAATGGAATCCTATGAGATGCTGGTGATACAACCTGGAGCAAACAAATTACAGAGAGGGAACAGGAAGATTCTAGCCAACTAGTAATAATAAATACATATTGGAACCCCCAACGGACAAATATAAAAACCTACTGCAGGAAAATGGGGGAAACAATAGATTGGATATACTCGGAGTTTGAAAGGATTGACATCATCTTGTGCAGCGATCTGAACGCTGATTGTGCTGAATCCCATTCGAACACAAAAGACAAGGCCCCACAAGGAAACTCAGTTAAATAGGGTAAGGCCTGGAGGTTGGTCACCAAACAGAGAAATGTATACAACATCGAAACACTATTTCCCAACCAAGTGAACATCCCAACTTGGGAAAACCTGAACGCCAAAGCCACCATGGACTATATCTACGCTTCCCAGGGCCTCCTGACTGGTATCCTGGAATTTAAAGTCCAAAGAACTACGCATAGTGACCATAACCTCTTGACGTGCGCATGGAAAGGAAAGCATCCAGTCAATCCAACATATAAGTTTCAAGTGGAGGTCAATAGCCAGCAAACTCGTATACGTCTAACGGAAGCAGACATCATAAAGATAACCATGAACTATGAAAAGACCACTGAAGTAGACGCCCTAGAGGGGGGCGTAGAACATCCAAACTATCTACCGATGCTGCTTCCATTCAGAAGATCAGCCGCTGGAAAACAAAGACAGGCGGTTCATCCAAAGCATACCTATGACAAACTGGTAGTCGAAAAGAGGAAAAGAGGAAAATTGTCCGGAAATCGAAGAGAATTGCAAAGAAAATTAACACCAAAGAAGCATGGGAGCAGTGGCAAAAAGAAATAAAATGCTGCAAACACTGGCTAAAACATCATAAACTCCAATTGTACCAGCAAGACGCCGAGCATGATGAGAGCCCTCAACACAAAAAAGTCAAACGATTTCTGGGCACTAATTAAAACAACGAACTTGAACACGGCGACAGAAACTCAGTGGCAGAGGAAAAATGGGCCTCGTATCTAACGGCCCAATTTGACCTCCTGCAAGAGCGAGCACCGGAGGGTGAAGAAGATGCCACGACAGAGTGGGTAGACGTATCGAACGTAGCTGAAATTGAAAACGCCATTCTTAAATTAAAAACCTCAAGAGCCCCCGGTCCGGATGGATTGACCAACGTAGATTTGAAAAAATCACCAAAAGCGTGGGCGGCCGTGATCAGCAAAATTTTCACCCACTGCAGGAACACTAATATGATCCCCGAAACTTGGCTGAAGGCGGTAATCGTCCCCATTTACAAGAAAGGTGGTAGAGATGACCCAGAAAGCTATAGGCCTATAGCTTTGCTGGACATTGTGGAGAAGGTATTCGCATCACAGCTACTAGACCACCTTCGAATCTGGGCCAAAACCGCTCGATGCAACGATACCTTCCAAATGGGATTCCAGAAAAACGGGAGCACTTCTATAAATATCCTACTGATCAACATACTAAAGGCCAAAGTGAGAGAAGGAGCCCCAAGAGTGTATCTTGCATTTGTAGATCTGTTGAAAGCCTTCGACAAAATAGATCGGGCATAACTGTGGGCTAAGCTAAAATTCTGGGATTGTCCACTGGCAATTTTGAACCCGATCAAAGCACTGCATGCTGACACGAAAATCAGGGTGAAATTGAATAAACAAGGGGTACTGTCAAAGGAGATCCCGGTAAAGCGAGGCATCAAACAAGGATGCCCCTTAGCTCCGGCCTTGTTTATTGCTTTTCTAGGGAGATTACCAAACTGATGAGGAACAAATCAGAGCCTTTCCCCCAAAAATTGGAAAAGCACAAATATCGCGACTACTGTATGCTGACGATGCAATTATCATTGATCAAACTCAAATCGGACTCCAACGCAAATTAACAAACTTGGCGAAATACACGGAAACAAATCATTTGGAAATTAATACAGCAAAAACAAAAATGCTAGTTTTCGAAAAAACAACAAAGAAATCGGCGCGACCATCAAAATGCTATTTGAACAAAACAAAAATTGAGGTCGTGAATGAGTTCAAATACCTGGGGGTGATCATCGACGGATTGGCCAGAGACAAAGTAATGCAAGAGCACCTATGGAGCAAGGTGAGAACTTTAACAGCACAGACGAGAGCAGTGGACAGGAAATTTGGTAAATTCTCCATGCTACCGGCCATCAATTTCTATAAAGGGAAGGTGGTCCCATCGATCATTTATGGCATGGAAGAGTCATTAAACATCCCAAGAACTGTGTGGCAGAAGCTGGAAGGTCACATCTGGAAGTCGGTACTGGGCCTACCAAAGTCAACTTCCATGCCCGCGATTAGGCGAGAACTGGGCCTCGTTTCCTTAGCCTCATTGGTAGAACAAAGTAAAATGAGATTATGGAGAAAAATCTTGATGACAGATACATTCCCAATCTACAATATCATCGCAGAAGAACTCAAGAGTGGTTCATGTAAGGCTTTCAAGAACTGGGCGGCAATCCTGCAACTTATTTTGACCGAAATAGCCTGTACAGAAAAAGACCTGATATCCAACCCAGACCCGGTAAAACTGAAAATGGAATGGATGGACTGGATCAAAACAACTGAAAAAGCCTGTGCCAACAAGCTATTGGCCCACCTTCCACCAACATTTAACAAAGTGAAAAAAACGCAAAATTATTGCCTGAAATTCCCAAACAAAGGTATGCGAGGCACGATTTGGAAGGCTAGACTAAATTTACTGAGGACACATGAAATTCTAGCAATTCGCAACCGGTCAATGGACAACAGCTGTCGTCTATGTAAGAATACTGACCAAGTGGAAACCTTGAAACATTTGACGCTTCAGTGGCCGAAGACCAAACAAAGCAGAGACACATATCTTCAACCTCATCTGCAAGGGGCAACAATGCTAGACGAAGAGGTGCTGTGGTACAGGCTAATCTCAGGAGAGACAACACGTTGGTCCCTGACAATGGTGAAGCTAATAGAAGCAGCCTTTCGAAAGATAAACCAGCTAGGCTCCACCGAGAGGGCTACTTAAAACCAGAGAAAAGCCTGATCTGAATCCGACTGCCGAAGAGGGAGACGTCTGTAGCATGTAAAACCAAACAAGAAAATAGACTGGGATGAAAGGACTCTGGACTCAAAAGCACACGCCCTCACTTCCGGAATCTTTAAGTCGTGAAAAACCCTTGCAACAATTGAAAATTTATTTTTTCTAATTAAAATTCAAGTAAATAAAAAATAAAAATAAATCACTGGTCCACTTACTCCATCTAACCCAATCACTCCCATACACATTTTTATAACTCTCACACCACTCTTACACCGTGAACTGTTAGGCATCAGCAATGCCAAATGAGATTTGTTGCTAGCATGATTATTTTTGAGCAAATAGCATGTAAGATCCACCTTTTTGTAATTCTACTGATACAATCTCAAACTCATGGCCATCTGTTTTGTGTTCCCCATTCTAGTTGAATCCTTCGGTTGAAAATGTGCCACTTTTGAGAATTTATGCCTGGGGAAAACTTTGTGAATTGTCCCCCCTCAGGTGAAATCTATTGTCCCGAAGACGCACTCGGTGCCAAAATCATTCAAGAATTCTAATAATGCAAATAATATTCACGTGACTGCAACAGTGCAAGAAAGTTTTTTTTTTACAAAACACTATGCCAAATTGTCTCATCTGGGCCTTAATGCCACACATTATCAACAACAGTACCATACATCCAAAAACCTCTAAGCACAATTCACAGAATGAACAACAGATCCAATCAAAATACAATAAAATGTTAGCAAACAAATAACCGAACATTTAAATTGAAACATATAATCTTGTGGCTGAGACAAGCCTGATGTATGCATGACATGGATACAGCACTCCTGGATGTCAAACAGAAAATCATGATGGCGGAAAATATGAGGCACACTTTCACCATGTTGGGCCATTTGCTACGCTCGTCACAGCTGATCATCACCACAAAAAGAGTCCAAGAGGTAGCAGTGATTTAAAGAAACCTATTGGATTCTTACAATCCTGTGAAAATGTGGAACCCTCCTAGAGAAAATACAAAACCTTCAAAGTCATGTCCAAAAACTGATTTTATTGAAAGGCAAAACCTACAATCATTGGAAATGGCAATTTTAACGTTGCTAAAAGCAGTTCGAATGAACAATTTCGCTACTCTAAATTAGATGCCTCTGACTATTTGTAATTGGTTATATATAACGCGCTTAGTGCCCCGAAGTTTCTAAGCGCGGACCCGGGCATCCAAACCTGTGTTGCTACTTGTCGTCTTGTTTCCAAGGCGAGCACGTTGCCCCTGAGCTATCCCCCGAGACCTTTGACTATAAATCAAATCTCAGCTGACGCTCCAGCACTACTTCACAAGACTTACTTTAGAAATAGTCTGGATGGAAGCTACAGGGGCCCCCATTATGAGCATGGCAGTATCAGTGAAAACAGGTGGTATCTGGGAACACTTGCTGTTTTTACCACCCAGCTGATTATGGCCTTCGTGGGTTTCCACAGGAATACCAGAGGCAATGATTACCACCGCATTATGAGGTCAAATGTCAACATTTCTTTATCCCATTTTCTCCCTCTTGCCAAGAGGTAACGTTTAAAAAAATCCTGTGAAGTTTTCAAAACTTTCTTTGCTATACTGAAGGGATGCATAAACACTTTCCTTAAATACAGCAAAGCAAGTTCTCTATGAGGCTATTTAAAGGGTATAAGCATGTGGGATGTAACCGAGTTGGCAATAATGACAGGTGCAATCTAATAAAAGGAGCAATATATAAGATTGGAGTAGATGTGCACTATGTATGTATAGGTCCAGAGTCTAAATACTGACTTAGACTGCAATAATAGGAGGATCTACAGATTGTACAGCTCCTAGCAGCATAGAGGTAAAACCCTGATGAAGAATAATAGAAAAGAATGGCAGTTATGTATCACCCCAGGTATCACAGCTTGTAAACAGCAAGCAATAAGCCCCTGAAGAAGTTCCTCAGATTAAGGCTAAAGAAAGAGGAATGAAACATGTCGGGCATCTCAATGGGTACCAAATTCTGAACGGATCTGGAAACGAATTGCAATGTTTACATAAATAGTGACTTATAAAATTGTAAGAACTTTAGCACAGTGACACTTTTTTCAGCACATGGCACGTTAGAATGTTTTTTAAGATATGCTTTTAAATGTACAAATGTATTTGTGGATGGATTGTATTGTCTTGGTAGTACATGTATTGTTTTACTATGGGTGTGTAAGATTTTACAGAGTGAATACTGAATATTATCTGAACAAACATTAATGGATATATTGGAAGTTGAGATAACAATTAGTTAGACATGCCCTATTAAAGCAGTCCAGCAGGGTTTGTTTACTATAAAAGTGTTTCAACCCAGGGATAACCACCCTGCTGCTATATCAAATTAACCCTGGGTCTCGCAAAGTCGAAGTAAATCTCTGATACCCACCTTTCGATTCTTTGCTATGTAAAGAAAATGGGCCAACACTGGCATGTTTGCCCCTTTAACATTTTTTTTATACATTAGCATTATCAACTGATACTATATTCATTCCATTTCCATCATCACAATGAGGGTGGAAATGGATCAAGAAAAATAGATTAAAAGTACGAATTGACATTTCCATAAATTGGAAATCTGCATCCGTTACTGCCAACCCTGTAGATTTCTTTAATGACTCAGCTCTGAAAAATGATCACACACAGCACCTGTAATGACAGCTTGTGATAATTCTTCAAAAACTCTACTTAACTCGTAAAGAGTGATAAATAGTTGTATATTCTGGCATCCTGGCATACAGTTGAGCGCGTGTATGAGGTCCCCCGGCCACCCATCGCCATCTTGGTGCTGCTTGCAGCGTGGAAACCCTTGCGGGATTCCTAGCCGCAGCAAGGCTTCCCTCTCCCTTGTCCAGCCTCCCACACCTCCCCCAGGCCCTTATTGGCCATTTGAAGTTGTGGGGATTTGCTTAGATTCACCCTCCTGCTCACACGCTCCATGTGCCATTTAGCATCCTGGCAAACAGGTGAGCACGTGTGTGAGGTCCCCGGCACCCCATCTCCATCTTGGTGCAGCTTGCAGTGTGGAAACCCTTGCAGGTTTCCTAGCCGCAGCAAGGCTTCCCTCTCCCTTGTCCCACCTCCCGCACCTCTCCCAGGCCATTATTGGCCAGGTCCAGCCTTATCCTCGACCAAACCTGGTCAGCCCCCCTGTCCAGCAGCCCCTTGGGCTAAGAGCCTGAGGCAAAGGGCAGCTCCAACTGAGGCGGCTAAAGAAAATGTCAGTAGGTGTCCGCAAGAGATGCCAGGGGAAGCCAGCCATCAACCGACAGCAACAAAAAGTAAGTGTGGCATAGGTGGGGAGTAAAGCAATCACCCTCCTCCAGAAAGCCCTGCCACCCTACATTACCTTAACAAAACATACACTGCCAGGCGAACATCACCTACAACACTCATACTTAGCTTGAATTCTGCCCATCAGCCTGTGTAACGTCTGCCTTACATCACATCTAGACATATTTGATCATGTTAACGAGTTGTACACTTACAAACAAAGTTGAGAAGTACCATGTTAGATAGAATTCTGAATATCAACATGTCCCACACCTAGATTGAAATGTGAATGTCAGCATGTGCCACACTTAGATAGAAACATCAATGTTAGCATGTGCCACACTTAGATATAAACGTGATTGTCAGCACGTCCCACACCTAGATTGAAATGTGAATGTCAGCATGTGCCACACTTAGATAGGAACATGATTGTTAGCATGTCCCACATCTAGATTGAAATGTGAATGTCAGCATGTGCCACACTTAGATTGTTAGCATGTCCCACACCTAGATTGAAATGTGAATGTCAGCATGTGCCACACTTAGATAGAAATGTGATTGTTAGCATGACCCACACCTAGATTGAAATGTGAATGTCAGCATGTGCCACACTTAGATAAAAACGTGAATGTTAGCATGTCCCACACCTATGCTAGAAATGTGACTGTTAGCATGTGCCACACCTAAATGGAATCGTAGACATTAGCGTGCATCGCATCTAGATAGGCTCATGAATATCAGCATGGACCACACTTAGATGATATTGTGAATGATAGCATGGACCACACTTGGTCGGAATTGCGAACATGGGCCAGAGTTAGATCTAGATGGGATTGTGGATGGTGGCAGGTGCCACACCTGGATTGAACTGTGGATGTCGGCATATGCCATGCCTAGATAGAAATGTGAATGTTAGCATGTGCCACACTTAGATGGAATCTTAGACACTAGGCATCGCATCTAGATAGAAACGTGAATGTTAGCATGTCCCACACCTAGAAACATGATTGTTAGCATGTCCCACACTTAGGTAGAAACGTGACTGCTAGCATGTCCCACACCTAGATTGAAATGTGAATGTCAGCATGTGCCACACCTATTCTAGAAATGTGACTGTTAGCATGTGCCACACCTAAATGGAATCGTAGACATTAGCGTGCATCGCATCTAGATAGGCTCATGAATATCAGCATGGACCACACTTAGATGATATTGTGAATGATAGCATGGGCCACACTTGATCGGAATTGCGAACATGTGCCAGAGTTACATCTAGATGGGATTGTGGATGGTGGCAGGTGCCACACCTGGATTGAACTGTGAATGTCGGCATATGCCATGCCTAGATGGAATCTTAGACACTAGGCATCGCATCTAGATAGAAACGTGAATGTTAGCATGTCCCACACCTAGAAACATGATTGTTAGCATGTCCCACGCTTAGGTAGAAACGTGACTGCTAGCATGTCCCACACCTAGATTGAAATGTGAATGTCAGCATGTGCCACACTTTGATAGAAAGGTGAATGTTAGCATGTTCCACACCTAGATTGAAATGTGAATGTCAGCATGTGCCACACTTAGATAGAAATGTGAATGTTAGCATGTTCCACATCTATGATAGAAATGTGACTGTTAGCATGTGCCACACCTAGAAGAAATTTTAGACATTAGCGTGCATCGCATCTAGATAGGATTGTGAATATCAGCATGGGCCACACTTAGATGATATTGTGAATGATAGCATAGGCCACACTTGGTCAGAATTGCAAACATGGGCCAGAGTCGCATATAGATGGGATTGTGGATGGTGGCAGGTGCCACACCTGGATTGAACTGTGGATGTCGGCATATTCCATGCCTAGATAGAAATGTAAATGTTAGCATGTGCCACACTAAGATGGAATCAAAGACACTAGGCATTGCACCTAGATAGAAACATGATTGTTAGCATGTCCCACACCTAGATTGAAATGTGAATGTCAGTATGTGCCACATTTAGATAGAAACGTGAATGTTAGCATGTACCACACTTAGATAGAAACGCGATTGTTAGCATGTCCCAGATCTAGATTGAAATGTGAATATCAGCATGTGCCACACCTAGATGGAATCTTAGACATTAGCGTGCATCGCATCTAGATAGGATCATGAATATCAGCAGGGGCCACACTTAGATGATACTGTGAATGATAGCATAGGCCACACTTGGTCGGAATTGCGAACATGGGCCAGAGTCGCATCTAGATGAGATTCTGGATGGTGGCAGGTGCCACACCTGAAATGCCATGCCCAGATAGAAATGTGAATGTTAGCATGTGCCACACATAGATGGAATCTTAGACACTAGGTGTCACATCTAGATAGAAATATGAATGTTAGCATGTGCCACACTTAGAGAGAAAAGTGAATGTTAGCTATGCCAATTAACCAATCCACTAACAATTTCAGTCCTCTGAAACACCTCTCAAACTCTAACCAAACACAAGCACAAGCCTATAAACACAACAATCCCCACAAACTTCACTACACTGCAACAACAACAAAAAAACACACATAAACTCACACAACAGTACATGACGGCTACTGACTGGAAAACACCCCGAGTCCAGCCAACAGAGTTAATCGGGTTGAGACTGCCACCAGCACATCACTGCTCTCTTGCACTTTTCCAGCTCATTCCCACTAACTCACCCCCTTTCCTTTTTTCAGAGCCGCCAGAGCGCCAGGGGACCACTCCGGTGGTGATAGTGTGCGGTACAAATATCCTTTAAAATTAACATTAACATATTGTGGCTTAAGGTGTGAAATGCATTTGAAAGACTTTGTTTAGGTTAGGGACACATTCTTTCTTTCCACCAATTAGCTCATGCTTTGGTTTTGTTAAGTGTGTCATGTCTGTGACTAGATACGTATGTGTGTGTGTGTATGGGTGGGTGTGCATGTTTGTGTGTCCTCCATATCCATGAACATGCCCAGTGACCACAGGCCATTTCAAAATCATCCTCAAGGTCCATGGCAAGTCTCCAGGCTACCGGTGGTGCTGCAGTCCCAGTGCGCCACCTAAAGTTGCTACTGGGCTTGGCTGGCCTGTGGCCATGTCTGCTAGCCACCCTGTGGGCATAGGCTCTGGTCCTATAAAATGGACACAATGCCAGTGAACAAGGGAGAAACAAACATACCCTCAGTGCCTACTGGGTATGAACTTTTCCAGGGCCCAGAGGACACTGTGTCCAAGGAATAGCCATGTAATGCCCATGCCCATGCCAAGAAAACTTGCTAACAACGTCCCCTGGTCATAGCTAAAGTCCACGCCCCAATCACACTGCATCCTGGGATGGCCTTCAGCCATGCTCTTGACACAGAGTACCTAGCTGGCAACTTCTCATTCAACATTGAGATAATTGGGGGGTGTGGCCAGCGAGCACATGGTGAGGATGTGATCCCTCAGTGCTCCCGGGGCTGCCAGCCATATCCTGTGAAAATCCTGGGAAATCGGGTTTTCACACCCACGAAAATGACATTCATGTGTGGCGGAAACCTATTCTAATGATTCAATGAATCGGGGATACAAACCGGCATACAGATCCAAAGATATATTCCACGAAAGGAAGAGGCAGCCGGAAACGAGGACGAAACAAGATGGCCGATGGGAACGAGGGACAGAGCAAGATGAGCATTACCAACCATTGAAGTCGAGCTACCGTGGGGAAGAAGCAAAACACGGCTGCAGGACGATGATAGAGACCCTGTGTGTGGGAGCCCTCAGAAGTGAATATAAAATGTAAAAATCCTATGGACCACAAAGAACCGGCGTGACTTTGCCTGGAGACGCCAATGAGAACCAACTCCGACATTGGCATCCGTTGGCCGTGTGGAGAATAATGCACCGTCCCAGCCTCCCTTAACGGGCCGCCCCTCTGACAGCGCAAAACGGAATCCACCTGTTGTGAGCCCCGACGGGTGTGCCAACACAATAAATGCTTGAGAAATTACCATAACAAGTCCCCAAGACCCACGCAGTAAGCGCAACACACAGACAGTAGTGGACTGTCCGCAACCACGCGCTGGCACAAAGGTAATACTAGCAGGCATGCTACGGAGCACAACACCCACCCGCCCCTACACCGCCATGCACCGAACGGGGAGGAAACAGCACTGAGAGGAGGGGCCCAGCCCAATGAGAGCCCTCGCTGAGCCATACCAGACTCCACGCCTGAGAGCATGACACGCCAGACGGTCGCGGGTGCTCCGTGGTACGTAGAGCGCCTGCTGACCCACCAAAGTCATCTACCATGCTGGGGCGAGACCCTGTGAGACCGGAGACTACGAAAAGCGGTAAGGAGAGAGGGAGGCGGGCGGCGGATGACACGCCCCATAGCAGAAGATATCTTGCATTGAAAGGAGGACTCCTGCCCACCCACCCCACCTGCCTGGCCCTGTGGTCCCCGAACAGTGCAGTAAGCATACCTCCAAAAGGATGCATTGGGGGCTCATGTGTCACTGTGAGGGCACAAATCTGTCACGAACGAGAACCCTCTGTCCGGTGCGACTCATGCACAAGAGCATAAACAATCAGTGTACGAGCTGTGTGACTGCGTGAAGGGCCTAATTCAGCCGCTCAGACACAGAGGGCAAAGGGTGCATAAACCTTCTGCTAACGGACTGGATGTTTCCATGGGGAGCCCAAACCTGCAAAGATTATGCGGGAATCCTGAATGCCACAGCCACATCTTATGTGAGAAATGAGAAGTGACCGAAACACCCAAGTCCCAGAAATCACGACAATCTGCGGCAAACACAGAGGAGGAGAAACCCACAGAATGGTTTGCAGGGCATTGTAACTGAGCAGACACAGTCATAAGGTGACCTACCTGCGGGACAGGAACAAGTGATATAGGCAGCTACAACCAGGTTACTAACGTTGCCCTGCAAACACAGCCTGGAAGCTTGAGGTGCGAATGGAAACTGCTGCTCGAACAAACTGAGTGCAAACCATGCACCAACTGAGCATAATTTGAGGGCAGCGTTACACACAGCGCTATACTCCTGTTGTCTATTTGAGAACTCATACTAGCCCTATATAGCGATACATAGAAGTATCTGCCTTTAACTAAACCACTGAGGCATCAGGAGAGTCTCTCTGAGTACAGGCACGCAGGGCAAGATACGCATTCCAACAGGAAACACACTGAACTAGACACCTCAGGAAAACAGTAGCTGACGCAGCAACTCCCCTACAAAGGCCCCTACCCCTGAGGCCCGAAGGTCACAGCCATCGCACCTGACAACCAGATAGGAGACTCCTACAAGTAGGCATGAAAGAGTATATGAAACACAGTACCACATCGCATTATAAGTTACCAAGCCATCAATAAGCAGCAACTGGAGGGAAGACATGAGCGAACCACAAAAGCAAAAGGAACTGATAGCAACACTTCCCCTTCAAGAGCTAGTGATGTCGACTAATCCCTGCCCACGACACCAAGGAATTGAATCACTCACGCTCCAAAGAACAACATAGAGGAGACAGCACTCCTAACCTGCTACCATACTAACCCTGGTACTGAGCAACATACCGACCTGCTGAGCTTGGCAAGGACATTTTCTCCCAGGTGCCATACTTACCACAAAGGCTGGTATGGGCAAAGACAAAGGAAAAAAGACCGAAAAGCAAAGCAAAATTGAACAATACACAATACCCACTCCAACTTCAATGTTAGAACAGGGAAAGGCTGCTGCTACCCAAGATGATGAAAGCAATCTCTCACTCAAAGACATGATGAATGCCATAGGCAGCTCAAGGTCCTCTATGGTAAAAAAAATGGATGGCATCAGTACGGAAGTATCCCTCCTACGTCATGATCTGCAAAAACTCACCTCCCGTACAGGAGAAGCTGAAACCTGCATATCGGAAACAGAGGACAGCTTGCGATCTATGGGCCAACAGATGACCAGGGTACTAAAACACATGAAGATGCTGGAGAAACGGGTGGAGGAGGGAGAAGGACACTCACGGCGAAATAATATTCGAATTCTTGGGCTGCCTGAGAAAAGTGAAGGCCCATCTATGGAACATTTCCTTGAGCAGGGCTATCTGACCTATATGCCGCAAAGACTTTCTTGAAATTCTTCTCCATCGAGCGAGCTCACTGTGTGCCAAAGGACAGGCCGACTCCTGAAGCACCACCACGTACTGTGATTGCTAAGATCCTGAACTACAGAGATTGCGACACAGTGCTACAGATGGCGAGAACCAAAGGCTCTATAACATACAATGGCTCTAAAATTGCTTTCTTTCCAGACTTTACCAGGGAAGTACAAAAAGCACGACAATCCTTCGACCAGCTAAAAAAAACCTTGCAGACGCTAAATATAAATTATGGCCTGCTGTTCCCGGCGCAAATGAAAATCTAGCACAATGGTACAACCGTACACTTCACAGATCCTAAAGAAGCATGGAACTGGACAGAGCGTAATTTGGAAGGTGATTGGGGTCCGCTGAGTAGACGGGAATGTGAATGAATAAGACCGCGCCCGGACAGATCGCCAAATGCACGACCGCTGCGACAAGAAGAAGAAATACCTCAAAGGGAGGCAGACAACTACACTCTGATGACAACATGGCTAACTACAAAAGGAACAAGACATGAGAGTTACAGCCTGTCTGCAATATGTCATTAAGTTCTCCTGTACCGCAAAAGGCTGGCGGCCCACGCAAAGCCCCCCCCAGGGAACTTAACTTGGTAGAAAGTAATCAATACATATTCACAGGTACCCCCCGCAGTATGTCTGATGCTGTGTTGACAAGGGGCGTCAAAAGTTTGGTTACTTGTTAGAAAGTTTGGTTAAGTGGGCGACAGATGCTTCAGTTGGGGATGGAATGTAGGGAGGTGGATTGGGGTTTGAATTTGATGTTTTTGCACACACAGGTTTTATAGCTACACCACACACACGCGAACTGGTAGCAACCCACGAAGTAACACATAAAAAGCACACTTCTCATGAGGCACACAAAAGAAAACAGTGGTACCCACACGAACAATGACATCCCTCACCAACGCTAACTCTAAACATTTGAGATTCCTGACATGGAATGTCAATGGCCTGGGTTCTAGCATCAAAAGACGTTTGGTGACAAGATTCATAAACAGACACAAACCTGACATCGTACTATTCACCGAAACATACCTGGCGGGCACGACATGTAAAATTTTTAAGAGAACCAACTACTGCATAGCGATACATGCAGGATTCTCCATGGGCTTTTGAGGGGCGTTAATCCTGATACACAAAAGACTCCCATACACGATTTCCAGTGTGGCTCAAGATACAGGGGGGAGATATGTGTATATAAACAGAACATTATAGAACCAAACACTTGCGGTGATATCAATATATTTCACACCAGCCCTCATGTCTGTATTGGTAGAGGAGGTCACACCAATTCTGACCACTAATGATGCAGACACATGGATCATTGGGGGAGACTTCAGTGAGGTCATGAACATAGAACTTGACTGCACACATATCAGAGGGAAAAACCCTGCAATCCATACTAAACTTGCGACCTTTGCTGCCGCACTAGGGGTGAGGGATGTATGGCGAGACATGCATCCAAACGTGCGTGCATATTCATTCCACTCGGGAGCACAAGCCTCACTATCCCGTTTGGACTACTTCTTTCTGCCCCGACAGGATACTCATGAAGTGAAAAACATCACATTGCTCCCTCTGGGCATTTCAGACCACTCCCCGCTCATGATGGACATTGAAACCGAAAGACCCTGACCCCCTCCAACATGGCGACTTAATAATTATTACCTGGGGTTCCCGGATTTAATAGACAATATTCGTACAACCACAGACGCATATTTTGAGTTAAGTACAGGATCCGTAAACAGCCCAGGAACATTATGGGAGGCCTATAAACCTGGCCTTCGGGGGGAAATCATAGCTTGGACGTCAGCACACAAAAAGGCACATGAGAAAGACGTAGACGAGGCAGACGGGAGGTAAACCACATTGAAACACAATACGTAAACGAAAACTGTTAAGAAGGATTTCTGAACTCTGACCAGGAGGGGCAGAGATTCAGAAGGCCAACCTAGTTTCTTGGAACAGGGTAACCTCTGGACAAGCCAGACCAATCAGGGTAGCTATGGCAGGCGGTGAAGACTAAGTCTCAGGAGTGGTGAGGGTGACTGAAATACCTCAATGAGCACACAGAGCAAGGACACTTACAAATTATTCCAGACAGGTGTTATATCAAAAATATAGACACTTTTATTACAAGGCCTTTGTAACACAGACTATAGCAAAGAATCACAGTAACACCAAGTAAACCAATACATCACACTCAAGACAATATATATACAAGACCAGGAGGGTCAAAAGGGATGACTGCACGAAATATGTTGACAACTTAGAGGGGACGAAAACAGGCCATGCAGTTAATCTTTTGATCCAGTTCAACATCAGTTATTCACCTAAGTAAGAGGCAGTCCAAGCCCTAAGAAGAGTGGAGAGCCTTGTGCTCAATAGTACATGTGTGCCAATGCACGTGGTTGGTCCAATGGAAAAAGCAAGGTCTCTTTAGGGGTCTCTAGCAGCTCGGGAAGGTGGATGAGGCGATGAAAAATAAGTTCCCACTATTCAAGAAGGACCTCTTCTTGAAGGCAGAGGCAGTTTGTGAGTTTGGGATGCAGTTGCTATTACGCAATAGCGGTGGACAGGAGAGGGGCCCCCAGGGGCCGCTCTGGCAGTAGGGGCCACCAGCTGGGGTATTGATTACTCACCGGTCCCTGATGCAAGGAGACCCAAACTTCAGCAGGTTAGTCCAATTCGGTTGCAGGTTCGAATGTGGCAAAAAGGACGTCTCGGCACCTTTTAGTTCCTGAGATCCAGCGAGGATTCCCAAACGGGACAGTGGCGATTTATCCGCTCTGGGTGGGTGAATCGCCCCAGTTTCACTGCAGCAGGCTTCAGGGTCAAGTGGGTCACAAATGCAGCGGACTTGCAAAGGACGTTGCTGCAGCAGTGCAGCACGGTAACCACATTTACTCCGGTCCGGGTGCATTCGTCTCACTTCAGACCTGGGAAGCCCAAGTGTAGGGAATTCGGTGTGAGGGTGCCGTGGACACAGAGCTAGCAGTATACCAAGTTTCAAGGACCTACTCAAAACTATGGTGGAGACAGAGCAAAGGTCCTGCGTAAGCTGGTCAGCCCACTGGTTGGCCCAGGGACACTTCCGAGAAAGCTTACTTGCAGGTTTTGGTGAAGGAGCCGAGAATAATTGGTCCCACTATTCCAATTGGTCAAAGCGTCTTCGCAGACCTTCTAGGACGATCAGATGCAGAGGGCTCCCACAGGACGACAGCGGGCTCAGGGTGCCAAACCTTCCAGCGAGTCACCAGTGGTTCCTCGACTCAGCTTTGTAGTTGCAGGATACTTGGAACCTATCCTTTGTTCAGTGAGAACTCAGGAGATCGACATGGTAGTGGTGTTTCCAGCCTCCTCTTATCCAAAGTTCCCTTCATGCCAAAACGGAGAGGACCCAATGGGAGATCTGCTCACAACCACTCACTCCGTACGTGGACCAATCATAGACCACGGTGGTCTCAGGCATTCAGGACACTCCAGACTCTCTGGCACCCAGGATGAGTATTGGGACCAGACATCCCAGCCCACATCCTGGAGGCACACACACAAGGCTTGCAGAAGCCTGCGAAAGCATTGGGATTCGCGGGAATGTGTATGACCAAATAACTTGACGTGGGGAAGGTGAAGGGGCAAGATGGCCAAAGAACAGGACAAAGAACCTCGTGGCATGGCCAGTTTGGAGCCAGGCCACCTATTTGTGCAAAACGCGGTTAACGCAGTTAACATGGCAGGAAAGGGTTAAAAATAATGTGAAACGATAGCTGCCATCAGTCCTGTCCATGACACATCTGCACAGTTCATAAAAAGTCCAGCGAGAGTATCTATGGCCTTTGGAAATGACTATAGACCCAAGTGTGCTGTATGGTAAGGTACATTGCACACTTGTTACATGTTGCACAAAAGTTGCAATATGAGAAAAGGACTAAGGAAACAAAGTCTCCCAGTACTGACTGTCTTAAGGGCATGTCAGTTTCCTCATAAAAAGTGAGCGAAAGCCCAGAGGAGTGCAGCTGAAGGCTGTGCTTCTCTGGTAAAGTCAGTCAATGGTGTCTAAATAGCAGCAAAAGGTTTGGGGGTTGACACATGGAGGGAAAATTACATACACATATGAAATCTTTGCTAACTCTCGCCCCTCCCATACTAAGGACAGGCATGGGCATAATTTTAGGGGGAGGGACAGGGGTGTTTGTCCCCCTCAACTTTCAATGCACACCATTTTATCCCCTATACATTTGGCTGGGGAAACTGTTCTTCAGATGCCATGTCCCCCCCAACTTTTTCAGCAAAGTTACTCCTCTGAGGACAGGGGGAACTAATCCACCTTTGGATGAGTTTCTTGTTCAGGTTGGTTAAACATTCTGGAGAACCCATCAGCATTGCTATGTTGGACACCTGGCCTATGCTCAATAGTGAAGTCAAAGCCTTGCAGACTTATGGACCACCTAAGCAACTTTGTATTCTCTCCCTTCATGTTCATTAGCCACTTTAAGGGCTTATGGTCAGTTTGCACAGTGAATTGTGTCCCATAGAGGTAGGGCTTCAGCTTCCTTAGGGCCCACACAACAGAGAAACATTCGTTCTCTACTGTGGACCATCTGAGCTCTATGTCCTTAAGCTGGCGACTAATGAAGCCAATAGGGTGTTCCTTACCCTTCTCATCTACTTGTAATAGTACAGCTCCTATCCCAGTGTCTGAGGCATCTGTCTGCACAATAAAAGGCCTTTGGTAATCAGGGGCCCTGAGAACCAGGGTCTGGCACAAAGAGTCTTTTAAGCCATTGAAGGCCTTCTCACACTCTTCAGGCCAAGTTAACTTCTTGGGTTTCTTTGGGGTAGTGAGAGCAGTCAGAGGGGCAGCTATTGTGCCAAGTCTGCAATGACATTTCTGTAGTACCCAGTGAGTCCCAAAAAGGCACTCACTTGGGTCTGTGTAGTGGGGGTAGGCCAGTCTTGTACTGCTTGTACTTTACTGGGTAGAGGCTGTATCCTCCCTCCACCTACTTCATGTCCAAGGTAGACCACTGATCCTTGTCCACTCTGGCACTTATTGGCCTTTATGGTCAGGTGAGCTTTCTGAAGAGCCTGTAACACAATCCCAAGGTGTTTCACACGGTCTTCCCAGGTGGCACTGAAAACTGCTATATCATCCAGATTTGCAAGACATAATTCATACAACCCATTCAACACATGATTCACAAGCCTCTGGAAAGTGGCAAGGGCATTCTTCAACCCAAAAGGCATCACCCTGACTGGTAAAGACCCTATGGTGCTGAGAACGCTGTCTTCTCCTTGGCATGTTCTGCAAGGGCTATTTGCCAAAACCCTGCAGTGAGGTCAAACGTGCTGAGGTACTTGGAGGCACCCAAAGTCTCCACCAGCTCATCTGTTCTAGGCAAGGGGTGTGCATCTGTCTTGGTGACAGCATTCAGAGCCCTGTAGTCCACACAGAACTTCAATTTGGAAGTACCTGCCTTTGGAACCAAAACCACTGGGCTGGACCAAGTACTACTGGAGGCTTCAATCACCCCAGGATCCAACATTTTGTTGACCTCTGTCTTAATGTTAGACCTTACTTTGTCTGAAATTCTGTATCCCCTACTTTTGGTAGGTACACTGTCTCCTGTGTCAATGTTATGTTTGCACAAAGTTGTCAAACCAGGGGACTGGGACAACAAGGGGGAAAACTGCCTAAGCAAAGTTTTCACCTCTTGATCAGAAGTCAGGTGAGGGGCCACTTGGACACCCTCAATGGATCTGTCTGAAGGACTGCTTTGGAACAGGTCAGGAAGAGGTTCAGACTCCTCTTCTTCAACATCTGAAGCCAACAGCAGTGCTGTGGTTTTAACTCTTGGGATGAAAGCCTTCATGGAACACTTCTAGAGCCTGACCAGCCCTTCCAAGGTCCATAAATAGTTGACATCACCCAGTGACTCCACCACTGTGTACGGGCCTGACCACTTGTCCTGTAAAGCTCTAGGCCCTATAGGATTCATGATCAGGACTTGCTGACCAGGGGTGAAATTGATGAGGGAAGCTTTCTGGTCATACCGGTGTTTACCAGAGCTTGCCCTGCCTTCACCTTTTCACTAGCCAGACCCATCAGGAGTACCATCCTTTTTCCGAGCCCTAGCACATAGTCCACTACGTTGGTAGTTATGGGGGGCGTGGGCATCTCCCATCCCTCCTTGACTATGGCTAAGGGTCCCCTTACAGGGTGACCAAACAGAGGTTCAAAGGGGCTGAAGCCAACCCCCTCTTGTGGTACCTCTCTGTAGGCAAACAGTAAGCATGGAAACAGAAGATCCCATTTTCTTCTTTGAGGTTCTTCCAGAGCCCCAATTATACTCTTCAAGGTCCTGTTAAACCGTTCAACTAGGCCATTGGTCTGTGGGTTATATGCAGAGAAAATTTATAGGTGACCCCACATTCCTTTCACATGGCCTGCATATACTTGGACATAAAGTTGCTGCCTCTGTCAGACACAACTTCTTTAGGGAAGGCAACCCTAGTAAATATGCCAAACAATGCTTTTGCAACTGACTTGGCAGTCATAGTTTTCAATGGGATGGCCTCAGGATACCTGGTGTCATGGTCGACCAGCACCAGGATAAACCTACTGCCTGAGGATGTTTGGGGGTCAAGTGGACCAACAATGTCAATCCCTACCCTCGCAAGTGGTACCCCCACAACTGGGAGTGGTACCAATGGAGCTTGGATTGTTGAGCCACTCTTACCAAATAACTGGCAGGAGGCACAACTCCTGCAGTGACTTTCTATTTGCACCCCCATCTTGGGCCAGTAGAAGTGCATTGATAACCATTGCTTGGTTCTCTTGATTCCAAGGTGACCAGCAAGGGGCACCTCATGTGCCAGCTGCAGGAGAAAAGGTCTTACAGCAAAGGGAACCACCAACCTCCTATGGTTTCCTTCTGTAGACTCTGTAGGCTCACTATACAGGAGCCCACCTTCCCAATAAATCCTGTGCTTCCCAGGAGGTTCACCCTCAAGCTGGGAGCAGGCCTGTCTCCTTAGGCATTCCAGTGATGGGCACTTGCATTGGCCCTTACTAGATTCTTCCCTGTCAGGACCACCTTCTACTAATAAGTCTTTTAGTTCAGGATGGTCATTGGGGTCAAATACTTCAGATATCACCACCTCCTCATCAGGTCCTGGTGATTGACCAACTACCTCCTCCTCAGTGGTAGGTGAGTTAGGGGGAATATTCTCTTTCCCTCTTTTTGATTTTCTTACTCCTTTAGCCTTTGGTTTCCCCTTTGGCTGGGGTATGGCATCGGTCTTGGCCAGTCCTGCCCTTGTTTGAGACCTTGTGCAGGGTCTTTCAGCTGTATCTCCCACAAGCCCTAAAGCTCTGAGATCATTTCCCAGCAAGACCTTTCCTGGGACACTCCTCTGTATGCTCACTGGAATCCTGACTGCTGTACTATTTATAGTAAGATTTATAGCAATTACTGGGAACATGAGAGGTGGGCCATCAGCCAATTTAGTGGGCAACAGAGGAGCTCTGGCAACTTCCTCTGGGTCGACCAAGGTAGAATCCACTACAGTTCAACTACACCCACTATCCCTTAGAGTTGGAGTATCTACTCCATTGATCAGCACACTGTCTTTAAAGTAGTGCTTGGTATTATCTGGAATCCTAGCATAAGCCTCTGAGACTTTAGGCTCCCAGGAACCCAGAGAAACTAAAACTACCTTAGCTTCTCCCACTGGGGAAGGAGTCTGAGGAGAAGGATGCCCCTGTAATGTCATCTTCCTCATAGGAGGAGAAGGCCAGATTAGCAGAGTGGAACCCCAAGATTTTGACCTTACATCTGGGATCCCCCTTCACATGATCAGTTGCTCCACAAACAAACCAAGATCCACTGGGTCTGTTTACATAGGGAGGCTTACTATAACCAGAGTTCTGTTTTGGAGGCTGACCTCCACTACCCTGTGAGTTCTCTTGTGTCTTACCCTTATTTTTCATGTTGTGGCCCTTAAGGGAGGAAGTTTTATCAGAGTCCCCACCCTTCTTATCATTGGACATTTTCCCCTCCTCCTGCTTACATAATGAGTCTTGGCCTTATGGGACACTCTATGTGACACCCACAAGTCTGCTGCTATGGCAAGTTTCTTAGGATCTATCTCCTTTGAATCTGCCAAGTGCTGCTTAAGCTCAGGGGAAGAAGATGCAAAAATGTATTCAAGCCTGACAAGACATATCATACCTTCAGAAGTTAAGACCTTATAACCTTCAACCCAGCCAGTCAAGTTTTTTAAGGATTCAGTTACATAAGATACCCAAGTACCACCTTCTTTCTTTTTGTACTCTCTGAATCTTTTTAAGTATTGGGCAGGAGTCTTTCCAAACTTTAAGATGAGAGTTTGCTTCAACATTGCAAAATCTGCTCTCTCAGTTTTTGACATTTCCATAATGGCACTACAGCGGAAATGGGGCAGTCTGCTAAGTAACCAGGCACTTTTATCAGCATTGTCACCTTCTTGAACTTCACATGCATACTCAAATGCATTCAGCCAGTCCATAATGCCATTAGTTTCCTCACACACACTGAGCCGATCCTTAGGAAACCTTGGATGAGAGGAGGCCCCAGACCCATGTCCAGGACCTTTGGATCCATTGGCAACTTGCAGCTTGGCCAGTTCCAACTGGTGATCCCTGTCTTTTTGTTTGCCTGCTCTTTTTTCAGTTTGGTCATGTTAAGTCCAAGCTCCTTCTGCCTAAACAGCAGTTCTTGCTTCTTGAATTCAAGCATTGCCTCACCTTCAATACTGGCAGAGGAACCACTAGACATTACATCCTCCAAATTCTCATGGGTCCCATGAACAAGTGCAGTGACAGAACTGTCGGTTCTGCCAGTGGGAGCAGCCCCACCTCCTTCTGTACTGTCCACAGGAGCTATGGCAATAAGCTAAGCTTCTTCCCAGTCCATGATTCTTTGGATCATTTCCATTTTTCTGCCTTGAGCAGATACACTTCTCTCAGCACACATCCTTCGCAATGTTTCAGATTTAGAAATATTTAAAGTTAACAAGGTACTTGTTTCCATGCTGTTTGATAGGACTATGGCCTTTTTCAGTTATACTACAACAATTCACTATGTGTCCTGGTAGGAATAACTCAAAATGCCTTCACTAGTATGCAACACTGGATACGTTCAGTCCTATCCCACCGCTGTACACCAATTTGTTAAGGATGTCTGAACTCTGACCAGGCGGGGCAGAGGTTCAGAAGTCCAACCTAGTTTCTTGGAACAGGGTAACCCCTGGACAAGCCAGACCAATCAGGGTAACTATGGCATGCGGTCAAGACTAAGTCTCAGGAGGGATGAGGGTGACTGAAGGACCCCAATGAGCACACAGAGCAAGGACACTTACAAATTACTCCAAACAGGTGTTATATCAAAAATATAGACACCTTTATTACAAGGCCTTTGTAGCATAGACCATAGCAAAGAATCACAGTAACACTAAGTAAACCAATACATCACACTCAATAGAATATATATACAAGACCAGGGCGGTTTAAAGGGTTGACTGCACAAAGTATGTCGACAACCTAGATGGGAAGGAAACAGGCAGTGCTGTTGATCTTTAGGCCCAGTTCAACATCAGTTATTCACCTAAGAGGCAGTCCAAGCCCTGAGAAGAGGGGAGCCTTGTGCTCAATACTACATGTAATGCAAACACACGCGGTTGTTCCAATGGGCAAAACAGGGTCTCTGCATGGGTCTCTAGCAGTACGGGAAGGTGGATGAGGCGATGAAGAATAAGTTCCCACTATTCAAGAAGGACCTCCACTTGAAGGCAGAGGCAGTTCAAGAGTTTGGGATAGATTTGCTATTACGCAATAGCGGTGGACAGGAGAGGGGCCCTGAGGGGCCACTCGTGCGTAAAAATGGGATCTTGCACTAGGGGCCACTGGTTGGGGTATCGATTACTCACCGGTCCCTGATGCAAGGAGACCCAAACCTCGTCAGGTTAGTCCAATTCGGTAGTAGGTTCGAATGCGGCAAAAAGGACGTCTCAGCACCTTTTAGTTCCTGAGATCCAAACGGGACAGTGGCGATTTCTCCACTCCGGGTGGATGAATCGCCCCAGTTTCACTGCAGCAGCCTTCAGGGGCAAGAGGGTCACAAATACAGCGGACTTGCAAACGACGTTGCCGCAGCAGGGCAACACTGTAACCGCGTTTACTCTGGTCCGGGGGCACTCGTCTCACTTCAGACCTGGGAAGGCCAAGTGTATGAAATTCATTGTGAGGATGCCGTGGACACAGAGCTAAGGCAGAGACAGAACAAAGGTCCTGCGTAAGCTGGTCAGCCCACTGGTTGGCCCAGGGACACTTCCGAGAAAGCTTTCTTGCAGGTTTTGGTGAAGGTGCCGAGAATAGTTGGTCCCACTATTCCAATGGGTCGAAGCCTCTTTGCAGACCTTCTACAACCAGATGCAGAGGGGTCCCACTGGACAACAGCGGGCTTAGGGTGCCAAACCTTCCAGCGGGTCACCAGCAGTTCCTCGACTCAGATTCCTAGTTGCAGGATACTTGGATCCTATCCTTTGTTCAGTGAGAACTCAAGAGATCGACATGGTAGTGGTGTTTCCAGCCTTCTCTTATCCAAAGTTCCCTTTGCACCAAAACAGAGAGGACCCAATGGGAGATCTGCTCACAAACACTCACTCCATATGTGGACCAATCATAGACCACGGTGGTCTCAGGCATTCAGGACACTCCAGACTCTCTGGCACCCAGGATGTGTATTGGGACCAGACATCCCAGCCCACATCCTGGAGGCACACACACAAGGCATGCAGAAGCCCGCGAAAGCATTAGGATTCGCGGGAAAGTGCATGACTAAATAAGGACTAGCCCGGGTCGACTCGACCTGGGGAAGATGAAGGGGCAAGATGGCCAAAGAACAGGACAACAAAACCTCGTGGCATGGCCATTTTGGAGCCAGGCCACCTATTCATGCTAAATGCGGCTAACACGGTTAACATGGCAGGAAAGGGTTAAAAATAATGCGAAACGATAGCTGCCACCGGTCCTGTCCATGACACATCCGCACAGTTCATAAAAGGTCCAGCAAGAGTACCTAGGGCCTTTGGAAATGGCTATAGACCCAAGTGTGCTGTATGGTAAGATACATTGGACACTTGTTACATGTTGCACAAAAGTTGCAACATGAGAAAAGGACTAAGGGAAACCAAGTCTCCCAGTACTGACTGTCTTAAGGGCATGTCAGGCTGTGCTTCTCTGGTCCCCTCAGTCAATGGTGTCTAAACAGCAGCAAAAAGTTTGGGGGTTGACACATGGAGGGACAATTACATACACATATGAAATCTTTCCTAACAACAACACACCCGAGGCAAACAGAGCCCTAATTCTTGCACAGAAAAAACTGCATAATATAACACTAGATTGTGCGAAGCATGCCCATAGAGCGATGAGAGCGAGGCTGTTTGAGACTGGCGATAAAGCTGGTAAAATGCTGGCGTGGTTAGAGAAGCGTGACACAGGACACCAGCAAGTTCGACAAATAAAATCCACGAATACAGAAGTGGTATCAACCGATCAAAGCATTGCGGAATGCTTTGCATCCTATTGTGCAGAGCTGTATGGAGCCCCTACTGTCCCTACAGACATCACGATACTAGATGAGGTCAATCTCCCCACATTAAATATCAGCCAAAAAACCTCCCTTGAGGGGGACATCACGGAGAGCGAACTAGAGGCCGCTATCTCGCAACTTCAAACAGGGAAAACCCCGGGACCAAATGGTCCCCCAATTGAAGTATGGCAAAGAATAGGAGGGGATAAAATAGCCCTGCATCTGCTCTGCATGTTTATCCACTCGAAAGAACAAGGGATACTCCCATCTGACTTACAAAGAGCCACCATAATACTGATACCAAAGGAAGTTAAACCACCAGAAGAGTGCAAGTCCTATAGACCGATCTCATTAATAAACACTGAGACTAAGATACTGGCCAAGATACTCGCCAATAGATTGCAAAATGTAATCACATCCCTGGTCCACCCGGACCATGTGGCTTCATGTCAAAGAGGTCCACAAGGATGAACATCCATAGGCTCCACCTAACTCTTGAAAAAGCACCAACCCTACAGGAATCGCTGGCACTGCTGGCCATCGATTTCAAAAAGGCCTTTGATTCAGTCCATTGGGAGGCATTGTGGATAATAATGCGAAAGATGGGCTTTGGAGAACAATTTATAGACTAGGTCCGGCTATTATATAGCTGCTCAGAGGCAGAGGTGAGAGTGAACGGTTGGCCCTCTCGAAACATTAAACTGGGAAAAGGGACAAGGCAATGCTGTCCTTTATTAGCCATGATATTCGCACTAATAATTAAACCGCTGGCAATAATGCTAAGAAGTGGACGTACATGGTCGGGATTCCGTTGGGCCCAGGACTGGGAAGACAGAAATTCCCTATATGCAGATGATCTCCTGATCTATCTGAGCAACCCCGCTGTCTCCTGCCCCGTAGTCACAAAGATACTGATAGAATATGGGAGATTTAGTGGTTTAAAGGTAAATTGGAATAAATCGATACTGCTCCCTGTCAAAGGTGTGGACTGTATACCACCTGAGGGCTACTCATACCAAATTGAACCGGAACACTTCTGATATCTAGGCATCCAGATCTCAACCAAGCTCGAAGATTATGTACCCAAGAACTTGTACCTGATTATGGTCAGATTTGCAGAAGACGTGAACCACTGGATCGCATTGCCGCTACCACTATTAGGCCTAGCAGCACTCTTCAAGATGCTAGCTCTTCCTCGTTTTCTATATGCCCTACAAAATGCACCACTACATATTCCCACTGCTGAATTCCAGAAAATTGATAGAACCCTGTGAAAACTCCTATTGGGGGGGGGTGGCCACCCAAGAATAGCTTTACATACGCTCCAACGATCGATATGGGAGGGAGGAGTGGGGCTTCCACACTTACAAATGTATTACTGGGCAAGCCAGATGGCAGTCATTAATGATATGCTACATGGGAAAACTGAACGACCACACATTCGAGTGGAAATAGCCCCAAGGCATGGCACAACCCATTAGAAGGCCTATATCAAGACACAAAACACCCACCTCCACGCACGATGACAACCCACACAACACACATCTGGATAGAAACACACACATGCATGGGCTGGGGGAAAAAATCACACCACTACAACCATTATGGAGAAATGCGTTTCTCCCAGAGCTTCATAAGCTCCCAAAATAGCCGAACTGGGAATTGGCCGGGATATCAAAGATTAGTAATGTGATAGAGGAAGGGAAACTCATACCATTTGCCGACCTATCCACCTGCTTTGATCTACCAGTGACTGAGCAATATCATTATACACAATTATCCAATGCACTCCAAGCCCACATGTCAGATCTCTCCAATTTACCTGAGTGTACCCCAATAGAGAGAAACATTGCTTTGGGCAACGTGACCATCAGAACTGCATCAGTCATGTACAATGCAATTTCCTCCTTTGCCACAACAGAGCACAGCAGCCTGAAAATGAAATGGGAAAAGGACATTGGCCCAATACTCCCTGAGGACTGGAACACTGCCTTAATGTATCCCTGCGAGACAGCAATCTCAGCGAGAATCAGGCATATTCAACTGACGGAACTGCACACGGTATACTACCCACGAGTAACACTCTATCGCTGGGGTAAGATCTCTGACTCTAAATGCCTAAGATGCAAGCAAGAAGAAGGCACCTTCTTTCACATTCTATGGGAATGCCCACAAATACAACCATTCTGGCAGAAGTGTTGCGATAGACTTACGGCAGTCATGGACCAAGTGATCACTAGAGAGCCGAAATTATTGATACTAGGAATTGAAGAGGAAGGTGAACTGACCAGGTTCGAGAAACTCTTGCTTTCAACATCTACCGGCCTTGCTAAAAGGAATATTGCACAACCATGTGGCTCAGACACAATCCCGCGATTCAATCAGTGGGTGGCAGATGTGGACGCGTGCATACCAATGGAACGCCGAGTGTACACAGCAAGAGGTTGTCCGGGAAAGCTCACAAAATTTGGAGGAGATGGGAACTCGCCATAGGTTGAACAAGATGGATGCACTGGGCGGTGAAAGGCACAAACCGGCCTGGCACTACCCGACAGCAGAGTCGACTCATAGAAAGTGGAGCTATTTTACTTATGGACGTGTAGCAATTATAATAACATATGTTGCGTTTACGCGCAAAGTTCGTAATGTATGTGGTTGTTTGTGAGCAAAGAAAACTCAATAAAATTTGTTATTAAAATAAAACATTGAGATAATTCTAGTATATTTTTTTGTGTTACATTTCCAAAATATTTTCTGTTAGGAGAATGAATGGGAAACGGTCAATTCATTTTTATCCAGCAAAACATTTTCCCCCCTTGATTCAACTTCACAAAACCTTTCCTACCAAACTCAAAGTGGGTTTAGTATGTTGCTTGGTAAAGTTAAAGGGAAACCCCTTTTTGGGCATCCCCATCACACTATACGGAATTACGCAACACTCCCCCAGAAAATGTACAGTATCTTTTATATGTATTCTGTTATAAAGCTTTTAACTATTACAGGTCTTCTTATTCAATAGCACTCGAGATTTACCATAAAATGCAAACATGTGCATATGCCCACCCTCTTGGATCCACAGACCACAAACCCTGACGCCAAATTTGGCTTTATTTTTAAACTGGCATATTTGACCCACTATCAAGGGCATGCTATTGCCCTCCCCTTCAGTCAGGAAAAAAATCAGATGGCTTCTTTATGCTCATTTTAAAGGTTTTTGCAGAAGATGGTGCGTAAGCAGACACTTTTCAGCCTTACTTCAGCCAATCATATTTCAGTATTCTTATCGTTTAGACATGAAGATTGGTGGTCGTTAGGACTCAGTTATATCTTGCTCGATTTTGGTAATTTTCAGTCACTTTCTTGGGTAATACTAAAAAACGTCAGATCTGATTTTCACAAAATCAAGCCAGGCATGCAAATGGGACCAGCAGCTGGCTTCTCATGCAGCTTTGGTGCAAATCCATTGATTGTTTTTATTGTAGGTGAGAGCAAAAATTCCCTAAAAGAAATCCATGTTTTGGCACACTCCATATAACTTTCACCAACCAACTCACATGCACACGACACACGCGCACAGACTTGACTAACTTCACAAAGCTTACGAAAATAATTTAAAGTCAAAATAATATTTTCTTGAGTCTTGAGGAGGAGTTTTGAGCAGTTTCGTCAAATGGTGTCAACGCTAGTAACCTCATCAAAAGAGCTCTTCCTAAGGCGAATCCAACGTATTTAGAGTTGCCCTTGCTGATTCCATGAAAGACATTCTTTGCCAAAACCACATGTATGTAGCCTGTATGGGAAGACCAACGAGGTCTGAGGGTGAGGGAGAGTCTCCAGGGTCTGCCTTCTCTTCCTACCTGGTTGTGCCAGGCACAGTCCCAGAACTCCAACACCCAATGTCAGGGCCCTGTAGACCTCTAGGTCCTCTTGTGGACCAAATTCAGGAGGCAGCTTTGGAAAGAGACTGCGGCATGAATGAGCAGTTCACAATCTCGATTGCTCGGGAGAAGAATTGTAGCTGAAGGATCGCTTGAATATTGGGCCGCTCTTTAGTCGTACATATATAGAGATGTGACAGGTTGTTTACCAGTGCAAAGGGAGATGAAGGTGCAGAGCCACGCAGGTACCAATGCAGTTCTGCCTGACCTAAAAATGGTGGCAGCACTACTTACTCCCTCAGCAGGCAGATTAAAAGGGTACTGGGTCTTTTGGTCGATCCCAACTTCTCTTTGGAGGACATTCTTGTCATTAAGTGGTTGAAAAGATGGAGTGGGGGACCCTTTAAAAAGAAAGCCTCTCCAACATGTCAAGCACTTAGTGAAGAGCAGGGACCCAAACATGCAAGTGGAGGAGAGGGAAAGAGTGAAAGGGGGTGGGCATGCATTAAAGGTGGTGGGGCAGGGCTGGGTGAAGTGGGAGAGCAGGATTCATTGATGCACAGGGACACACAAATGCAGGTAAGAGGTGGCTGGGGTGGAAGGTGACAGGGCAATACTATGGCAGATGGTGTATGGCAGTTATCGGGGGTGGATGTCTCACTGAGTGAGGAGAGACAAGGGTTGGAGGGGATGGTGCAGCACAGGAGTAGTGGGTAGGGGAATCTGGGAAGAGTAACAGGGAGTAGGAAAGGAAGGTTCAATGAACCCTGTGAAAGTCAGAGAAGATAGAGGGTATTGGGGGAGAAACAAAAGGGCAGGAGGGGAGGTGGAGGAACTTGTATTAGGGTGGTTGAGTGAACAGTTGCATATGTCGACCACCTGGAGTCCACCAATATGTAACTGCTCATATGAAATAATAGGGGACGAAGCCGTTGGTGGGGCTGAGCAATAAATAAATAGACACACAGCCAGAGATGTTTTTATGGGAGGGCAAAAGGGGCACCTGCCCAGGGCCCCCACCTTGGAGGGGGGCGCCACAAAGCTGCCTGATCTGAAGAAGTAAGATTCAATTGTTCACCAGTCCTAAATAGCACACATCAGGATATTTTATGGGGTGCTGCTGAAGCTCTAACCCCATTGCGTTTCTGTTTTGACAAGTACATTATGTCTTGATCAATTCATCATGTAGTGCTTTCTGTGTTCACTGTGGTATACATAGTGTGTGTTCCTTACGGCACAACTCTAGAATTATTTCCTTCCTGTGGGAATTATGTTGATCATGTGCAATAGGCAACGGTGAAAGGCATATTGATAAATTGAGTGCCACAGTGGTTCAGAAGTTAGCTCAGTGTGTGAAGCACCCATTGCAGAGATATGTGTTCATATGGAAAATTAGAATATCACATTCCAGCAAGGCTGGCTGAGCCTTTCCTATGTCTGATAAACTTACCTGCATATGTACTTGGTTTTGCAGAACAACATCTGCCATTATCAGCAATGTACATGCACCAGATAGGGGTTGCTATAAAAACTAACAAATCATCCGTATGGTGAAGGTCTAGAAATTGGTTTGCTCAGATGGGGTGTTGTAAAACCTAAGCAATCGCCTCCAGCGATGGCATAAACTGTTAGTCCAAGAGTGGAATAAGTATCCAAATTCAAGACTATTAAACAAAAGCGTTCATGCTTGTATCCTGGATTTGCCAGCAGTCGATATAGTGATCCTGGTCAAATCATCTCATATATCTTACATTACTGTGCTGTCTTCTGTGAGGTTTGCTTCTTGCATGCTCCTGGTATCGTTTAGCCCATTACTTGATCTTTCTTCTTATGTAGGCCATTTAGGTAGAAGGGTTGGTAGACAGAAGAGAGCGGACCAGATGTTGCAGGCCTCAGGCAAGCATATTTTAAAGTCTGTTTGCTTGACACAAAAAACGGTTTGCTTTTTGGTAAAAGTCGAAGGTTTTGTGCACGTTTATAAATGAAAATGTCACAAGCCATTGTTTTTGAAATATTTAAAGCTTTATAATACAAAAGACAAACCCAGATTAAATGTGTTAAATCACATCGATTGGTATGCTGGTAATTATATACTTCCCTTGATGATGGTGAGAATGAAGCTATAACCATTCCCATTTTGCATAACACCCTTCTATAATATTTTGTTTAAAATGGTCATGTTTGGTAATGTGATTTGTGTACTTTCCAAGTCTGTTTTTATAAAATGAGATTGTTTTAGTTCATGGTAAGAACTGGAAAATAAAGTGTTCAAATGCAGACATTGCAGTTGGCACAAATCCCAGCTTCACCCCTTAAGCAATGTGTGATCCTGGACATCTCATTTAATCTTATATTGCCTAACCTCTCAATATTGCCACTCCCTAAACCTTTCAAAATTGTCAGCCCTTCAGAGTGATTTCCTTCTTCATAAAAGACTTATTCATGGTTTCACTGGCTATGGGGTTGCTTCTACTTTAATAGTGAGCATATTTATATCGCATCACTGGCATTTGTTCCTTTGACATCTAATGGCAACACTATTTGAAAACCTTATCCCACTTCTAATCTCTGTCTGGATAAAGACACCTTTCCTGGTAGCTTATAATCTACGACCACTATCCATGCTATCGTATGTGTAGCTTTCTTTTCCTTCCAATTGGTCTACTCTATCCATGCAAGAGCACTTTTGCATTCTGCGAGGCAGCTAATGTGAGTTCTCTGTCTATTATGGGTTACATGTACCTTTTACATACGGTCCTGCATTAATACTACAGGCTGCATATCTTTCTGGATGCTATTGATAAAAATTATCCTGTATGTGCTAGAACAGTAACCTCTTCGTAGACTGCTAATGTTGGTCTTCAAATGCTCCTGTTTATCATTCTGATTGGAGCAAGAATAAAGAGGGTAAGGGGACTTAAAGAGAGCAAACGTGCTTAGTATGCTGCGAGAAAGGATAACTACCTATAGGTTGTGAGCGCGACAGGTGGAGGACAGGGGGCGCAACCAGTATTCTTGATCCCTTAATTCCTTTGGTTTGGTGGAGGGGGGCAGTAAGGATGTCCATGCCCAGGGCCCCAAAAGTGCTTAAAACGGCCCTGCACATTGCCCTGGAGACCAAATCAAGTAATCTGGAGATATAGTGCGGAGGGGTGTCAGAAACACAGAGCAGGAATGATACTGGAAGGCAACATATATGGCAGGTAGGGTTGCCAAAGGGACTCAGGCTAATCCCAGACCTTATACGAAATAGGGGAATGGCCCTGCTAATGTTCATTATTCGGCCTTTAAAACAAACTGAAGAGTATAAAAAAGGAAGGGGAGTAGAGGTCCAGACAGAGAGGCAATTAGTTGGCGGTCCAGATAGTTGCAGCAACCGGTGGTCTAGAGGAAGCACTGCAGCCTTACTGGGTGCTATGAGGGAACGGAATGGTGGAACCATGCGATGTGAGGTATACATTGCAGGGAGCTTGCTGGAAGCTATATCGCATACCCTTGCCATGGCAAAAGACTATCAAGAGAAGGGCATTACCGTCACCCTACTGAGGGCTATAGCCTGTAACTGGCAAGATCTTGTGATAGCTAGACAGGGAGAGAAGTTGTTACTAGCAAGCTGGGGTTTATACTCCAGACCACAGCAGCAGTCAGAGATCCAGAGAAGGAGAGCACCTGAGCCACCAGTGGGCTCAAGCCCAGGAGGGTGACCCTTTTCCGGTGGATGAGAATAACTTCGGTTTTTCAAGCACCCATACATGGGGCCTGCTGGTAGGATCTGGAAGCAATCAGAGGAAGATGCACCAGAGTGTAGGATGCTCTGTGAAAGAGGGTGGTGGAACTCATACAGTTGGTCCTACTTAGACTAGATACGTTGGACCTTGACCATAAGGACTTGCAGTGTGGGCATTGGGCCTCGCATATAACCCCTTGTTTCCCATTATGTTACTCCTTGTTAACATAACATCTGAGTTTTAATTGTTCAGTTGATCCCACTCTTTACTCCCCAAAAAGAGGGATCCGTCATATTGAGACTCATAGACAGAACTGCTACTTCCAGGCCACCAAAAGATGACTGGATCAGCACTGGTGCCTCTAAATGGTAGCAGAAAAGCACACATGTTGATCAGAATTATATCTGCAACAAATAAACTAGAGGCGAGCAATGAACACATGCCATCATGTGACACCATTATCACTTGAATTAAATCTAAAAAGCCGCCAAGAGGTTTCTTCAATCCAACCCAGACAATGGAAGATCACATTATCCAACTTACAAAAATATGCAAATATACAAGCACTAGATATCCCTTCATCTCAGCTCTTGGTAATTGGTAACGTTTTACCTGATACCGCAGCAAGTTACCACTATTGGCTGAATGGTGCACTTTATGAAATTACCATAACAACAAATAATACAACAGACAGAACCTAGCTGGACTATGGACTTAATGGAGTAAAAGGGGTGGGCTAAAATTGCTAGAATAATCTGAGGGTGTCACATCGATAAATGTAATGCATAAATCTGGCGCAGACATTTCAAAATGAAGTTGCAAGTTTTGGAGCTTGGCTACTCAACGCTGTACGTATACTTGAACAACCAAACAGCTGCACTGGTTCCAAAAGGAGCTTGGTAAAAACATAAGTAGCAGTCATGATGTACAAAGCAATCCATAAATTATCCCCAAAACATTGGTGTGAAAACGCGGCATGGTTCTATCAAGAAGAAAACTCAAAAAATCGTATTAAAGCCACAGGCAAAAAGAGTATAGTAGGAGAAAAAGGGTTTGAAGCTTAAGGTGGGGATGTGTGGAGGTGTGGGCCTTGCCCCCTGAAGACTCCATACAATTAATTAGACAGCTTTGCAGAGATCGCAAATGTGTACAAACTAGCATATATAAGAGTTGCTTGGCAAAGATAAAAGAAAACTGTATTGAAACTGTATTGTTTCCTTCTCAAAATCTCTAACCAAAAATAAATTCCACTGACGTATGGTAACTCTTTTCACCAGGAGGTCTGTGCGGATAATTATTCCAGCAAAACTCTAATTGCTGAACTGATTTCCCACAAAACCCTACTAATTATTTCCAGGAGAAACGCACGCTAGAGAGTGACTAGCATGGTGTGTCCTCCAGGCAGCCACCAGGCCAGTCATTACGCTATTTACACGTGTTTTTCTCTCGGACTAGGCCGTGTTCAACAGGATCCATCATTCGGACTGCTCTCTGTACATCTTAAAAGAATACACTGATAAACTGTTTAAATCGTTTTCAAAGAATCGGTGTGGATGTAGGGGGACAAAAAGGTTTCTTTTATTTTGTTTTAGCTTTGCAACAATGTATTTGTTCGTACTGCATGGTGCAGCGCACTCACAGCGCAACAGTGCAGACAGGCTTAGGCAGAGGGTGCATGAGTGGACACTGGACCTGAGGGCAGGGTCCAGCAGGTGGCTGGCTAGCGGGTAGGCGCATAGACTCCACTGGCGCTTCTGGCAGCCATTTTGTTTGTTCCCTAAGCAGCTTGCTAGGCACTTGTTTTATCCTTTTTAGGAGGATTAGAGGAGGTATAGGAGCTCAGAGGTCTACTGCTCAAATGCTATAAAGTGTAAAACAATTAAACATGGCATCATATTTGAAAACCTTTTAGATACTATTAAACCATGATAAACATATAGTTACTTGTAATCCAGGTACACAATGACGTAAAAAAATCAATACAAAGAGTAGAATAATAAGACTTATAATATATTCTTACCAAAGTTTTATAAACTTTGTTGTCAGGTCCTAGTCCAGGGTAGTGCGCACCAGCATACACACGCGCCGAGTGACAGCATAACCACACTATTGGGCATTTGGCAAAAGCATTGCTAGGGGGAGCTGAGGGGGCTACAGCTCGGATCTTTTGGTTGTAGCCCCGATAGATGCTCAGGAGCTACAACCAACCGGCAGGCCAGCCCAGAGTCCCGACAGTCCCAATATTATCGTAGCCCCAGAACTTTTCCAGACCTAGCAACACCCCAGGCATTTGGTATGTATGTACTACTTTATTTCCAACTCGAATCACATGACTCCTTCCAAATACACGTTCTGGTGTCACCTGACATGCCAGGCATAACATTACATCTGCCCCCAAAATAACAGTGTCTTATCCCATCTCCTCGATCCACCGTCTCGGTCGCAGGATGATCCTGCGTGGCCGGTCATCAGTTCAGGGATCCAGGGGCTCCCTGCTCTGTTCCTCTCCTGGGTCTGCATTCCTCTCAACTTCTGACTCCTTTTCATCTCCTGTATACCCCGACTCTTCTCGTACAACACCCTCATCACCCCTCAGTCTTGATCCTCGTCTCGGTGTTCCCACGTAACGTCTTGAAGAAGGAGGTGTTTCTTGTCATGCGTTTTTGGGCTCTCTCAGCTGTGTCTGGGGTCAAAGGGTGGTGTTCCTTTGTAGGAGGTGGTTTGCCTCACGAAAACATGATCCCCCAACTGTAGGTGCAACTCCCGGGCTCTGCGCCTGTGGTCGGCATATTCCTTCATCCTGTCCTTTGCTTTCTCATCCCTTCTCCATACTTTACTGCCGCCCACATTGCGGTCTTCATTCTGGGGGTCGTGGGGCATTCCCGTGTGTACAGAGTGACCAAACATTTGTTCCACAGGCGGGCTTGTGTGGAATCATGTGGTGTGTTTCGGTAGCCCCGCAAGTTTTGTTATAGTGACTGTTCCATGCGCATGTGCATGATGTTGGACATCCTAACGGCCCACTTGACGTTGTCCATAAATCGTTCAACTGCCCCATTTGCTTGGGCTCACAGCAGGGTGATCTTTCTGTGGTGGAAGCCCATGTATTGTGCAAATTCCTGGAAGTCGTGGCTAGTGAAAGAGGGTCCATTGTCCGACTTCACTATCTTTGGAATGCCGTATGATGAGAAGATGTGATCTTGTGTGGGATAATGGCTGTGGCTGCTGTGGACTGTAGGATCTCGATCTCTGGGTAACTGGAGTACTTATCGAGGACCACGAATATATATTTTCCTGATCTGAGCAGACTGAAGAAGTCGATGGCCACTTCTTCCCACACTCTATCAGGGAGGAGTGTCATTTGCAGGGGTTCAGGGGACGACTGTGGTTGCAGGCTGAAGCATATGTGGCATGTACGGAGGGTTCTTTCAATGGTATTGTCCATGCTGCAGAACCACACTTTCCTCTGAAGCAGTCGTTTGGTTGATACTATCACCCGGTGGCCTTTGTGCACTATGTCTACTGCTCTCTGGTGTAGGGGTGCTGGTAATATGATTCTATCCCCTTTGAGGTTAAGCATTGATGGGGACACAGACAGCTTGTAAGTGTCTTGAACAGCTGCACGTCCATGGCCTGATTGTGCTGTATTGAAGCCTCTGTTGACTTTCATCGCCCGCTGCGGATACGGACGGCTGCGAGTTCCAGGGTTATGTCCCGTGCTGTGCACCTCACCAGCTCTTCCATGGAGATGGCCTGTGGTTTGGAATGGCGTATGACATAGTTGACATAGTTGACATACCCATCTGCCCTAATCCCTGAGGACTGCGGTCCTGGTAGCAGGTGGCGGGACAGGAAATCGGTCAGGTTTTCTTCCTTGCCCGGCTTATGCATGATATTAAATCGGTATTCCTGCAGGCGAAGCCCCCAGCAAGCGATGCGGGGTGGCATCTGCGCTATAAACTTCCCATAAATAGTGACAGGGACCTGATGGTCGGTAACCACAGTGAATGGCTTGCCGTACAGGAACAGGTGGTAGTACTCACATGCCCATATCACTGTGAGGGTTTCCTACTCAGCATGCGATTACTGTTGTTTGGCTTCCATAAGGCTTTTGCTGGGGTATGACACAATCTTCCTCTGGGCATGCTCACTGCCGGAGTGTTGAGCTAGGATGGCTCATAGGCCAACTGGGTTCACGTCCACAGTCACTTATGTGTTCAGATTGGGGTCAAAATATGACATGCAGACTGCAGCTGCAATGTCCTTCCTAATCTTGTCAAACTCCTTTTGTTGCGCTCACTCCCATGCAAACTGGGGGTCTTTCTTTGTCAGTGTGCACAGTAGGGGGCTGGTGGAGGCAAAGTCAGGGAGGTAGTGTGGGCAGTAGCTCACCAGACCTAGGGTTCAGTTAATGCTCAGATCTTGTCAGGGTCCAGCTCGATGCCTTTCTAAGAGCATATGTGGTAAAAGAATTTGTGTGGCTTTGTTAAATGCACATTCCACCTTGTTGAGCATCAGATTTGCGTCACTGCGGGCTTTGCACACTTTCAGGAGCCTTGCGTCATGGACTTCCTGTGACTTTCCAAAGATGAAAATATCTCCACGGTAGTTAATGTATTGTGGTATGTGGCATATAACCTTTCTGATTTCTTCCTGGAATATTTCTGCAGGCAACAAGCTCACGAAGTTCAATCGCTTCTAGCAAAATAGTCCAAGATGTGTAGTGAATGTCGGGATGTAGCGGGATTCTCTACTCAGCGCAACCTGGTTGGTACCCCTTATTCAGGTCTAGCCTGGAGAGGGCCTTGGCTCCATCTAGCAAGTGCATCATTCCAGTTATTAGCCGGGACTGATGGTGCTTGCTTAGTACCACTTAGTTTGGCATGTGCATGTCCACGGACAGCTGTATTTGTCCTTCCGGGGCTTTCTTTGGTACAGGTACAACTGGTGAGACACATGGGGTGAGGGCGGTTGCGGGTTCAATCACATCAGCGTGGATGAGGGACAGCAGTTCTTTCTCAACTTGATGTTGAAGGGTATACCTCACTAGTGCCACGCGATGTGTCAATGTGCAGTTGGATCTTGCAACCTTTCAATTTCCCTATTCCTCTGAAGAGAGCTGGGAATGTTGCTTCAACCTTGGCACCCAGCTTGACGTACTTGCCTGCCATAGCGTGGTACAAGATGTAGAGGAGTCTCATCTGGATTGCTGATTTGAAGCTCAGTATGCACCCACAGAACGCTTCTGTTATGATGACATGTATGAGTATGTGGTTGTGCTTGTCTTTATGTCTTCATGTAGCCATGAACGCCCCTAGACATGGGAGCGGCTGATTCGGCCCATGTGTGCAAATGTCCCTCTGGGCTCTCTTCAGTCATGGCGCTTGTGCTGGTTTCTTGTATTTGCATTCTGGCATCATGTTACCTGTTGCTCCTGAGTCAATGAGGAATTGGAACGTTTGCACTTGTATGGAAATGGTTAACGTGGGCCTGTGTTCTGAGAGAGAAGGGTTTCCTAGGGCATAAAGGAACCTTCTCTTCCTTCATTCTGCACTTGACTGGTGCTCGTTGATGCTGTGGCTGTGCGCAGGTGCTTAATATGTTGCCTCCCTTTTTGACAAGTGTCTGGGGAGGGCTTTGTCCTGGTGCTGCGTCTCTCCCTGTTGTATCTCCTCTCCAAGTGCTGGTACTTCTCCTCTCTGGGTTGGCGAGGGGATGATTTATATCTGTGGTTCTTGGGTTCCATCTGGCTCAATCTGGAAGCTTTGGGATTGCGGCACATTGTTCGAAAATGTTCTTCCCAACTGCATGCTGAGCACTCCTGGCTGATCGCCGGGCACGGGCCTTCGTGTGGGAACTGAAAGCCGCATCAGAAGCAATGCCTTCTCTGCCTTGTCGTCACGCATTGTAGCCGACAGAGTCACAACTTGGTTCATAGACTCCTCTCTGACCGTGGCAGCTGGTGAGATGTGAATTGTGCTCATGGTAGACACTTGAAGTTCGAGCGTTGTGGTCGTCCTTGCTAGAACTAGGATCTCAGATAGGGTATGGGGTTTTGGTAGCAGTCTTTTCTTAAGAGCTACTAATTCACAGCCTGCAGTGACTTGGGACGTTATGACTTCTTCATTGGTGTACAGGTGAAAGTCGCAGTGCTTCACTTTGAATCTGAGGCATGTCACAAATGTGTCCTTGGTTTCACCCAGGTGTTGCATTGTGGTGTGGAAAATGTGACATTCATTATCCACATTTTTGTGGATGGCAAAGTGTTCATTGAGTAGGGGCCTCATTACGACCCTGGCGGTACGGAGTGAACGGCGCCGTAAAAGGGTCCGGCGGCGTTCAATCCATACCGCCGCATTACGAGGTCCCCTCGCGGGACCCAGGAAGCAACGCTTTGGAAAACCAGGCGTGCTTACCGGGTCCCGCGAGGGGAAGAGGGAGCAAACAACGGGCCATCTCGTAATGGCCCGTTGTTTGCTCCCTCTCCCATTCCCATTCAGCCCTATGGGGGCTGAAATGGGAATGGGGAAGGACCGTGTCTGGGTCCTTGGAGGGAGGAATTACCGGGCCTTCCAAACTCGGAATGGCCCGGTAAGTCCTCATTCCGAGGACCCGGACCCCGACACGATTTCGACAGCAGCCATGCCGCCAATAGCGGCATGGTTACCGCTGAACTCGTAATGGGGCCTATGTGTTTCAGGTTCCGGGTATGTATATTCGATGTCTTCGGACAACTCAAAGATAATTTCTTACACTCCCGGTCCCGCAGTGAGTGTGAGTAGGCCTGTGAAGCGCTTATCCTCTTGTAGGCCTAGGGCGTTGAGAGAGACGTCAAATTCTTTCATCCATCGGGACCACCTGGGGCCCAGGTTGGTGGTGTATGTCATATCGTATCGAAGTAGTGACGGTATGGGGAATGAATCCCACACTTGCTCAGTCTCTTGGTCACCCATCTTCCGCTTTGCAGGTGCGGTATGGCGGTCACTTGAGGCTGATTGCAGGTGCTTAACAAATGCCTTCTTTTGTGGGTCAGCTTCTCTGTGGGCACAGGGTCCTATTTATCTCCTTGTATGTGTATTGTCCATCTCCTATAGTCTCCCTGACGGATATTCAGCTCTGGCGTGCTTCTGGTGAGCGGCTGTACTCTTGGCCCTGTTTGATGTCTGGCTTATATGTTCCCTGCTGCCTGGGTGGATATCTACCTGGCCGTGGGGCTGTGTGCACAGATTCCACTGTTGCTGGGATCAGGGCTCTCACCTTGCACATGTAGGGCCCGCAGCAGGGACTCCTATCACCGGCCGATTGTGCCACTGCACGTGAGGCCGACTCATTTCTTCCTGGCAGACAGCCTCTGGGGCAGTGGTCATGCCCTCCGTGGGCCTCCAGGTGCTCCAAGTTATACTCCGTTATGTTGGATGCTGGCGGCGGCCTCTGTATCAGAGGAGGAGGACTGCTCCACGGGGTCGACGACTCATCGCCAAGGTCAGGTCCTAGCCCAGGGTAGTTCACGCCAGCCTACGTGCCCGCCGAATGACAGCACAACCACACAGGTGGGCATTTGATATGGACTGCTTTATTTCCAAGCGGAGTGCGGTTTCTCCGACTCCGGTCACAGGACTCCTTCCAAATGCATGTGCCGCTGTCACCTGACACACCAGGCATGACATTACAGTTGTCATCCAGGGAAATTATAGATTTCTTCTGGATTTTTTAGAGACTCTTCATCCTTAATGACGTCGGTTCATAACGTGACATATGCCCAAAACATTTTCTCATCTTACAAAATTACCATAGAAAATGTCACGCTGAATCGCTATGTTCTGAGCACAGCACCAAGTGGTGTGAGCAGCTTTGGCAATCTCCCTGGGGGTCGATGAAAGTCCAAATGAGAGGTTTGAAACCCCTTATACGTGCTCAAACAGAACACACCTCTGAAACG
Organism: Ambystoma mexicanum; assembly: GCF_040938575.1. NCBI lineage: Eukaryota > Metazoa > Chordata > Amphibia > Caudata > Ambystomatidae > Ambystoma > Ambystoma mexicanum. The sequence goes on along the minus strand of NC_090940.1, from coordinate 330,619,859 downwards.
ACTAAATTCGGGCGCTGTCAGAGATAGTTTAGGTCCAGATTTCCCAGCAAACCCCACAAAGAAGAGGGATTGCTACCATTTTGAATTGCTTCTATGTCATCTATGCTTTAAACATCAAGAGATGTACCGAGATGTGTACTCCTGACTTTTTCCTTTGAAAAATGAGGGGTTCTTTGCAAATTGACTGGGAAAAGATTTTCAGGGTATTTTAGCTCATTTTACTTTTGGCTGTTAGGTGTCAATGTAATCTCTGCCTATGAGCCAAAACTATGTGCATGGGAAGTGAAGATAGGAGAGAGTTGGGATATGAGGGATGCGAGGGTGGATGTACAACGTTTGGGTGTTTGGCTTTTTACTCACTGTGAAAACTTTCTCCTGCCTAAACTTTGGGACCGATAGTGGGGTGATCAAAGGGGCTGGAGGCCAGCCCAAGCTAGACTACCCCAATTTGGTTCCTGCACTAAGGCATGGGGAAGTCAGAAGAGCATTTAGATCACCACCACTCCTACAGATGCCCATGACGACCAAGGGGGCAGTGACGGGCACATTTACACCCCCGCCCTCAAAGATACTCCTTAGCATAAGGTAACACTCTTAGAGAGATATTTCAGCTAGCTTGCCAGACCCAAACACCCAAATGCAGGAAATTAAGCCTTTTCTTTATTTGAAGAACATTGCAAAATCTCGAAGTCAAGGGTGAGAAAATAAACACCTTTTCTTCGTCGGCAATGATGCTGAAGGAAACATTTCCCATAATGACGTATGCACGCACACACAATCAGCGCAAACATCAGGTCACATTTTACCACTTACCGTACCCAAACAGTCAAAGTGGCACATATGGATGGACATCAACACCACCTAACATTTTCTGCAGTGCCCCTGAGCCCTGGGTAATGACATAAGAAGACCAGTTGCCCTATGAGACCAGCACTGTCCTATGAGACCAGCACTGTCGCAGGGGGTTGAGGCCTGAGAGCAAGGTTTTGGAGGACAACTGTGTCCTGGTTGTGCATCCTTCTTGATTGCTACTGCATTGCCCTGATGGTGCAGCTGCTCCCAGTCCAAAGCTTCTTCTTCTTCCTCGCTGCTGTCGGGCCTCCCCTTGGCAATGTGGAGGACTTGAGGCATCTGTGTTTTCAGACACCTCCAAGGAATGTGAAATCCACCAGGGTGTTGCTGCAAGAGCCTCGTCTTCTGGTACAAGTTCACGTTCCAAGCCACCTGACGGCCAGCTCTCCATGCCACCATCTCCCCCCCACCTTCCATCCCATTTTCCACACCCCACACCCCTTAAGACCTTATTTCGGTGGTGGCGAGGGGCACCGCTGCATCTGCTCATTCTCTTGGCCTCCCACAGGAGCCCCACCTTCTCTTTCTATGGCGGCCATCTTGGAAAAGGATTTTCCTTCCTACAGCGGAACACTGCGCGCGTCCCACTGTAGGAATGAAAATCCATTTTTTTTAACACCCCGGGTTACCGCTTTGGCAACCCTGGGTGCTAATGGCCTAATGGTGTTATCCCCTGTTCCAGCCCCTGGAACAAGGGATAACAGCCCAGAGCTCTTGTTATCCACCCTTGCTTCGCTCGGGCCGATAACTTGGGCTGCCGGGCCGTTATCCCCTAATCCAGCCCCTGGAACAGGGAATGAACGCCACATTATCTCATGTATATGGTCATTCTCTGAATAGTTCACAACTGTAAATAAAACACATGTATTTGTATGGTGGGTGAATCGCTGCAACAAAGAAAATACTTTCAGTATTCACAAGCCATAACTCTTGGGTTTGTCAATGCTACAGTATGGTCTAGTAAAGCATGAAAGAGGCTTTTTATTATAATTAAAAAAATCAAGCTTCCCTCTTGTTCAGTTCTAGTCTCTCACCCCAATCAGTTGCTGCAAGTACACCAGCAATATGTTTTGGTTTAAAGGAGTCTAATATCCACATATATACTATCAACATCTTAGTCACCAGGTTGGCGCTACATCTTTCTAACACCGTCAGTTTGTTTCTTATTTCATTTTAATAGCACACACTGCTTACTGGATCACGTCTTGGTATCCACAATTCTTGCAGATCAGGCCCAGTGAGATTAAATGACATGTCCAAAATCACACACCTTGTGTAAGTGGTGAAGCCACGATTTTAGTCCTGCCTGCAATTTAGGCAACTGCCAACATTTCTTTGGAGTTCTAGTTGGCACAAACACTTGTTAAAGGTGCTTGTGGCCATTGTAACACACAGCTTGCTGCTTGTTATGCACCCCTCTATTGTCTAAGCAATTACCATTAGCACCTCAAAAAGGTTGTTTACAGACGTGTCAGTGGGACATTGTGCCACCATTTTGTGCTTGAAATGAAAAGCATGGAAATAATAGAAGCAGAGCTCTTCTGTCAGAGATCGGAAGTTAGTCACTGAGCCAGAGGCGTTGCTTGGGGGTGTGTGTGGGGGGAGTGAAGGCTCTATAGCCCCTGGTCTTTTGGTTGTAGGCCAGGATAGAAGCTAAGGGGTTACAACCAAAAGGCTAGCTAACCCTGAGTCCCAACATTAGCTATCCCTGGATCTTTTACACACCTAGCAACACTCCTGCCTGAGCACTGGTTAGGATGAAATCAGATGCGCAAAGCACCAGTGCAGTGGACAGCCGCCCAGTTCGCCTGCCTGAGAAATCGCATTGCTAGCAGGTATCAGCTTTCTGGGATGAGGAGACAGGCATGTGGCAAATGAGACGATGCGACCATGACTCGTGACCATGACCAATGGATTCAGGGATGATTCAATGTTGCTTGCCATTGCAGGTTTAGCTCATGTGAATCACAAGAGCTGCCATTTCAGTGCAACATTGTGCAAGGTAGCTTAGGGTGCATAGCTGCACAAGTGAAGCATTGGTCTCTGACATGGGAGCTGCTTGCTTCTTGGAAGTTTGAATCCTTTAGTAGTGCCAATTTAGTCCCTCAGCATTCTGAGATAATTCAAGTTCCTTTTAAAAATAGGATAGCAATACCTATCATTTCAGTGCTTAGAAGCTGAACGAGTCTGGCACGAAGCACTATGTTTATGTTTGTTTGTTTATTTTATTTGTAACGCGCATCAGACCCGAGGGTATCAGGGCGCGAGGACCTGGAAATAATATATAACAACGCGATATTAAAAACGTGATCATATATAATTCTAAACGTGTCCCCATTGCAACTTATCTTGAACTTGTTTTTTTGCGTAATTTAATTGTAGATTAGCAGTGTTGTGCATTCCATACACGGCTGCATTTCTACTGCAACTTAGGTTTGGACAACGCAGTCATCCTCTGTATTGCAGGTGTGGACTCTGAATTCATGTACTTGCATGTGATTGAAATTGGTCTGCAACAAATTACTTTTTGGTCACTGCTGTTCTTTGGGACAGCCTGACTGGCTGCAGTGCGGATAGGAGAACTGAGGTAACATGGCAGGCATGCTTGTAGTATGTGCCTTTGTTTATTGTTTTATACCCCAGCACCGCCTCTTCTGGTCACATACGTCCCTGATGGTGTGGGCTCCCTGCAGGAGGTTTTCTTGGGCTGCAAGTCTAGGGCCCACAATTTGGTTTGTGTTTTCTTTACATCGTCAAGTGTCAGTGGGACACTAGCCATGGAATTTCACTTTGTTTTGGACCCTGTGTAAGTGTGGCTGGTCTTTTTTTTGTAATCAAAACAAAACAGAAGAAGGCTGAAAGGTTTAGAATTCATCTTAACCACAGGCGTAGCTCTGACAACCTTCCAGATTGTCTTTCTTCAGCCTGCCAAGCCATTATACCAAAGGGAAACGCCATAGGCAAATCAGGCTTGTGCCACCCCAAAAGGGACAGTCCAGCCCAAGCTGTTAGGTCACACCACATCATCACGAGCCCGCAAGCAAACCCAGACATGTTTCTGTCTCATTGGATGACATCAGTGATGAGTAGCTTGGGTCTCTATGCCCAGCAGCCTCGGCACACACGTCTGGACCTACCCGTCCCACTTGGGGTGACTAAAGCAAAATAAAAGAGGTGATAGCTGACAGGATTAGAATGTATCTTAAACCTTGGGGTTAATCATTATCTGGCCAAACGACTTAGCAACTTTCTTCATGAGGACATGTAGATACTTGTTTACAAATGTGCTTTGCAAGGACGTTTCTCCTTCCGTTTCTCCTTCTGTTTCTCCTTCCGTTAGCACAGGCTGCTCACATCGGTAGCCATTGCAAGGATGGATGGTTCTCAGCGAGCTAGGAGGCAAGTATATACAGCCTGATCCAAAGTGTGGTTCAGCCTGTTCTGTCCTGGATTGACCAGAATTCCTGCATTCTCATGTCCACAGCTACTATTTCATAGTATTATTACTTTTATTATTATTATTAGAAATAATAGTAGTAGCAGCAGAAGTACGTGCTTTTTTATTCTTATTCTTTTTATTATTATATATTTTTTATAAAACAGACCTAGCTCAGGAGCAATGGAGCACTGTATAGTATATGGAGCAAAACATCGGTATTGAGAAATTAACAAGTCTTCAAGGAAACAGACATAATTATTGCAGTCAAATATGTAGATGGGGGAGTGCACAAGACATATGTCACACCAGGGTGTTGCTGCAAGAGCCAGATCTTCAGTTCTTTCCTAAGCTGAAGGAGACTTGAAGCCGCCCGGATTGCCACCGACATGCAGTTCCAGAAAGACCAGACTGCAACATGAGGACTGTTTCCTATCTTTTTTCCTTGCGAGCCAGTCTTACGTCCAATCTGGTGATGGTCTTACTGCGAGATGCCCATCTGCTGATCTTTCTCGGTGGCCCGGTGTACGCGGGTGGTTGCCTCGAACATTTTTTGTGGAACTTCCCTGTGATGGACAATCCACTTTCTCTCCCACTGGCTCCACTAAATCACACACATTGTCTGCTCCGACCCCTGCCAGAAACAGACTTTCCACTCGCCACTTCCTTTTCTGCAGCCCTACTGTAGACCTGCACATAGGAGGCACAGTCTTAGAAATGTGATGCCTTAAAGTTTTGCTTGAAAAGCTTGCAAGCAGGCCCCATCATATGGAATGAATTCGCAGGAAGTCCACAGTCAGCAAGTGGCCTCTCTTGCAAAGGGAAGCTTGTTTCCTGGATTGGTGAGCACTATAGGAATGTCGTTTTGGGAGTGGTTTCCTGCAGTGAGCAACAAAGGAATGTGCTTCTCTGCAACACAGTGCAATGCCTTGTGTACAGTAGGGTGCCACAGTGTCATTGCATCATCACCATGGAAACCTTAAGTATCCAGTTCCTGTTTCAGCAATGGCCCGAAAGCTTTAGTAAGTATAAGAGGACAAGGCAAATACAACAGTCTTCAAGCACCATTTTTTTTAAAAAGAATCATTATAATGCCATTAGGTTTTGGCTGTTATATGTCAGGGGCAGTCTCAAATGTCGGCATTGCATTCATGCCACGACTAAACGACAGTGATAAAGTTCACACCATTACAAGGGGTCGCAATCATTAACCCCTTAACTTCCAGGGTATTATGCAAGTCTATGCAAAAATGCTTCAAGCAAAAAGCAAACAATAGTGAACAATGAATGATGTCTTTTCCACACTCAAACATCTGGGCCCTTTCCTTTAAATTGATGTCAATGTCAATAAAATGCAACTAAGGCACACGAAGGATGTTTGTTGTGAATTACAAATCGCAATGGAGCTCATTTTATTAAATTGAATGATTTGGCGGCAGAGAGCCGTTATGTGTTGACGTACAGGTAGGCGGCTCCCCGCTGCCAAATGTTCATCATTTGCATGGCGGAGGGCAAAAGGGCAGGGCAAACACAGGCAAACACATGGGCTGGTGCATGAAGCAGGCGGACTTCATAGAGATATCTAGCATTCGTCTGGCAGAGAGGTGGGGGGGCGGAGCAAACACAAGCTGCGCTCCTCGCATTCTCTCCTCCATGCAAATGATTGCAAATGAGGCGTGGCTCAAAGACATCCAAACGGTACGAATAAAGCACATCATCAGTAAGGCCAATGTGGATTCATAGATATTTGCAATCTGCCAAAATCCATACTAATTCTTTTTCTTCTAGGTGTTTCCAAAGCAACAGTAGGGGCCAAATCCTAAATATCTGATCACAGCCTCCACTGACGAGCATTTGCACGTCCTGCTGGCTGCCTTCCCTGCAGAGTCGTGCATGGTTCATAAACATCCATTGTGCACTGCAGTTCCTTATTTTTAAAATAAATGATCAAAATTAAGTCTGGGAGCCAAATTGATCGTAACACGTCTGTTAGGATGACAGTTTCCACCACAGAATAAAGGGCGCCTTTTATCCACTTGCGCCTTTTAACTGTAATCTGAGTGATCTGTGTAACACATCCTGCCCCTCCTTCTAGCAGACTGTGTCAGTCTTTCCTGGAAGATGAGAGGAGCGGATACCAGGATTTGGCAATGGATGGCCATGCTGGAGTCATCAAAAAAGTTGGAGTAAGATTTAGTCTCGAGATAGAATGCCTCGTTTGTAACAGAGACAAAAACACAGCAAAGGCTAGTGGAGACAAACAGATAAAAGGCCCTTACGGGGCTGGCCTACTCGCCTGTAACTCCTTTTCATCCTTGTGATCAGGCGTGTCTGCGGCACGGATGATGAGGGCGGTTGAAAAGAGGCAGTGTCGCATACGTCCACGTGACACTTTGTGTCTTAATGCTGTGCACATCATCAGAGAAAAATACGCGGCCCAGAATCCAGTCCCCTTCCTGGTCATGACCCCTGCATGCGCATTTCCTGATTGACATACAGGTCGGTTTGCTTTTTATTACCGAGGATTTGTTTTGAAATGCGGTCATAGCAAGAAAATCGACTCCTAACATTGAAACTAAAATGTGCATCCACCAATACAGAAAGGTGTGACCTATGAAAATGAAAAGCAAACATTCAAACTCCATCCCTTTTCTGGCTCACCAAACTCCCTTTGGGGTACCCTACCTCCCAACCTACCCCCTTAGAAACTAGCAGGGGAACATTTTGGCCAAGGGGGGGTCTAAATCAAGGGGCGGTCCCTGTAACACACCTCATCAGAACCTTCTGGAAAGATGATCTAGGTAAATCACTTTGTAACTGTAATACAGACCTCTCATGGAGTCTGTGTCGTGTCAGACGTGCTACACGGAGTGGCCAGAAAATAACCTTCCATACATTGCTGTTTACACCAGTAGAAGGAGTCACTTATTTCCCAGAATTCCATTTGTAATCTGCCATTGACGGAAAATAACAAAAATACTAGATTACATGAGTTTTCCTGCTGGGGACAGATCTCTGATGACAAACACTCAAGTACAAATGTAAGTTAGGTGTGTTCTTTTGGAGGGTGATCTGTGACCAGGTGGAGATGGATTCATATCACATACGTGACGAGTATGGGAGGGAATCTGAAGAGTTCAGAGGTGAATGGACAGTGGTGGGCCATTGTGGTAGTACACAGTCCCCCGGCTAGATGAATAAAGAGGTAAAGACGTGAACACCGGCGCAGCTGTAGGAGGGGTCGGGGGTGTGGTTTCTGTTTCAGGAATTTTTCCTATGGACTATTTTGCTCTCTTTCCTCTATGAAATAAAGCACCATTCAGTCACAGATTTATTTTTATTTTTCTTCTCTTTTAGCAGACTTTGGTTAGATACAAAGCCTTTCCTGTTTGCGATGGACAGTATTGTCGATATTAACTGAATTGTGGATATGATATAATATAATAGGTTATTTATAACGCAGACCCAGGGATCGAACTTGTGTTGCTCCGTGTCGTCTTACTTCCAAGGCGAGCATGTTGCTGCTGAGTTATCCTACCGAGGATCCCGCCAGAACCCCCGACTTTGAGCCTTTCCTACCACCTGGGGTCAATGGAACAAGGCTGTTGACCTGAGGCAAGTGGACCGCACCAGCACAAGCTTGTTTGAACAACAGATCATTCAGCAACACCATATGTGGTCAAGGAAGCGGATGACGTAGTCCCGTCGCTTGAGGGGGCAAGACCGGAAGCCCTCCAAAAATGCTATGTTGAACCGGAAGTATTATTATGACATGTCATGTTCACCACAAGTGATGAAGTAGTACTAACATCTTTTAATAAATGATTCCTTTGTGTAAAGCCAGAGGTGAAAGTTCCATGATGGAAGGCCTAATAAAACCTTCTCAAATATTCGGTGGTCAGGTGGGCAATCTACTATAAAAGATACAGGTCTGGAGGTTGGCTCAGATTAGTCAGGAGGGAACAGGTTTTACAATGATGGGCAGCTAAGGAAAGGGCTTAGCTTTCAAAATTGGAAATCAGTTTTCAAAGACAATGACAGAGGCACATAACAGATAGTATTCTAGGCAAAAGAGATTGCTCTCTAGGGGACTACCTTTTTGGGGGTTTCAATAGTACATATGCAACTTAAGAGTTTGTGGGGTAATGTACACAATACACGGACAAATTCGGTTTTCAGTAAAAAGGAGACTAATCCTTTTAAGGCTATACTTTAATGACTATAGTTAATAAAAACACTCAACAAGATTGTTGATTTCGAATGGCAACAATTTTGAACGTGAATTTCAATGGGGCAATTAATTGACTTATTTCAAGATGATACTAAGGAGTTATACAGACTACTAAAAGATTTATCAATGGAATACGCTAACATACACAGGCTGATACAGATTCTCCTATGGGAAGGTGAGTGAATTATACTGGCAATTTAAGACTTTCAATAGGATTTTCAATGGGAATTCCAATGGGGTTATCTGCTACTTACAAAGTAAGCCTTGGTTTGGGATTCTGGAAAACCAGCTGGATCTCAGGACACTCTGGACTGCTGGGCAAGGGATCTGGTCACTGCACTCTCCTGGTTGGGCTTCTAGACAGCCAGCTGGATCTCAGGACACTCTGGACTGCTAAGCAAGGGGTCTGGTCTCTGCACTCTCCTTGGGATGGTTCTGCTGCCTCCTCTCCGTCCTCCGTCACATGTCCCCCCAAATTCTTGTCGGTCTGTTCCCCTGTCTTACAGCCCCCCCTTATATAGCTCAAATGACATCATTCATTTTACAATCTAGGGGAGTACTCTAGAATTAGCCCTACCCTGGGATAGGACAGCCTACCATTCCTCTCTCCGCCCCCTGGCATCATTGGTTCAAGGGGAGGGAGCACCATCTGTCTGTTTGGCATTTATTACAGTTCTTTGTTTCTCAGGTCAACTTCTTAGCAAAACTGAGTTATATTTCCTAACTCCATATTTATACTAGCCATCACGATAAGAAATAGATATGCGGTTTTAGTTAGTCATAGGGAATTAGATAAGCTGATCACCAACTCTGTGCGAGGTAGCATGGCCCTTTGATGCATTTTTGTCCTTTTCATACAATATATAACAATTATAACTCTGCAACTGATTAAGCATGTTCATAACCTCATTTTCCATATTTCCATCAAGTCGCATGCTTGTCACATTTTTAAATCAGCCAGAAACTAGTCTTTACTGGCCATTTCAGTCCACAGAGTCCTAGGAACATTCACTTAGTCTCCAAACTACTGCTGGAAATCACATGGAAAAATAGCAGAAAATGAAATTACTTCTTATTCTGAGTGCTGCGAAAAATGCCTAAAATGAATCAATCCATTAATGTCAATTTGATGGATCTGTCACATATGGGAGGGCGGTTCTTCATCCCCCACAGCCAACTGTCTTCCCCTGGCTCAGCCGGTGGCCAAAGATCTCACAATTCCTGGTCAAGCTCTCTCCACACTTGCTTTCTTTGTCCTTCCTGCTAGTACTGCCTTCCAGTCTGTCAGAGCAGGGAATTATAACACCCTCAGTCACCTCACATGTCATTGCGGAATAGTTCACTTATAGGTGTGACTTCCAGTGGGAGGCAAGGCTTTCAATTGAGTTTTGAGCCTGAGCCCAAAACTGTTTTTTTTGTATTCTGAGCCTCTTCCAAGGTGATTGAAGTCTTGTGGGGGAAAACATAATGTACATGGCTTTAGTCAACACCCCACCCACAAAATATTTCTCTGACATTTTCTGTGCGAGTAAAGTTATCCTTTCACAGTGGCTTTTAAAAGTAATTTTTCTTTATTTCACACGTGTGCAAGCTGTTTTTCATCTAACATTTGAAATGCTGTTCCACAGCCAAGCCATTATTTCCCATTTGCAGTGTTTTAGAGTGCTGCTGTGCACATGAAAGGGAAAACAAAAGCAGAGTCGGGTTGCAATGTTGAAATCCTTGCTCCTCATGTGACTTAACAGTAAGACAAGGCTGTTTTCTGATGTAGTGCATAACTTTTTGGTATTCGGATGAGAGAAAAGCAAATGCAGGGCTGTTTTCAATGCAGTGCATAACTTTTTGTTATTCAGATGCAAGAAAAGCAAACACAGGGCTGATTTGAATGCAGTGCATAACTTTTGGTATTCAGATGAAAGAAAAGCAAACACAGAGCCATTCATGGTGAAATGTTCAATTGCTTGCCACAGATGTTCCAGGGAAAGCAAAGCACAGCCATTGTTTGTGGCAATGTTTAAATGCGTTTTTTAGGTGAAGGGGATTTCTGTTCCTGGCCTTAAATCCACCCCACAGACCACCCCCTGCTCTTCCATGACGTTTTGGTGGGTAAGAGTAGGGCAGAGTGGGGTTTCCTTTGGCGTAATTTTACTTCATCAGGGAGTGGCACTCCAGAATCCCCTTCCGTTTTTGGGTTGGAGAGTTTGGTGCAGCACCCTCTTTCGTTCATTCCCAGGTCCCTGGGTGTTCCTCTCGAGGCTCAAATGTAAGAATGTTAATTCTCTAATAGAAGAGAAGCACAAACAAGTTTTAGTACTTTTTACAAACATTTTTTCCAGAAGATTTACAACAATGTAACAACGACAACAACTTGGAATTTTTTTTTCTTCATTTTTACAATAACACCAAGTAAACTACTCCCTGTTATATAGATATAGCTATGCATCTAAATACTCCTGTCTGCTTTTTCTTCCCTTCTTTTCATTCTTCAGATGGTTCCTCTGCTCAATTTTCATTTGGCTCATTAATCAGCCGCAAAGCGTGTCTGGGATGACAGCTTTTCAACAAATTGATGTGGACCCATTTTTCTTCTGACAGTTCTGCTTTGGGAAGTCAGATCTTATAGACGACATGTGAGATTTTGTCTACAATTTCAAAGGCACTGCGCCAGGAGGGGAGGAATGTCCGCTCCTTGGTCTGGTTCCTCTAAGAAATTGTACAAGTAGACTCTGCCTCCTACTTGATTTTATTTTTTAGTAGTCTTTAAATCGTAGTGGGTTTTCATCCCCTCCAACGATTTCTCCAGATTCCACTGAGCATACGCAAAAGCATGCTGCAGGTGTTTTCTCATATTTTCAATATATTTGTGTGTTGTGGACATGTTAATCAGTGTCTACTATTGTGTTCTGTAGAGCAGATGCTGGGGAAGCACCATTTTTCGGCCAGTCATTAGCTCAAATGGAGACATTTTGGACGCAGAAAATGGTGTAGACCAGATGGCCAGCAGGACAAGCGGTAGTCTGATGTCCCAACGAGGCCCAGAGTCCACCACAAACTTCTTAAGAATGCTCACAATTGTTTTATTGTACCTCTCAACTCCCCCACTAGAGGCTCAGCGGTAGGCAATATGGAGTTTTATCTTTACCCCAAGTATCTCCCATATCTTTGTCATCACCTCGCTGGTGAAGTGACTTCCTTGGTCCGACTCAATCCTTTGGGGAAGGCCAAAACACAAGAAGATGTGGTTGATCATCGGGGCAGCTGGTGTTTCTGCCTTGCAATTTGGCACCGGGAGACATTCCACCCATTTGGTAAACAAGCATGTTACTGTTAAAATGTACTTGTATACCCTAGAGGTGCGAATCACGGGCCCGATGAAATCTACTTGTAAATATGACCAAGGCAGTGTCCTCTCCCTTTTCTGGATGGGAGCTCGGTGTGTGAGTGAACTTGGCTAAAATTGTGCACACACAAGGCACCCCTTCAAATATTGGTCGAGGTCCTGACCCATGTGTGGCCAGTAGGCGACCTCTCGCAAGATTTCCAAAGTAGTATGAAACCCCTGATGACCGTCCGTGGCTGTGTAATGGGCATGACTTAGCATCAGGCTTTAGAATGAGGCAGGTACCACCCACTGGTCACATCCAGAGATGGATCTCCTTACCAACAAACCGTCTTGGATTCGGAACATTTTTGGAAATTTCATCAACACCCGCAGATCCTCTTTCCCGACGTAATCCATTTCGGTCAGAGGAAATTCACAAGGTCTTCATTGTGTTGATAACATGTCCCAATATTCGGATCCCCTTTTTGTGCCGTGATCAAATCAGCATCTGAGGTCTCCGTACTCGACTGCGCAGTTGAGAGTTCATTTTGCGCAATTGTTTGGGACCTGGTGACAGCAGCAACCTGGGTTTCCCCCAACAGAGACTCGGGCTCCAGGAGATCCCCCTGGATGGCTCCGGTTTTGGCCAACTGGTCAGCTAGGTTTTGTCTGGTCCCTCTACTCTGGAATGACCCTTGATCTTCTTCCAGTAGATGGTCATCCCATTGGAGGTGACCAGATCATCAATGGATTGTATTAGTTTGCCAAGCATGAGTGGTTTATTGTTTTCACACAGCATGCCTCTGGTTTTCCAATTAATCAGGTGCTCCACAAACATATTCTGGACATAATCTGAAATCAGTGATTATGACCAGTTCAGGGAGTTGGTGTTGCACGGCAGTGAGGAGGGCATGGTGGACAGCCATCAACTCTGCCACCTGACTACTTCAGGGACCGATCTTGAACTCAGCGGAGGGATCCGGGGCATCATTCACCCAGGCATTCCCAACTCTTGCCACCAGTTCCTTTTCCCCATTATTAACATGGTAGGAGCACCCGTCCACATAAATTGTGGGTATCCACTGGCACGTGTCTTCTTCATAGACTTTGTGCGAGGAATTCAGGTACGTCTCCATGTTGTCTTGTGTTTTGAGACTCTCGTCCTCGAGACAGATTTCTTGGGCACAATCATGCAAGTCAGCCAAACCTTGCGTGAGGGGACTCTTCTTGTTTTGGCCATATCTGACCTCCATAGGAAAGCCTTGCATGGACAGGATCCAGGAAGTAATTCTGGAATTGATCACATTTCCTTGTCATGTTTCTGGTATAATACTGCTGATAAGCATGTATTTGAGAACCACGTCTCCAAGAAGAACTTCTTGTTTTGACAGGGTAAGCTAGACAAGGCACTTGTGAGAGGCTTCTCTTCAGTTGTTTTAATGCCTCGGCTTGTTCTGGACCCCCCTCCCACTTGACCCATGCATTTAATAAATGGACTAAGTCGAGCATGGCCTTATGCAGAAAGATGTTAAATTAATTGGCAGAGTTTATATATCCAAAGGGAGTTAGGGTCCATGTGTACGGCTGCCCCCCGAAGGTGAAGGCCACCCTACTTATGGGTATTGTCCAGTATCCATTGGTAAGGACAATGGCGGTGTACACCTTTTACCCCTGGATCTGGCCTAGTCCCTGGTCAATGTAGGGAAGAGGCCATCAGGACATGCGGACTTGTTTGTTCAGCTCCCTAAGGTATGCGCATAGTCTCCATTGGCCTTTAGGTTTTAGGATCCCCAGTACCGGGTTGTTAAAGGTACTGTGTACTGGACGAATTATCCCACAGGACTGTAGGTTCTTTATGATTTCAGTGAGGGACTCCATAGACACGAGAGAAAACCGATATTGCTTCACGAATAAGGGAGTCATCCCAGGGTCGGTGGGTATGGATGTAGAATGTATCTCAGTGCGACCACAGTCGTACGAGTCCACAGCAAAGATTTCTTGAAAATCTAAAAACACCTGCTTCAGCTTTTGCTTGTGTTCCTCAGTTTCACAGGCATCAGCGAGGTTGACCCAGTCCTCGACCATCTCTCTGATGCCTGAAAAGACCTCAGGTTTTGCAATCACTGCGGTATCCTCCAGCTGCGTGGAGAAATCTCTGGTTAGAGTGTTGACCTGGACAGAAGGTTTCAGGTAGGAGAAGCAGTCACTGTGGACCAGGAATATCACCTCATCCTTCCTGATGTCACAGGTCACCTCCTCCCACCCGTAAGGGCAGGAGGAGTACACCAATAAATTTCCCCCTTGATAAAGATTGTGTCTGGCAGTATGTCATCGTCACAGTCATAGCAGTCATTGGGGATCGGTCCTATGGTTTCATTCCCCAAGTCAATGGAGAAATGTTGGTCATAAACTGCCATTCCAATAAAGGTGTCTGCGTCCAGAGAAATACTCCTTGGGTCGCTGTTATCCACCCCTATTGGAATGGGGTTGTCTGCTAAGTCAACTAATGGTGTCGGGTTCAAACCCAACCCCTGCTGTTGGAGATGAGGATTTAAATGTACACAAGTGTCCGGGTTTTGGAGTTTCTGTCCTCTCATAATTTTTAAGGAGATTGGGAATTGTCGGGTCCGTCCTGGTATGGTGACCTCCTCTCCAATTTGAATTTCAACTGCATACGGTAGCAATTGAGCTGACCGAAATGCCTTTTCAGGATTGTCAGGATTGTCTGTCCCCACAGGCCATCCCCACCCTCTCTGGTCCCCCTGTGTTGTTCCCTTGTGCCCCCCCCCACCTTCCTGCACACAGGAGTCTGTCCTGATACATTCTGGTTTCACCATCACCGTCTTGTGGCCAATGCTAGATTTTACTTTTATGAACTTTATTGATTCACGGTGTGTCACCCTTTCTTAACTCTCATGCTGGACTTCCTTTGCATCTTGTACTCATGGTGACCCTGAATCATGCTGTTCCCATCTTCATCTTGGATTCAGACTTGCAACATTATGTGTTACTACTGACTTCTGCTATTGTATTCGCTCTCCCATCTTGCTTCTCCACTCTTTTTGACCGCTTACTCTCTGTTCTGTCCTCCCCTCCCCTCTCCCTTTTCCTATCTCCTCCCCTCCTCCCCTTACTTTCTTCTATGCACTTACTCTATCAGAATTGTCCCTGGACCTAGTATGATAGCAACTTCGTCTGTCGCTCCCCCACCCCCTTACTGTCCCCCCCTCCAGCGCTATCTGAAATGTTGTCAGGCCTAGTACGATAGTTGCTTGTTTTGTTCCTCTCCTCCCTTTCTGCACCCCTCTCCCTCACCTTTTGTTTTCCTCCGGCTCTACTGGAAATGTCGTCAGGCCTAGTACGGTAGTCGCCTGTCTGTTTCCATTTCCTTCCCACTCTCCCGCTCCCTTCCTTATCTATGTCTTAGCACTTGCACTATCTGAAATGTCGTCAGGCCGAGTAAGATAGTGAAATTCGCATCCTTACTGTTCATGGCCTGTAAGAATGTTGTTGTATTTTCCCTTGTTCCCTCCCTTGCCTTGAAGCACTTTGAAACACATTGTGTATAGGCGTTATATAAATAAACTATCATATCATATCCTGGGGTTGCCCCCCAATCAGGATCACGCTTTGCAATTAATGAGGTCCAAATGAATTGCGAACCGATTGAGAATGTCACTGCCTAAGTAGAATGCAGAGGGGACATCTCGCACGACCTAGCAATTATGCTCTGTGCTTTTTTCACCAATGGACATTTTTAGCATACACCTGCTAGGCAGGAGATGTTTGAAATTGGGGGTTTCCAGGCCCATTTATCACTTATCAATTTAAATGTGGGAATGGTCTGATCTTTCGGGAGTTTCCTAAATATCGCTTCACTGATGAAGCTTTTTCCATTATTCAGGCATATTCTGGCGAGAACAAGCTCCCCCACCCTCATTTACCTGAATGGGGAGGAACAGCTGTTCACCCTTTTTCTGAATATCAGCCAAGCTGTGAGCTGGTTTCTCATCACTTTTTATCATGGAATTTGGTTTTCAAATTGTGGATCAGTATATGATTTCAGGGTATTTCCTTCTTGTGTGGAATGCCACTAAGAACTGGAGGAAGGTTGATGTTCAGGAACGGAGAAGGGTTCCCATTACCAGTTTGTTGTCCTACAGCAACTACAGTGATGTACCCAGGGTCTTGATTGTTCTTAAAAATGGAACTCAATTTTGTCAGATCGCTGCTCAACCATGTGGCATGTGCCATTTAGACTTACATAGTTGGCGCTCTGTTTTAATTTTATTGGCTGATTAGTCTGGGTCCAGAGGACCTTGTTCACACAGTCTATTAGTGGAGACAACCTCCGAAGGAGGTCATTCCCTAAGGTCCCCTCTGGAGTAACGACTATAACTGGGTGTTTCACCTTGTGTTGCCCAATCTTGATCTCCAGATCTGCAGTCCCATCAACGGGAATGTCATTCCCGTCGAAGTTCTGGAGTTGTCCAGGAAGATGTTTGAGGGGAATTGGGTGACACTCCCCCTTCCTGAATTTAGTTGCTCAAATGCCCTTTTGGGCAGAAGAGTGGCTTGGGTTCCGGTGTCCACCAGTGCCAAAATTGCACCTGGGTGGGGGCATAAAACCTACATTCTTTCTCCTCCACGGGGCAAAGGAAATGGGCATTTAGGGCCAGATGGGCAGTTAGTTTCTTTATTTTGGACTCTAACACCATGAGATCTTGGGCAGTTTTCTAGGTCGGAGTTCAGGAATCTGTAAATAAAATTTGTCATCCTGAGATTTGGGGAGTTTGTGAATCCCCTTTTTCACTTGATTCTGTTCTGTCCCCCTTATCCTGGAGACAGTCACTTGAATTGGTTTGGGGATTTGGGAATCCCCTTTTTCCCCTGACACTGTGCTCTCAGGATGACATTTCTGGGTTTCAGGGACTGGCGGTTCTAGGTCAGTCCCCATACCTACCAAGTCTGAGTTTTGGTCTTTTGGGACCCCCATTTTTCTTTCGGAGGAATCCCCCCATCCTTGAAAGAGAAGACTTTCTTCCCAGAATCCTCCAGGGATTCTTCCCCTTCAAACTGGAGGACACTGACTTCCTCCACAACCTCTTTGTTCCTTTGTTTCTCCTACTTACCCTCTGTTTAGTAGTTTGCAGCCTTTTGGGGGTAGGAGATTGGGGTTCAGATTCAGAGGCTTCTAGGGGCTTTTTACGGGTGTAGAAGGAAGCTTCCTCTAGGGCTTTGCATCGCCCTTTCTCCTGAGACTCCTCCTCTGGAACCTGCTGGTTGTCTGGGTTTTCTCCCCGTCATTGTTCTGGGGTGCCAGATTGTGGGGTTGAGCTGTTCTGAGCAGCCATGTTCATCTGAGGGTTCTGCTGAGCCCTCAACATGTGACTCAGGTCTTGGGTCAAGATCTGTACCTGGTGCTCCAGTTGTGACACTCTCTTTGGCTGATACGGGGCTCTGGAGTCAACTCTTTGCTGCTCTCGGGAAGGGTCCCTTCTCTGTGAGTAGTTGTGGTATGGAAGGTTTCCCTGGTAGCCCTCCATTCTTGGTCTCCCTTCTCCCTGATTTGGTGGTCTAGACTCCCGAAAGCGGGGAGAGTAAGGAGGGTTGCTCTGAATGTTGGGGTTTGGAGGGTACCCGGGGAAGAACATTAAACTAGAGGGTGGAAGATTACTGCCCTCAGGGAAGTTTGGAGGGAAGTTTCCTGGGGCCGTCCTCACCTGATTGGATCCCCCTTCTGGGCCGGGGGAGTCCATACGTACCCCAAGATGGGTCTATTCCCCTTGTACCTGGGGCTGATGTAGGTGGCAGAGTCAGGTGACACATTTTTGGGGTAGCCTACCTGGCTACCAGCTGCTTGAGACAGGACATAGGGTCTTCTCTGCCTCTGGTTTGATTGATTAGTGTAAGGTGCATTTTAGGCGCCCCCATTTCTAGGTCCAAAATGCGGGTAACCTTCACCTCCGCCACCTTGGCTGCAGTGGGGGTGTTGGTTTGTTTGGGGTTTTTGGGGGAATTCTTATTTTCTACTGGCTTTTGGACCTCATAGATCCGGGTAGCTTGCTCTACTACCCAGCCAGGTCCTTTTTCTGTGGAAGTCCCTAACCAACTGCGTCATAATGTATTTAGGAAGTGCATGGAAATAGGTATTGATGAACTCCCTACTGTTGTTTGCGCACCCGCCTAGTGGTTTGTGCAAAAGCCTGCTTCAATTCCTGGACAAATTCTCTCTGGGCCTGATCCTCTCCGCACTGCAGGTTGTAGGCTGCTTTGCGAGCCTCCTGGGGGTTTCGGTGCATGGAGAAGTGCTTCAAGATGGCCGCATTATAGGTAGACCACCTTAAATGGTTCTGATCCTCCAGCCCAGCAAAGAAGCTGGAGTATTCTGGGGAGAATGTCCATTTGTCAAACTCTGTAGAATTCCGATCATTTTTAATGCCAAATGATGTCATCTTCTGGTCATACAGCTCCAGATGCTCCCAGACTGAGTACTTGGCATTTTTGTGGTAGAAGGTCAAACTTCTAATGGCTTTTATCTGTCTAATGGGGTCTTTTACCAAAATGATTTTTTGTTTGGCAGCCTTCTTTTTCCGCTACACCTGAGTCCATTCGCCCTCAGACTCAGAGCTGCTGTTATTTGAGGTCCCATCCCTATCCTCTAGGCACTCCCTGATTCTTTGAGCCTGGGAGCCTCTCCAAAAATGATGGGACCTAGTTTCTTCTCCCCTGTTGCATTGTGGGCCTTCTGGGTCACTTCCCTGGGACTCCCTCTTTCGCACAGGGGAGTAGTCCTCTGACTCCTCCCTTCTTCCGGGGTTGGTGGAGAACTCCTCCCCGCTCACTGATTGGGTGAAAGTTTTCAGGATGCTCTTTTGGGGCCTAAACTCAGACTTCTTTTTATCGGCAAAGTGGACCAGGTGGTTCCTTTGTAGCTGATGTTTCTGCCAGTCTAACTCACTGATTTTCTCTTCATAGGAGTCTTCCTGGTCAGATACATTGGCCACAATATTTCTGAACCTGTACAGGGATGCATGTCCATCAATCTCTGATGGACGCTGGCCTGCCAGATCAATCATTCTGGGCCTAATTGAGCCCGGCTGCCTCATGGTTCCTGGTCCTTGTGAACCTGTGGACATGAAGTAAGCAGCGCCTTGCGCATATAGGATGGAAAGTTGGCTTGAGGCTTTTGGTACAGAGGGCATCACACTGTGATCAGGGGTTGCCCTGTCACTCTCTAACTGTTCAGGGTTCCCCAAGTCTTTATTTAACCTAGCACACTCCTTTTCTAACCTCTCAAATTTCTCCTTTTCAGCCCCTATTTCTTGATAGTATGCAAAGGCCTGGGCCTTGTGATCTGCTATCAGAGCTTGACTGGCTTCTGTGACCTTCCCTTGTGCTACTACTTGGCTCTGGAGTGCCCTGTTCTCATCACCCAGGGCCTCATTTTCTTTCTGTGCCTCTTTCATTGCCTGGGAATACTCAGACCATGTTTGTTGCAGGAGATTCATCTCCTCGCTCTGTGCCGTTTGGTCTGTGTTGCCTGCTGTAGATCAAATTCTATTTGCCTCATATGTCCCATCAATTTTTTATACCCTGTTTTTAGGTCAGTCAGTTCCTGAAGACCTGACTCCCTTCTCTCCAGGTCCATTTCTAATTTGCACATTTCCTGGCATAGGGCATTTTTTTCCTGATAGAGGGTGCCAATCTGTTCAGTCAGCTTATCCCTCTGTTGTTTTATAGCGCCCAACTTCTGGGGTGCCCGGTCAAAATCTGGTTGGGAATGGACTTCTTTAATGATTCATTTAATATTCTCCTCTTCCAGTTGCTTAATCTGATTTTGCAAAGTGTATATCTCCTCTGAGCAGACTCTATTGTATGGCACTTGTTGGTTCAAATTTAGTTGACTCTCTTTCAGGGAATCAACCCTTTCCTGGCACTCCTCTTTCAGTGTAGACAATTGGGCCTCCTGTTCTGAATTAGTTTGTTGCTGAACTGCCAACTCCTCCTTGAACCGCTGAATGAGGTTTCCTAATTCTAACTCAGAATTCTGGCTCTCTCGCATTTTTTCCTCTACCTGCCTTAACTCAATCACAGAGGTTATACTTTTTTGATACCTTTCTTCCATGACTATCATGTGGAGGTACATGTATGCAGTGAGCTGGACCATCTTAATC
Source organism: Ambystoma mexicanum (assembly GCF_040938575.1). NCBI lineage: Eukaryota > Metazoa > Chordata > Amphibia > Caudata > Ambystomatidae > Ambystoma > Ambystoma mexicanum. The sequence goes on along the minus strand of NC_090940.1, from coordinate 330,599,841 downwards.
TGCTCATCCTTGATGTTCTGAGTAATATAGAACTCAGGCAGTGCTTGATGTAACAGGCCACTGTCCTGCCACACATCCATATTTATAGAGGTCACCAGTTGCATCATACTACATAGTCAGGTTTCATGTTTGTGTTCTGCTCATTCCCCTGTAATGAATAATTTGGACAGAAGGTGCTGCCTAGCCATGTTCATTACCATTGTGCTCATTATGAAGAGTGTTCTGCTGCTGGTGGGTTATCTATGGAAGGGCAAAATCTCCTCCCTGCTCTTGCATAGTTTATGGTTGTAATATTTTATTTGGCCACACTGCTCCGATACCTAGAGTACAAGTTTCTGGATGGCACCTTCACAGTGTAACACATCTTACCATCCACTAAATGTACAATACTTCAGTGGGCTAGTCTAATGTGCTATGTTGACATGTGTGAAAACACTTATCTCAATCCTGGCACAACCCCTCACTTTGTCACGGTTTTATTACACAGCACACTCCAGCCATGGGACTCCTTCACCAGCAATGAATGAGGCACACAATAAAAACAATTTTATCTTTAATAAACCACAGATTCTTTCTGAGTAGGCCTCCAACCCGTCTCGCACCCAACCTTTACAAACACCCCGTGTCACAATGGACTAGGAACCAGGTCGATGTGTATCAATAAGATATTTATTCATTTATTATTTAATGGAAAAGGAAAAATATTCAAAATACAACAGCCAATAATATGTGGGAACACAAAGGCAATGATATCTACAGAACAATTGGTTCAGATATCCTAGCACAGTTACACAGATCTTTAATAGCAAAACAGGAAAAAAAACAGTTTTCAATCAAGTGATAGCATCAAGGTTTTGCACTCCCCCCTGCAACACACCCCCAAACATCAGCTAACTTAATTCCTTTGAATGGAAGGCAGTGGCAAGGAGTAAGGATAGAGAGAGAAAAATCAGATTAGAAATAAAGCCCACCACCCCAAGATGGGAAGTCAGAAAAGAAAAGAAAAACCTGTTTTTTTAGAAAAACTAAAGAATCGGATTTTGCTTATTACTCGCACAGCTACTCACAACTGCTAGGGGACAGAATAAAAGGAAATTCGTGTTGATACACTTGAAGAGATAGGGAAGCTTATAGACTACTAATCAGTACACGGAACAACATGGAAATGAGGTAAGGAAATCAATTTTGGGGAGAAAGCAAATGCAAAAAACACGAAATACAAACGGCAAATGGAAATTCATTTTATACACAGGATTTACAATGACAGGTACCTAAGGAAAGGGTTTTGCTTTCAAAATCGGAAATCGATTTTTAAAGACAAGGACAGAGGCACATAACAGATAGGATTCTAGGCAAGAGGGATTGCTCTCTACGGCACTAGGTTTTTTGGGGTTTTCAATAGGACATATGCATGTTAAGAGTTTGTGGGGTAATGCACACAATACACAGGCACATTTGGTTTTCAGTAACAAGGATACTAATCCTTTTGAGGCTATACTTTAATGACTATAATTAATAAAAGCACTTGAAAAGATTGTTGATTTCGAATGGCAACAATTTTGAATGTTAATTTCAATGGGGGAATTAATTGATTTATTTAAAGATGACACTATGGACTTATACAGACAACTGAAAGATTTTTCAAAGGAATACGCTAACATACATAGGCTAAGAGAGATTCTCATATGGGAAGGTGAATGAATTATGCTAGCAATTTAAGACTTTCAATAGGATTTTTAAGGGGAATTTCAATGGGGTTATCTGCTACTTATAAAGTAAGCCTTGGTTTCGGATCTGGCAAGCCAGCTGGATCTCAGGACACTCTGGACTGCTAGGCAAGGGATCTGGACACTGCACTCTCCTGGATAGGATTCTGGACAGCCAACTGGATCTCAGGACACACTGGACTGCTAAGCAAGGCGTCTGGTCTCTGCACTCTCCTTGGGATGGTTCGGCTGCCTCCTGTCTGTCCTCAGTTGCCTGTCTCCCCAAATTCTTGTCGGTCTGTTCCCCTGCCTTACAGTCCCTCCTTATAGGTGTGCATTCAAGCAAGGGCTTCACTAAGGGCTGTTATTGCTGTTGCTGGACGTGCTTTTTCCTGCTCCTCCTGGCTGCTGTCCACATCGTTTTGTTCAATTTGGAACTGAAAACACAGTATTGACTTTCATGCACTTCACAACAAGAGACTTTTCTAGCAGTCTATAGCAGTGGACACTAAGACACTAAAATAACAATATTTGCTAAATTCTATTTTTATGTTTCATTTTGTAGCGGTACACGAAGTCTCCACCTCCCCCTCTCAGAAGCCCTATATCATCTGAGCGCACGCGCATTCGCGCGCGCGCATTCAAGCAAGGGCTTCACTAAGGGCTGTTATTGCTGTTGTGGCTGGAGGGCGTGGAGGCGGAGGTCTGTTTGTATTTTCCACTTGTTATTGAGTGAAACTGGCTATTGCACTTTTATTCCACTCATTAGCATAATTTAAGCATTGAAAGTATTAGGAATATTTATTGAACTTTTTATTTTCTTTTATTTTTTCTGTGCTATTCAGGGTTGTATTGTTGATATTTGTTTCTTGTGTTTGCTGTTTACCGACCATTTATATTTGGTCAACCACATGGTAAAATTATACACCCTTATGTCTGATATGCCACCGCCTGAACAAGTGGCAATTGCGTTTTTTTCAAATAATGAAACACCTAAACGTCTGATTCGAACGAAGACAAACAAATTAACAGGACGTCTGAAATCAACGTCCTGTCTAGCAGACATATGTAAATTCTACCCTGATAAAATATCTATAAAAGAGAAAGTCATGTCTGAGATTATAAACATCACTCCTTTACCTCAAGCAAGTTCTATCATTCCATTTACGGAAACGTTTCCAATTCTGCAAATTGATTTATGTACACCCTCAGACTCGCTACTGGCTGCGTTCTCAGAAACCAATCTACTGGGAGACTTTGCTTTGCCTTCTACAAACAAAGCCACAACGCTAGTCCAGTTTCATGCGGAAAATAATGATGGCCATTCAGTCCTGATAACATCAGATGTACAAGTCATAAATTCTGTTTTAAAGGATTCAACAGAAACACCCATTGTAACATCAACAAAAGATCAGGCTTGTCAATCACCTTCAACCTCACCTAAACAGATAAATGAGACCCATGATTATGAACATTTATCTCAGTCACCTGTGATGTTTACTCATTCACCTAATGAGTCTTCTGTTCTATCCATTTCTTTTACTCAGTCAACTCCCAGGCAGTCAAGATCTCACCCTCAGTTAGTAACATCGCCAGATGATACTTCTTCTGCAAACTTAACTTTACAAGCAAGGAATACTGCTTTATTCCCTTTAGCTAAACTTTATGAAACTTTGGATTCACGTCTTGTTGATCAGAACTTTCTCTTAAAAGAAACATTGGAAACTAAATGCCATACAACCCTGTTGTTGAATCCAGTTACTACAACTTATCAACACTGTCGAGCCTTAGAACAAGCCGAGATAGTGATAAAACGCTGCATCTACAAGAGAAAGATTCTTCCGCAAAGTGTGCAGAAAATCCTAAGAATATCAAACTGAGTGAAACAAAGAATGAAATTGAGCCAGAAACAGCAGCCATTGAGAAATTGCAAACGGCAGAGACACAAAATCCACAGAAAAAAACTTTGAAGAACTTACAACGGTCAGGTTGTGTTCATGATGATCAGTCAAAAGTCGAAATAATTGAATCTTTCAATTTGCCATCTACTAAAGCATTTGGAGAACCTTCATTAGATCAAAATACAACAAATAAACTACCATTTAATATATTTGTTCAAAAAGGTGGATCCAAAAATACATCGAACAATGGAACATCGCTTAAAAAAAACAAAAAACAACAAACCATGAAGGCTCAAAAGACGAATAATACTCAACAATTCATTAAATCGATTTCCATGCCTGACAGAAGAACAAATGACAAAAGAGCTGCTATTATTAGAAAATATGCAACAATATCCAAACACAAAGCTTCCTTACTTAAATTGAGTATGGATAATACACTTAACAAACCTACACCTAATGTGGATTTAATGTATCCTCCTTTGGACATTTTGATTAATGAAGCACGAAAACAGGCTCTTATAACAACTGTGCCTACACATACTGTCACATCTGATATCCTCTCTGCTCCAAAATCTCAGCAGTCACTTCCAGATGATACTTCACTAACAACGCTAGAAAAAAGCGTATATGTCTCAACCGTTGCAAATGGTTAATCAACAGACACAAATACAGAATGATTCACGTCTGACTCAACCAAGTATGAGCATTAATAAACTTGTAACTTTCCAACAAAATCCTGATGCAAATATTCCAAAAATCACAGCAATTAACACAATCAAACAATCACAACAAGTGAATCAGATGAGTAATCCTAAAATGGACAACCGACGGAATAAAAATCAAAGTGCTGCGTGCTTTAGTTTAATACTACAGAGCTGCAGCAGTGATTATAAATTATGCAACCTCAACAGAGCTGCAGTTTTGAATCTCATGAGCAACATAGACAGTTTACAAGATGTAACGACAACTGACATAGCCCAAGTAGAATTTATACATCCACATGACACATCTGTAGTAAAATTATGGATGACGTCAGGTTTGGTAAGGAATATCATATGGCAAGCTAGACATGAGCTTTATCAGCTGGGATTTATGCTGTTGAATACTACTGACAAAGCTATGGAGGATCCACAGAGCCCATCTAAGATCCAAATTGTAATCTTAGCAAAACCTTGGCCACTCTCAGCAATGAAAATCTCTTGCTCCTCGACAAATCAAAGCAGCACGCGAACAGTATCCTTCCCAAATAACCTCTTGCTGGAAGATCAACAATAACAATTTGAACCCAATTCGCAAGTCAAACTAAGCATGGCCTCATGGAATACTCGTGGCAATAAACATTTAACAACCACATCGATGAGCTTGTTGGCAGAATATGACATTATATTTCTTCAAGAAGTCTGGTTAACCATTGCGCCAGTTTGGGAAAACCATCAACTGGTGTTAAATCGGGCCTCAAATGTGCTCAGAGGAAGAGTAGGACTTATAACAGCTGTAAAAAGTAATAAAGAACTCACTGTTACATTCTGGTCAGCCCCAAGCAATCACATACAGTTAACTCGACTCACCATTCATAAGAGACAGGTAGCCTGTCTGAACCTCTAATGGAATCATGTAGCTGTTCAAGATAAACAATTTTTTGAGTATGTAGAAAAATGCTTGGACATCATTGCCGCAGACCCTGATATAATTCACATCATCTTAGCAGGAGATCTTAATATGAACTGCATAAAGAAATCAGGCAACAAGTATCAAAACTCAATAAAAAGATGGAGTCACCTTATGGAGGAGAGAGGCCTCTATATGGTAAATGGTTATATAGACCATGATGCTCCTCCAAAGAACACTTGGAAGAGAGGCAAGCAAGCATCTTTAATAGATTAAATCTTTGTTGATGCCAGTCTTCATTCCTCCCTAACATCCTTTAATGTGATTGAACAACACATTAGTGATCATGACATCTTGGAAATTACCTGGAATTGGTTAGTATCTCCTTTAGTAATCTTACCTGAAAAGTATAACACCCAGATTGCAGTTGTAACAGCAGGTTTTAAATATAAATGGACCTCCACAAATCTGAATGAATTACTCCAAATCATCTCCTTTCCTCCGGACATTCTATGTCCCGATATCATCATCAGAGACGGAACTTATGTTGCAGCCCTACGGACTTTCGAGCAAAGAACAAGCACAATTATGAATTCTGCTAATACAAGGAAAAATCATAAGCATACTTGGGACGATTTAGTCAAACAAGGGAAAGCCATAATGAGAAAGCAAATTCGAGACTTAAAATATCTACCATTGGATCAAAGAATTCTGCAAAGAAAAAAAATTAAAAACAGATATGCCAACTGGCTGAAACGACATAAAGCTAGCATGCAATTAAAAGATGCACAGTTAATGCTGCGAACTATAGCTTCAAAAAGCTCAGCCATGATTTGGGGCTTAATCAAGACCATCTATACCCCTCAACAATCCATTGTACAACTCAATGCAGTATCTGAGGAAGTGTGGGTCGCATACTATAGTTCGTTCTATGCAGACTTCCCATGGACCAATCAACCCACATATATGCCTCCACACAACTTGACTCAGTTGAAAACAGATCCCAGCGATATATTAAGGAATATAAAAAAACTCAGTACTTCCAAAGCTCCAGGACCGGACGGTCTATCTAATGCCATGCTAAAGTCCCAGCCAGAAGCCTGGGCTAATATATTAAGAGTCATTTTCAATCAAATAATTATATCTCAACGAATACCTCAGTCGTGGCGTAAATCCATTATTCTCCCTATTTATAAAAAACATAATAGACAAGATCCCAGAAGCTACAGGCCGATAGCGCTACTTGATGTGCCTGGAAAACATTTTGCCCGTCTAATCCTGTCCGAATTCGTTGAGTGGTCAAATAAATCCAACATCAACGATCCATACCAAACAGGATTTATTGCTGGCCTAGGAACAACTGTTAATTTACATATTCTGCATGCCATCAAACACAAAGAGTGGCAATCAAAACAACTAATATTCATGGCCTTTATTGATCTAGAAACAGCATTTGACTCAATCTCCAGAAACCATCTCTTTGACAAACTGCAGAAAAGTAATTGCCCGGTCCATCTTCAGCATTGGATACGAGAATTTCACACTGACACCTCAATCCAGATAAGACTCTCTATGGACGGAAAACTCTCCAAGTGCATATATACATATAGAGGATTGAAGCAAGGTTGTCTGTTGGATTCCTCTCGGTTTAATTTTTACATATCTGACATAATAAATCATTTCATGAACATAACATCTGATTCCCCTCGATTGTCAAATTATACGATTCCTTATCTATTTTATGCTGATGACCTCGTACTTTTAGCAAAGACAGCAAGAGGACTTCAAATGTTATTGGATCGATTACACGACTATGTTACCAACAATAAGCTGACTATAAATTTGGAGAAATCTAAAATTATGATCGTGGCTGCCAATAACGCAAAGCGAAGAATTCGGCAATTGTGGTACATGCAGAAGAAACCTCTGGAGATTGTATCGGAGTATGAGTATCTGGGTCTAAATGTAAACAACGTTATTTCTGATGCACCGTACTATAATGAAATTAGGGCCAAAATGAACACAGCCACATCACAGGCAAGAATACTAAATCACAAATATGGTAAATTTTCTATGAAGCCAGCTTTGATCTTTTATTGCCAGAAAACCATACCGACGGTGCTATATGGCTCTGACACTAGAGCATGGCGTGATTCTTCTTTTTGGACAATCATAGAAGGATCATTCTGGAAAAAGCTACTGAGTTTACCCAAATCTGTACCAATGTGTTTGATACGATATGAATTAGGACTAACATCCTTGTATGCTATGTACATGTGGAAGATGTGCAGTCTCTATCGGAAATGCATCATAGGCTCAAAAGAAGGCACATTACTCAGCATTTTGTCTAAATACAAGAAAGAAACCATTCACAAAAACATGAAAGAATGGCAATTAGAAACTGAAAAGTACCTACTTGAATCAAATGTCACCGAGGAGTTGTTGACTAATAATCCTGAAAAAGCTAAGGAAAAAATAATGCTCTCAGATTGGATTCAAACAAGATCCCAATGTCTTGCAACTAAGCACTCGAAAGTTTTTTGCACCTTAATTAAAAAAGTCAGAACACCAGAATCGTACTTGTTGCAATTGCCGAATGTGAGATTTCGAGATCTTTTCATCAGATTTGGATTCGATGTTTGGCATACAAGGGCAACACTGGCAAAATGGAAATTAATTTCACCATTGCAAAACATCTGTCGCTTTTGTAAAAATCCAAGTGAATCAGAGACATTACCTCATTTAGTAACAAGTTGTCCTATTCTGTTAAATCATCGCATAAAACACTTTAAACATCACCTTGAGGGTTTGTTTATTACAACTGCTGAACAATTATGGCTTATCTTGTATAACACGTCTCTTAACAAAAATAGAATTGCGATTGTAAATTACTTAATAGCACTTGATTTAGAGATAAATAGTACAGAAGATCTAAAGAATGTGTGAAACAATGTCAGCAAAATTGACAAATCGTTTGGGAAAAATATTTTGGCCACATAGTAATTCTACTGGCCTTGTGAAAATTGAGCATGGTTCAGCATTTCAATCGTTCTTGTTTTTCCTTTGTTGCATTTATTTTTATGTTTTCCTTAACTACTTAAATAGTGATGATGGTGATGTTTTACTAAGTTTTATGTGATGTGTATTTTTATTTGTATATATCATGTTTATGTTGTGATATATGAATTGTTCTATTTTAATTTCATTGTATGAAATTTTGACAAATTTTCGTATTTTATAAATTAGAAATATTGAAAAGTTGTATTCCAACTATATCAATAAAAAAAAATATATAGCCCAAATGACATCATTCATTTTAAATCTAGGGGAGTACTCTAGAATTACTCCTACCCTGGGATAGGACAGCCTACCATTCCTCTCTCCACCCCCTGGCATCATTGGTTCAAGGGGAGGGAGCACCATCTGTCTGTTTGGCATTTATTACAGTTCTTTGTTTCTCAGGTCAACTTTTTAGCAAAACTGAGTTATGTTTCCTAACTCCATATTTATACTAGCCATCGCCATAAGTAATATATATGCAGTTTCAGTTAGTCATAGGGAATTAGGTGAGCCAATCGCCAACTCTGTGTGAGGTAGCATGGCCCTTTGACGCATTTTTGTCCTTTTCATAAAATATAAAACAGTTATAACTCTGCAACTGATTAAGCATGTTCATAATCTCATTTTCCATATTTCCATCAAGTCTCATGCTTGTCACATATTAAAATCAGCCAGAAATGAGTCTTTACTGGCCATTTCAGTCCACAGAGTCCTAGGAACATTCACTTAGTTTCTAAACAACCACCTGGAAATCACATGGAAAAATAGCAGAATACAAAATTACTTCTGATACTGAGTGAATGCTGCGAAAAACGCCTAAAATGAATCAATCCTTTAACGTCAATTTGAAGGATCTGTCACACATGGGAGGGCGGTGCTTCATCCCCCACAGCCAACTGTCTTCCCCTGGCTGAGCTGGTGCCCAAATATTTTTATTACACCCTTTGAAGTGTGTCAGTTTGTCCTTGGTAGTGGGTGCAGGAGGAACTCACACTTTCTAGTAAAGCTTTCTCCACACTTGCTTTCTTTGTCCTCCCTTCTAGTACTGCCTTTCAGTCTGGCAGAGCAGGGAATTGTAAAGCCCTCAGTCCCCTCACATATCATTGCGGAAACGTTCACTTATAGGTGCAAATTCCAGTGGGAGGCAAGGCTTTCAATTGAGTTTTGTGCCTGAGCCCAAAACTGTTTTTTCTTGTATTCTGAGCCTCTTCCAAGGTGATTGAATTCTTGTGGGGGAAAACATATTGTACATGGCTTTAGTCAACACCCCACCCACAACATATTTCACTGACATTTTCTGTGCAAGCAAAGTTATCCTTTCAAAGTGGCTTTTAAAAGTCATTTTTCTTTATTTCACACGCGTGCAAGCCGGTTTTCGTATAACGTTTGAAATGCTGTATCGTAGGTCATGGGATTCTTTAATTTGTCCTTTTTGAGTGAGTCTGCATTTTTTGTTGGTCCATTGACACAGAGAGGTAGAGCCCCTGCACAGGGTTCTTTGATTTGGCATGGAATAAAAGCAAGGCCAAGCTGTTTTTTCCCATTTGCAGTGTTTTAGAGCACTGCTGTTCACTTGAAAGGGAAAACAAAAGCCGTGTCGGGTTGCAATGTTGAAATCCTTGCCCCGCATGTCACTTAACAGTAAAACAAGGCCATTTTTTCAGATGTAGTGCATAACTTTTTGTTATTCAGATGCAAGAAAAGCAAACGCATGGCCGTTTTGAATGCAGTGCATAACTTTTTGGTAATCAGATGAAAGAAAAGCAAACGCAGAGCCGTTCTTGGTGAAATGTTCAAATGCTTGCCACACATCTGCCAGGTAAAGCAAAGCACAGCCGTTTTATGTGGCAATGTTTAAATGCAGTTTTTAGGTGTAAGGGATTTCTGTTCAAGGCCTTAAATGCACCCCACATAATGTAGACAAAGAACAGAAGAGAGTTCCAGCTGGAGGAACCATTGAAGTGCTGGGACTTTTCCCACAAACAGTTGTTCTTTGGCTGGAAAATGTTCAAGGGGTTTATGGAGGCTGACTTCATCCTCCAGACCTGCTATGAGATTGGGAATACAACACCGAGACAAGACAAGGCTAGTTTATAAAAAAACATTTTCCAATGGCCAAAAATAAACTAGTAAAACTGTTCTTACAAGAGATGTGAAAAATCCATTCTCCCATGAAAAATAACCTGCTATCCAGTCTATTGGTGGAAGGGCAATGGGACCTGACGCAAGAGGCATCACATCAGGCCATCAGCAGACCATCAGGTGCATCTGCATGAGGCCAGTCTACTAAAGGATTGAGGAGCAAAATAAGCTGCTCACCACTGAGAATGAAATCCATGCCTCAATCAGGGAGTCCCTTAACAATTACACCACAGCACTCATGACCATGCTGCAGCAATTGAGGGAGGAAGAGAGAAGGAGATTCCATCAGCAGAATCCTGCACTCACTGCAACAAACAGGGGTTTTGCGCGAGTCAGGTCTTGGGTGGGAATACTGAAGCAGGACTTAGATGTTGTGTTGGTGTGGTGTTATTGTAACCACAAATCATGTGTTATACGGAGGGCCCAGTGCTGTACTGTCAGAACCAATCAGTGCAAGACATCTTTCTCCAGCTGGGGAAGGCACAGTCCTTATCATCATGTGTCTACAATGGCCTCTCTGGAGAGATCACACCACACAAGGAGCCGTGCAACACCTACACCACCACCACGTGACACATATGAGATACTGCCACCACCTTCACAGAGGAAATTAAATCTCAGACCAGTCTGTGCATGGTCCACTAAAATGCCAGTTAGTCACATGTGGAGGGGACACACAAGGTTGCAATGGCAGGTAAAGTAACTTGCACAGGATTCCCTTGTGTGCCCAGAACCCGTTGGGTAACCATGAAGCAGCGCATGAGGCATCGGGCCCAGGATTTCCTTGTATAACCACCCCTGCTGGACAACCATGACTTCGCATGTGAGACAACACACCCTGGATTTCTTTGTGTGCACAGCACCTTCTGGGCCACCATGAAGCACCATGTCCTTGATTGGCTAGCAGCACCCAGCCTGTTTTGGACTATGTCAGTGGAAAGTGCCATGCAACAAATCTTTGGCTGTTGACTGAATAATAAAGGCGAGTGTTGCATGCATATTACAGGATTTCTCCACTCTCCTTCTACCACTTCCAGTAACCTGAATGCTGGGCCTGTGTTTCTGGAAATAGCCATATGGGGGTTTGACCGTTACGTCATCCTGCATCATGGACATTTGGGATGATGTGTAGACTACTGCATGTTCTTTCATGTGGGCATTTTGCGTTCACAGAGTTCAGGTTTGTATGACAATGTGGGTGGAATGCCAGGACACCTCCCCATGCATGCGTCACCATGCACCGTTGGCCTCCTCATTCGACGTGTGTGATTGAAGCGTGAATCTTTGCCACTCCACGTTCAGAAGTAGTCCTGAATTAGCGCCTGTCTCATGGCGGTGGATTACTGAGAGGCTGTGGGTGAGTTCTAGGTCATGTTGACCATCCCCTCATCCTCATTGTCTTCTACCTCATCTGGTGGCAATATGAGGTTGCACACCTTGCCAGGAGCATACATAAGGTTGTCACCTGTGTGGTGTACTCACCCCCCAGATGTGGAACTTCTTGGCCCTTTGATGCTTTATCACCTGTTGGGCATCATCTGTTTCAAATCTGCCATCACTCACTGTTCCCCTTGCCATACATCACTTTGCACTCAGGTGGAAGACCCCCAGTGTCCAGTGATAAAGCCATGTTGCTGAGGGAGGAGAACCGTCATCCTCTGTTCTTTTGTACTCCTCTCTACTGGATTGTTTGCAGCGGTTCCTTGGTGGATATCCCACACCATTATCAGCAAATGCACTACACCCTCGTGTATATGAGCTGAGGGATGACTTTATGCCACCTTTCGGTCAGCATTAGGTCAGTGCGATTGGTGGGTCGATTGGTGGACCAGCAGTGTACAGTATGCCACTTAGCCACAATTCATAATAGGCAGGCGGATGGCGAATTATTTTCCGACGCCTTTCTGACAATTTCTGACAGCTTTCTGCCACACTCTAAATGAAGCCACATGAGTGGAAAGCTTATTTGATGCAACCACATGTTTTAAACTGTGATTATTAGAACTTGAACTGGGCCTGTAAACCCTCTTCCGTGCTGATAATCTAGGGAATAATTTGTATAGTCAATAAGATGCTAGCCTTTACTGTGTGTTATCTGTTTTGGGATGTTGAATGTGTGTAGTATTGTAATGTATGTCTACATGCAAGTGACTCGCTGTGTGGTGGGGTAACTGCTTTGTAAAATACCAAATGGATATGTGCATGGGCTTTAAGCAAGCCAGGGCTAGCCAGGGCTTATTCCGGCAGTCATCTAATATTGGCATGGCGCCAGGGCTCTGCCAGGGATCCTCCAAACAACTCCCCCGATCAGATTTATTTCCTGCAGTAATGCCAATGAAAATGAGTGCCAATACTGCTCTACAACAATTGATGTCACTTTCAGCCACGTTTAGAACCGTAACATAACTCAAAGAAGCGTGCTTGTTTTCAAACAGTGAATGGAAATTATACCAGAATATTCTTTTTTTACTGCACATATCAAAGAATTGTAATAAGTATCATTATAATTTGTAAGAATCATGGACTTCTTCCAAAAGAACTGTGGGATGTCATGGTTTGCTGACCTATTTTGAGTTGATGTCCTATTTTATAATTGAATATATTTATTTTGTTCAATATTTTGTACACACATTAATTATATTTTCGTTTTCTTTGGAATTTGTATATATATATATATATATTAACTGTATTGCTCTTTTTCCCTTGCCTTTTCCTTTGCTGCTTTTTTTTCTTCTTTTTAACTTCATGTGCTAAGCATCTCAGGTAAAAGTTTGTAATAAACTGTAAACTGGAGGCCACCAGGGGGCACAGCCAAGATGGCTGCCTGATCTATGCGCTGCCCGCATGGCCCTGGGAAACTTGCGGTGCACTATTAGTTAAAGGATCGTGACCCCCTCCAGCCCATGAAAATCAGCAGGGGGACCCCTCTAGGAGTCCAAGGACATTGGAACGGCTCTCGGGGGTGCTTCCAGTCCAGAGATCCTCGAGCGTGAGTTGAGGCGCTTCCCCTCCCCCATGCGGCCCTGAACGGACTCTGCGCCGGAGACCGCGTGCAGCTCGCCATTCCGTGGGAGGGGGAGCCGTGCGCTCCATCGCTGCTGCGTCCTTGACCACCGGCGGGGGCCACAGATGCCCTGCAACAGATCTGAGCCATCACCCCTCACGGGGGTCCCCCCACCAGAGGAGATCCAGCGGAGGGATCCAGCCCCCACTCTCCTGCCTCCGGAGTACAGGAGAGACCTGCAGCACCATCGGGAGAGGCGGCGGGTGGGGACTTAGTGTGTCGTGGGGACCTGCACCGGGGAGAGCAGGCGGTGACGTCCCCCCCACCCCACCACTTCTGCCAGAGGAGTCACCCAGCGGCTCGGGCTGACGCGGGAGCCCACCCGGGCCCCCCTTTTTCCCCTCTTCCGTATCTCAGCCTCGTGGTGCTGGCCATGAGGAGCCAACGCTGGAGACACACAGTGGCAGTGGGGGCCCACCCTGGACACCTTGGAGATGGTCAGCTGCTAGACCTAAGGAGAGGCTGTGACACCACAGTCTCTGAGGAGACTACCCTCCACCCAGCGGTCTCCCTGGCGGGCTTGGGCTGACGAGGGAGCGCGCCCAGGCCTCCCCCCTCACATATACACCATAACAGGGGCCACCCGTAGAACCCACCCCATCAGTGAGGTGACTGCTGAGCGCCAGCCCTGCACCTCGTGGCCACACCAGACCCCCAGAAAGAGGAATTCTAATGCCACTATTCTGCCACGCCGCTGGGGGTCGTCCCCGCCTGCCCACATTGAGGCTGAGCCCAGGTGAGCACAAAGGAGAACGCTGGCCTAGCAGACCCCCACCCGACTTTGTGCACCCACTGGGACCTCACAGAAAGTTCTGACCAACCCTGGGGTGACAGTACAGGCGACCCCCTTTAAGCATCTCCCCATCCCACCGTACTGAGGGGGCACCCGGAGGACATACAGAGCCGATCAGGCTAAAGGGGGAGACGCCTGACCATAGGCCCTGGCATATTAGCAAGGAACCACCTGGGTCCCCGAATAGAGTACCAAGGAAGTTACCAGAACATCCCCAGGGTGCTGACTCACAATTAGCACACCATTGGGGGTCGACCAGATGAGGCCGGAGTAGCAACTCACATGGTGGTGCCCGGAGTGTAACTCACAGCCTGAACACGGGAGGAAAACTCCAAAGTTCAGCCTTCCACATAACCGTATAGAAGGCCCTCGGCACCAGGAGGGAAGCAGTGGGCACGATGAAAGGAAGCAGCAACTCGGGGGAATTGGGGTCTCATGAGCTGGAAAGAGACACTCGCGAGATACCAGTTCACCACAGGACAGTCAGAGATGGAGACCGGTTGCCCCTCCGCGCCAGTCCCGGACATGAATACCATCCATAATAACATCCAGACCATTCTTGAAGAAATCAGAGGTATGAGGACAGACATGGGTGCCAAGCTGGCCGATCTCATGGCCAAGGTCTCTACACTAGAAGACTGGATGGAGGGAGTGGAGAATAACCAGGCATCAACGGACCTCCTCGAAACACAGATGGAAACAAGGTTTAGGGAGCTCCAGCACCGCGAGGAGGACCTCCGGCTCAAGGTTGATGACATGGAAAATCGTGAAAGGAGAAACAACTTGAGGATTTTCGGCCTGGCAGAGTCAGAGGGGGAGATCCCAGTGGGCCTGGAGGGTAAAGTTCAGGATATTATCAGGATTGTCCTAGGGTTTGACTCCGGAGAGACGCTCCTGCTTGACAGGGTCCATCGGGCGGGTGGGGGCAGAAGGGGCCTGCGCTCAGTGCTGGCGAGGTTCCACTATTACAGCGACAAAGCAAGACTTCTGGATAGGGCAAAGTCCCTGAGAGACATACAGTACGCGAATTCCAAGGTGACAATTTACCAGGACCTCTCAGCCCTCACACTCCAGATGAGGAAAAAATGCAGAGTTTTCACTAGATGGCTACAGGAGAAGGGGTACACTATCGCTGGGGGCACCCATTCTATCTAGCTTTTGAATGGCAGGGCCAGAGGTAGCAGCTAGTTACGGAGGAGGACATTCGGAGGGCTGCAGAGGACTTGACTGGGGACCTCCTGGGAACATGCAAAGAGCACAGCGGAGGTGACAGGGATCTCAGCCGGGCCCCCCAAGGTCCTGATCTCACCCAAGGGAAGCTTAAAGTGAAGGGCATGCAGAAATTCCAGAAAACGAAACATCCCCCAGCGGACCGGGGAGGCCCCACATGAACACACTGGAAGCGCCAAGTGTTCAACCATAGATCTGAAGTCATACATATAATTTCCAAGGGGTCTTAATGACCAGAGGGAAAAACGCATGTTACCTCATGTTCTAACCGTGGTTGTTGGGTTTATTGTTCAAAGGTTGTAATTCAAAGTTGCAGAGTGGCCGGGGGAGAGGTATATATGCAAGTTCTAGAAAACCAGACACCTTCCAGCAGATCGTGAATGTCCCACACTAATACACCGGATGGGTCTAATGCTTAACCATTGTGTTAAAGTTGGTACACACCACTCACTGGGGACCCCAATGACCTGGGGGCAAAATGCATTTTAGCATATGTTCTCACTGCGGTTGGCAGGTTTTTGTTCAGAGAATATGGTTCAAATTTGTAGAGTTGAATGGTGAGAGGCTTGCTTAATGGCAAATGACATGGTCCCCCCGGTTTCACCCGTGAGAGGGGTGGTGGCCTTTAGACCCGCCCCAAGTGATATCCACCGGGAGGTCCCACACTTTGGAGGGTTGGGCCGCATTTCATGGGCATAGGGGAGGGGACAGGGGCCCTTTTTTAGGACCCCGAGGCTGGCTGAAAAAGGGGAAATATTTTTGATTGCTGGGGTCGGGGAACGTTCCACATTATTGCATTTCTGGGGGCCAGGGTAGCAACCTTGGTGGTTCGTTGCTAGTTCCAACTCTAGTTGGGGTGACGGCGATGAAAGCCTTACAAAATGGGTAAGGAAAATAGGGGAGGGGGGAGGGTCGGGGTCAGGGGCAACGGGAACATCACGTCATGGGTCTATGGGTTACATATAGGGATTGACCAAGGGAGACACACTGGAATCTTCATGGCTCTGGGTAGCGACGATCATGGTTGAAGGCCGGATTGGTACGCTCAACGTCAAGGGCCTAAACTCGCAGAACAAGCGCTCCCTCACAAGCAATATGTTTCGCAAACAAAAACTACAAGTGCTCTTCTTACAAGAAACACATTACAGGAGTGGGCCAGAGTCGGCAATCAAAGGGAGGGAGATAGGCGGGAACTTTTGGGCTTCACACAAATCCTCTACAAAAGAGGGGGTTGGCATCCTCCTTGGAAAATCGATGCACCTCACTGAGGTAGAGACTAAAAGGGGTTTTGGGGGCCGATTTCTAGGAATCAAGGGATTCTCCCGGGGAATGCAGATCACATTGGCCACCCTGTATGGACCCAATTTAGGCCAGGCCAAATTAATCTGCAGCGTACTGGAAGTCATGGACCAATGGGCAGAGGGGGCAATGATCCTGGGCAGGGATTTTAACCTCATCATGGATCCCCAATTGGATTGGTGGGTGCAAAGGGGGCCGGGGCAAGA
Source organism: Ambystoma mexicanum (assembly GCF_040938575.1). NCBI lineage: Eukaryota > Metazoa > Chordata > Amphibia > Caudata > Ambystomatidae > Ambystoma > Ambystoma mexicanum. The sequence continues at coordinate 330,582,829 of NC_090940.1, read as the reverse complement.
GAACCCACGAAGGACAACCTCACCTTGAGGGATATCCTACAGGACCACTACTGGGTAGATGTCTGGCGAAAGTTTCACCAAGCCCCAGGGAGGTACACATTTTTCTCCCCCCCACACCAAACATACACGAGAATCGACTTACTACTAGTGTCAGAGGGGGAAGAGGGGAGGAAGATTGGAAGTCCATCAGTCGAATCAGTCACATGGTCGGATCATGAACTCCTAGTAACGGGCTGGAGGCTCCAGAGCGCCCGAGGTCATATAGGTGGTGGTGTCATGACACCCTTCTGAGAGACCAGGTCTTTAAGGAATTCCTACAGAAAGAAATGGAGGCCTATTTTGTTACGAATGACACGGGTGAGACACCAGTGGTCGCAGTTTGGGAGGCGGCAAAGGCCACGTTCCCGGGGCTTTCTCATTGCTGAGGGTGCTAGGAGGAAACGGGAGAGGGCACTGATCGAGACCAAACTCTGGGGGGAACTACGGGCCATGAGAATCCGGCTCACGAAGGGGGACGTAGATCGGGAAACCCTCCTGGGCGCAATGAGGGATAAGAGGCAAGCCCTATATACAGTTTTAATTGGTGAAGTCGTTAAGAAAATGAGATATACCAAGCAGAGATACTACGAGAAGGGAGACAAAGTCGGGACCCTGCTGGCATATAGACTGAGGGGGAACAGAGCAGATAGACGGGTTGCGGGCATCAGGGCTGAGTCGGGTAACATTCAAAATAAAACGGAATATATAGTGGAGTCCTTCACTGGGTTTTATAAGGAACTCTACGTGAAACAGGTGGGTGTTGCCAAGGAGACAGTCCAAAAATATCTCGAGGATCACCCCCTGCCCAGGCTCACTGAACCTGAGCGTGAGGCCTTAGAAAGGGATATATCAGAGGAGGAGGTGGAGGGGGCTATTAAGTGACTTAAGGTGGGTAAGGCCCCGGGGGGGTGGTTTCACGGTTGACTTCTTCAAACAGTACCAATCAGTCTTAATACAACCATTGGCCAAGTTATTCAACCAAATTAGGTCCCCTGACACCATCCCACCGACTTTCCTGCAGGCCATGATTACGATGATACCGAAGCCTGGTAAAGACCTGACGGAGTGTGGTTCTTACAGACCCATTTCACTTTTGAATGTCGATGCAAAGATCTTTGCTAGGATCCTAGCTACACGTCTCGAAAAGTGCTTACCCCGACTGGTCCATCCAGACAAGGTAGGTTTTGTGCTTAATAGTCAGGGGGCGGATAGCATGCACAAAACCATTCATATACTTAGTTTGAGGGTGGTTAGAATGGAGGGTGCCCTTCTCCTGTCCTTGGACGTGGAGAAAGCATTTGATAGGGTGGGATGGTCCTTCATGGAGGGGGTGCTTTCGTTCCTGGGGATTGCACCATAGTGACGAGGGTGGATTTCTGCCCTCTACTCTGACCCCTCCGCAAGGGTGGTGGTCAATGTGGTGAGTAAGCAATGTTTCCCCTGGAAAGCGTTATGAGACAGGGGTGCCCCCTATTCCCCCTTATATATGCATTAGTGATGGAGCCCTGGGCCATAGCCATCAGGGGGAATGAAAATATTAAAGGGGTTAAGATAGGGGAAATTAATTGTAAGATGAGCTTATTCGCAGACGGCGTGCTGCTTTATCTCACCAACCCATCCCAGTCAGTCCCCAAGGTACTAGGCAGCTTGGAGCGATATGGGGCCCTCGCCGGCTATGAGGTGAACTTGGGGAAGTCGGTTGCATTTGTGGCAGGGCAGCTCAATGTGACAGAGAGGCAATATGTTGAAGACCTCCCATTCTGTACACAAGTGGAGGGTCTCTGTCATCTGTGAGTTCAGCTCCCACATAACCTGGCTGACCTCTTTGCCGCTAACTATCCACCCTTATGGTCGGCGATCAAACGTGGCCTGTCATGGATGGCTCGCCTCAACTCAATCAAAATGGTGATTCTCCCCAAATGTTTGTATTTGTTCCAGATGTTGCCGACCACAGTGCCTAGGCCCTTCCTTCTCGAGATTAGATGGGCCCTCCTGCGCTACCTCTTGGCAGGAAAATCCCAGAGAATTTTCTATGAGGTCCTACCAAGACCTAAGGATGAGGGGGGTGTTAATTTCCCAGAACTAGAGACATACTATAAGGCGTCCCAATTGCGAATCCTGGTTGACCACTTTGTGATGGGCCCAAAGAAACAGTGGGTAACAATGGACAATGAGCTTTTTGCCCCAGTTACACTTGATGAATGGCTTTGGGTTCCTAAAACACGTATCCAAAGGCAAATCTTGAACCACCCGGTCCTGAGGGTATTATGGACCATATGGAAAGAGGGGGGTTACTTTAGATGGCTCACAACGTGGCCCTCACCCCTGAGCTGTATCTGGGCCCCACCACTCATGGATGGGATCGATGAGCCTTTGGTCTTCCAGCAGTGATACGAGGCGGGTCTGGCCAATGCGGGACATCTCTGGACAGATGGAACATTCATCTCTCTGGGTGATTTGAAGGAGGCCCTGGGCCTGGGTGACCTCTTCCCTTTTCGATATCTCCAGCTAAAAGGGGTCCTAACAAAAATAAATGAGGGGATAAGCTCAGGAGAGACCCTACAGATTTTCAAAATTCCTGATCACATACAAGTGAACCAAAGGGGTGATCTCCAGGCTATATACCCTTGTGTTGTTGTCCATCCCACAGGACCCCCGCTCCTCCCAGGTGCAATGGGCTAGAGACCTAGGTGTTCCCATCACCGACAGGAGATGGACTAAAATGTGCAGGCAGGCCAATCGCTCAACAGCGGCTCCTCAATGCCACCATCAGACCCTGAAACTAATTCATAGATGGGATTACCCCCACAAAGGCTCGCTAAGATGTGTAAAGGATACGACCCGCACTGTTGGAAATGCCATACTGAAAGGGGCGATTATGTACATATGTGGTGGAAGTGCCAAGTGGCGCAGACTGACTGGAGTGAGGTCCTTTCCTGGATAAAGGAGGTTGATGGAATCGAAAGGACCCTATCCCTTTGGTTATTGTTGTTTGGCATTGGGGAAGGGGAGGCCCGAAGGTAACCCGTGACCACATGTTACATGTCATGTTGGTGGCCGCTTGAAGTTGTTGGGTCCAGAAATGGAAGGCCGCCCAGCCCCCTGGGGAAAGAGAGTGGGTCACCAAACTCTGGGCTATATACGACATGGAATTCCTGACCCACCTAATTGATGAATCCAAAACCAACATCGAGGGTCTATGGCTCCCTTTCTTTGATAAATATGGGAGAGCCGGTTGAGGTTGAGGACACATTCACGAACAGTACACTGGACTTGAAATTGACTCTGAGGTGCCCTGTCGGCGGAGTTGTGGGGCCGGAGAGCGGGCCCGGCGCCTTGAGCACTTGCTTGATGTTTACCCGCTGTTTGTGTAGTATCATGACACATTGTGTTGGACCTTGGTCGTATTTGTAATATTTTTCATCCATGACGGATTGTGGGTGGGGGAGGGAAGGGCAGGGGGTAGGGGGGAAGGGAAGAAAGGTTGTGATTGTTTTTTCAGATTATCATTGTGGTTACATTCTTGTTGGACCAATGTCATTACCTAAAACATCAATAAAATCTAATTTTCAAACTGTAAACGAAAAAATAAAATAAAAAAATGTATATTTTAATATTTCAAGTAAAATGTACTATTTTCATTACACACATGAACACGTGATTGCTCTGTTGGGTCACATGTTTAGTTACATAGGGCCCATCTCTTTTTAAAGGTGTATTACCGACTTGGGAAGTAAAGCTGTGTGAGACCCTTTTTAGGACCTGCCCCCAAATATTGCATCATGACGCATTAGAGACCCCCTGGATGTCTTATCCCACTTAAAGCACTGGTTATGTAAAAATAACACTTCTGAACGTGAACTATTTGGAATTTGCGTTGCTGCCACAAAAAGACGAGAGATAGCCAGACCACATCCATTGTGTCATATTAGAGCATATTTATTTCAGTAATATGCCCCATCGCCTTTATTGACAATAAAATATAACTGAATGTGCATTTTGATACTGTACTGGAGCACACCAAGGGTCAGCACTGTTCCTTACTTGAGCGAAGCCAGAGCGGTTTCTGAGAATCTAAGTAAATGAGTATCCCTTGGGGGTCACAGCTGCTTTTGTAATCTGGGAATTTTTATTTCCCTGCCAACATTCCTCCTACAAATGTTTCCTTCTGCCAAATGCATTGGACATGACGCAAAATCGTGAAGGCAGTACAGGATGTCATTAATTAAATGATACAAGCGAGTTGCTAGAAGGCTTATCAAGTGACCTAAAGCAGGCATTTTAAGGGGCAATACTAAAAATTGTTAATACAGAGCTGTTCTTTATGTGCATTTATAACAAACAGAAGATAAACATGAAGACGAGGAGGGGAGCACCTAACAGAGAAACGTTCTGTTCCCGGACTCCTGACGAAGCACGAAAGGGCCCTTTTTTTGGGGCTTATGTGGCACAAGCTGTAGAAACAGGCAGAGAGTGCTCAACCGCTACTGCCTATGCAGACCGTGGCCGTGCAGCCGAATCCTTTGGGTTTTCCGCTTGGGGGAAACAGGCACGCCAGTCTCAGTGGACGCAGTGTTCCCATGCGTGTTGCTATTGCTTGTGGGATCAGTGGCTTGTCCAGACTCTTGAGGCTGGGGTGACCCAAGTGGGCACTGACTTATGCAGGGGTGGCATGACGTACAAGCGCGCACACACACACAATGATCATAATTTAGGATAATGGGGTGGCACCTGTTGTGTCCAATCAGATTCCAGGGGTAGCACATGTCACCTCAGCTCACTCCCTGGACACTCCTTCGTGTGGAACATCCTCCTAGCTCTCTTTTGTGCACACTTGTGCATGCTGCAGGGATCGAAAATACTCAACACACCAGGAGAAAATATGGCAGCCACTATTACATTGTATTTCTACGTACTCCACCTCCTCTTGTAACCTGCTAGGGGATCCCTGCCTCTCCACACATATTAGAATACTGGTGTGAGTGGAGATGTAGTCAGATTCTCTGTATTAAGCGGGGAAACACACAGAGCCGATTTCCCGACATGTTACGTTTCTGTGCTTCATACCTGGGCCAGACTACAGAACCCTTGCACAGGTGCAAGTGCTAAAGTGTACGGTGTTAGCATTTGGGCAACATTTGCCCTGGTACAAAAATTGATGTTTTTTGCACTAGGGCAATTTTTGCCTTAGATTCCTGTAACATGCACAATGACAATTGTCATTGTGCAAAGTTTTTTGATATGGCCCCAATGTTTTTTGCACAAGGGCAAAGTTTTCCTTAGAGCTAATAACATGCATCTAATCCGGCCTTTGAATCAAAATGTTGTAAATGGACCAAAATCCACAGAAGCAATGGGTTTTCTACACATGTGTACAATGTTCACCCTAATAAACATTAGTGTATATGCAGTACTGGAAATTGATGTTTTTCACAGGGGCATCCAACCAGGCATAATCTTGCTGGGGGAAGGAAGAGGGGTATTTCACTCACCCCCCCCCCTGACCCCCATAAACATTTGCCTTTCAGTCCCCCAGAAGATTAATCATGAACATCTGGAAAATAGCTCCGTTTCTTATAATGTTCTTAGCAAAGTAAAAAAAGTGAGCACTGTGATGTCTTCAGGGAAGTGACGTGGGTCACGGAATGCGGGAGAGAGCCGGAAGGCACGGGGTGTGGGGCAGGCGGAAAGGTAGGAGTTAGTGTTAAGTTGCAGTTTCTGATCAAAGGATGTTACAGAGCATTCGCTGTCTCCATGTTTTTATTAAAGGACACCGTGCGGGCAGCACACTGGAGCTCTCTGTTACTGTGTCGGAGCATTACCTGACACTGCACTGATGTTTAAGAGCAGAGGACCCGCCTGTCATCCACCAGTGGTCGCTGCTGCAACGTAACGGTGGTGCTAGCCCGGTGCTACGTGAAGACGGGTAAGCCAGAGACCGTTCACTTGCAGGTGGGAGTGGCCTGGGGCATACAATAACGAGGCAGCAACAAGGAACCTCATATTGAAAGCAAGGGTGAAGGTAGGACGCAGCAGAGGTGGCCCTCATGTGGTAAATGAGCTCGTTGAGAGGTGGTTGAGCAGTGGGAGGCATCTATGCCACCAATGAAGTGAGAACACTAAAGATATAGTGCTGCACCATGGACGAGCAGTAAACCTAAACCAGGCCCACATACTGCAGATGGTGCTTTCTGAGGCACAAGGCACAGGACTTTTCAGTTAGACAGCCAAATCACTCCAAAACACTTTTGTCACTAGCCCAAGCCACTAGAAAGACACCTACAGCATTGCCTGCTGAGGAAATAATCTACTCTTCAGCTCCTTTCAAGTTTGCACAAATCACCACTGGCGACATGACGAAAGTGCTAGCTACTATGAAAGCCACTACTTGCGCCGAAAACATTCTTCTGCCCAAGATAATCCTTGACAACCCTGACATCTTAGCTCCAATCCTGACCAAAGTAATCAACACCTCTTTTAGAGACCAAACAGTGCCAGAAAGTATAAAAAGGGTCACAGTAACACCCTTAGTTAAGAAACCGAACCTGGAGCAGAGGGATCCAAACAACCTCTGACCAATTACTAATTGCAATTTTATTCTCAAGATCATGGACAGGATCGCCACAATGCAGCTCCAAGCCCACGTGGAAGCAGCTGAGTCCTGCCCATAGCACAGAGACTGCTATGTTGGACTTACAGACCAAAATGCTTCTCATCATAGACCAGGGGAAAGCCGGCCTTCTTATCTTTCTAGACCTGATCGCTGCTTTCGACCTGCTCGACCACAACTTACTTAAAACATCCCTAAAGACAACAGCAAACTGCTCAGACGAGGCTATGGGCTGGATAATGTCCTTTCTTAAAAACAGGATGTCTAGAGTCTACTGGGGAGACAAATTCTCCCTGGAAAAAGAGATCACATGTGGCTTACCACAGGGGGCCAGCATGTCCCCACTCCTGTTCAATCTGTATCTGAGATACCTCTGCCTAATTCTTGACATCAACACTTTTTTCACCAATTACGCTGATGGCACTCAGCTGGTGATCGAATTGAGTGGAGATCATCAGAAGGACAGAAAGCAACTTTTCATGGTCTACAATACTGTAGAACAATGGATGGACACGAACTGGATGTGTCTAAATGGCAAAAAAATGAGTTTATAGTCTTCGGATCATCCTCAGCCAGACAGAAGCTAGACACATTCTACAGCTCATTTAAGATAAAAGATACCGCAATACAAGTCCTGGGTAAGGTCAAAACCCTTGGCATGATGCTGGAAGCATCCCTGGGGTCCGAAGCACAAGCCCAATTTATTTTAAAAAACGCGCTCATACCACCTCAGACTGTTAAAAGCCATAAGGTCATATCTGCCAGAAGACAACTGTGCAACCATCGCAAGGGCTACCATAATGTCACGCCTTGACTATGGCAATGCACTTATCTTAGGATCCAACAAACAATGCTTATACAGTTACCAGGTCATCCAAAATAACGCCGTAAGAATAATAAAAAAAAGACCAGAACCCAACACATCAGTGAAGCTCGAAAAGACCTCCACTGGTTAAAAGTTGAAGATAGGGTCCATTTCAAGACTCTGACATTGCTGCACAGATGCATCTTTGGAAAGGCTCAGGCATACCATACCTAAAATCCACACTATTCTTATATGTGCCAAATGGCCAATCGAGGTATGATCACAGTGGCCACTCACAAGTGCAAAAACGGAGCAGGAAAATCCCCATCTTACCCGCCGGCTTACGGAACAAACTCCCGGCTCACATACGGATGGAAGCAAACTACTTGCACTTCGGCAATTTATTGAAAACCCACATTTTCAACTAAGGTATTCTAGTTCTCCCCTCCCCTCTCAGCTGTCATCTCTTGTCTCGTGCCTTTGATGTTCCCATGTTGTCTTGCTGTGTTCATGTCTCTGCTCCCCGAATCTTGCGAGCTACCGGCGCGTTACAAATCAATAAATACATAAATTAATAAAATATTTGGTGAGGGCTGACAGAATATTCACACAGCAGAATTTCAGACCCAGACAGCCTCACAGTCCCAACCACATCGCCAGGGGGCCTGCCATCACGGTTGCAGGACAATCTGGCCATGCAGCTCCCTGGACATTTTGATGTCATAGAGACCAGTAATTTGGGGCCCAAATGAACCAGGTGGGCCAGAGATCCTGATGTATGTATTAGAGCCACTGGCCCATTGGATGACGACAAGAAACACAGCTTATTGTCACTGGCCATAGGGCATAATGTGATTGACATTGTGGACGAGCTCCCGACAGATACCACAGACATATACATTGGTCTCAGGGCGGCATTTACAGAAAATTTCACCCCACACACACAATTTCGACTATGAGCGCCACATACCCCACATGACAAAACGGAACAAGGGTGAGTCCATGGACGCTTTTGTGATGCATTTGCACGTCTGCATGAAGAATTGTGACTTTAATAACTACTCTAATGAAAAAGCCTTATGATCCCAGATCATTGCAGGATACAAATTACCAGTATTCTGCAAACTCCTTCCCCAAAAACAGAGGTCACTGGATGAAATTTTACATCTGGCCAGGTCAGACACTGCGCTGGAACTACAGGTAGAGGCCTTGAGCAATATCAAAGTGTCAGCTCCACTGCTGGAAGGCATCCATAAGGTAGTGGCGTCCTCGACGAGTCAGTCCAACAGTGACCCATTTTGCCACTGATGTGGCTATGAGTTCCCACATGAGGGCATGTGCCCAACATTGGGTCAACAATGCACAGTGTGTGGGGTAGAACACGACTTCAAGGCTGTATGTTACCTGTATCGCAGCCAGACAAAATAAGAAGTAGCCAGATCTGGAATAACATGGCCAAGCGCCAGAACAAGCACACCCCAACTGGGGGCTCAGCCCTCTATGAACCCTCACGTAGATGACCCAGGGAACACAAAGAAGAAAGTCTTCAGCATGACAAAACGGTACTAGAATGGCGATCCCATTGCCCCTCGAGCTCACAACCTCAGTGGAGGCCCAAACGCTATGGGCCTCATTACACGGATGGCGGTAAGGATTTACCGGTACCGGTAAAATACCGGTACCGGTAAATCCTTACCGCCTTACTACGAGGTCCCTTTGCGGGTTGGGGGATTTAACGCCTGCTTTTTGCAGGCGTTAAAAACCAACCCGCAAAGGGACACAGGGAGCTAATTATGGTACCGCAATTTGCGGTACCGTAATTAGCGCCTTCCCCATTCCTATTGAGCCCTATGGGGCAAAAATGGGGAAGGGCAATGGTGGAAGGGGGAATTACCGCCCCGCCAACCTTGGAATGGGGCGGTAATTCCCCTTTCCACCATGGCGGTGCCGGTATTTTAACCGGCATGAACCATGGCGCTGATAGCGCCATGGTTCTCCGCCATCCGTGTAATGAGGCCCTATGTCTGCTACTTGCTGGAGCAGTCTTTCTCAGATATTGGCTCCAGCTACTCATCAACAGATGAACCAAGGAGGAGAAGCAGCTCCAAACATTCAACAGTGGAAGAACCTAAGAGAAAATGGTACCTTTATGCGATAGGGAACCCCACAGCCAAAGAACACAGCCCCTCTTGCAGCTCCAAGTGCACGGGATGTCTGTAGAATTTCTAATGGACACAGGAGCAACCATCAACGTAATTAGTGATGAAATATATACAAAATACCAGGCGCCCCCAGACACCAAGAGTTGGAAGTGAGCATTTACCCATATGGATCAAATGCGCCCCTATCATACAAGGGGCAGGCCAAGACTCTGCCAATCCATGTGCCTGAGGCAGCAGCGGAAAGTGGATCTATATTAAGCTTCAAGGCAGCTATACAAATGGGACTGATCCTCATCCTGTATCGCCTCATGGCACACAAATACATTGACGCCATCGAAAAAATGGAGCAGTTACTCCCCAAATTGTTCAAGGGACTAGGCAAACTAAAGAACAGACAAATCAGACTACACATTCATCCAGAGGTGCAAGCATTAGCGCATCACTACTAGGGGATACCCATGAACATCCAGCAGCAGGTGGAGGAAGAACTACACAAGCTGCTTGCACAGGACATTATTGAGCCAGCCACAGGGCCCACGACTTCAGTCTCGCCCATTGTCCCGGTCCCCAAAGAAGGATCAGACAACATCAGAATCCGTGTTGACATGTGCAGGCTAAATGAAGCAATCATGAGAGAGAGGTACCAAGCTCCAAGGATCACTGACATGATTCACTTGTTGAATGGAGTGCAGGTTTTCTCCGAGCTGGACTTGAACAAGGGCTGCCACCAGCTTGAGCTGAGTGAAGAATCCCGGTACATAACAACCTTTGTCACGTATCTGGTGCTCTTTAAATACAAGCACCTCAGTTTTGGAGTATCCTCAGCCACCGAGATCTTTCAGGCTGAGATTTACATCATCAAGTGCATCCCTAATTGCCTGAACCAAAGTGATGACATATTGGTGTTTGGGAAGGATCAAGTCCAGCACGACAATACACTGACAAGGATGTGCATGGCACTAGAAGCAATGCACCTCACACTCAACAAAGACAAGTTTCGCAAGGGGACTCTGAAATTCTTCCGACATGTGTTTTCAGGCCAGGGAATGACCCCAGACCGGGAAAAAGTAGCTGTAATAACCAACACAGACCCACCCACCAGCGTGTCTGAACTAGGTTTGTTCTTGGGGTGAGCCTGCTACTGCATCCAATACATACAACATTTTGAATCAGTAGGTGTGCCTCTCTTCATGCTCTCAAAGAAACAAGTCCCATTCAAATGTTCAGAAGAATTCCAGGAAGCTTTTGAAGCCATTCATATGCGCATATCATCTGCAGAGAACATGGCATACTTCAACACAGCCAGAGACACATAGCTCACGCTCGATGCCAGCCCGGTAGGGATAAGGGCCATCCTAGCTCAGGTAGACCCAGAATCACCCGACCAAAGGCACATAGTCTCATATAGCAGCAAGAGCCTTTTTCGAAAATGGAGCAGGCATACTCTCATGCCGAGAAGGAGGATTTGGCCATAGTATGGGCTTGCAAACAGTTCCATTTATTCTTAAATGGTAAGACTTTCACCATAGTGTCGGATCATCAAGCACTTCTGTTCATATTCGAGAGTCCCCAGGCCAAGATGCCTCCCAGTATTGCAAGATGGCGCCTAAGACTGCAGGACTATCACTTTCGAATCATACATAGGCCTGGAAAAGAGGAGAACCCAGGGGACTTCTTGTAACGTCATCCAATTACCTCTGGAGAAACCAAGTCCACAATTGCGGACCAATATATTCACTACATAGTACAAGCAGCCACCCTGAAAGGTGTTGATGTCACGCAGATAGCTCAAGAATGCGAGAACGACCAGGCTGTCCAGATCAGCCTACAGTGCATGAGGTCAGCCAAATGGAAGCAAGCAAAGCAATTGGGAGAGAGAGCAGATCCTGAAGTGCTGCGAGAGGTTGAGAGACTGCTGCTCGTAAAGGAGAAACTAACGTGGGCAGAAGAAGGAATACTCTTGAAAGAAAGCAACATAATCATACCCAGAAATCTGAGAAGGAAAGTACTAAACCTGGCACACAAAGGTCACAGGGGCAAAGTATCCATCAAGAGACTCCTACGCCAGAAAATCTGGTTTCCGCATCTGGACGGCCAAGTTGAAGCACTCCTCAAGGATGGCCCCACATGTACAGTGCTCAACCCCCACACCAAACCTGAACCTCTGCAAATGACAGAACTTCCCGAGAAGGCATGTGCAATATTGCCATTGATTTCTTCGGACTCATTGACGGTGTTGACTATATATTCATAGCAATGGATGAATATTCGAGGTATCCCGAGCTACAGTCAGTGGCCTCCACAGTGGCATATCACATCAATCCAGAACTTGATGGAATATTCACAGCGTATGGAGTTCCATGGGTAGTGAAGTCTGATAATGGACCCCCTGCACAGGGCAGGAGACAAGACCTTTGCTGAATACATGAGGTTCAGACACCGAAGGATAACCCCTTTATGGCCCCAAGCTAATGGAATGGTGCAGCCCTTCATTAGCAACATTAAGAGAACAGTCCAGATTGTCCACCTGACTCAGGAACTGGTGGAAAGGGTACTCTACCAGCTTTTGAGAGACTGCAGAAATACCCCCACAGTACCACTGGCATGTCTCCCTCCGAAATCATGTTTGGGCGCAACATCCGAATACACCTGCTCTATGTCACGCTGCCTGAAGAAATTCACAAGAAAGATCAAGACACGAGAGAGAGATACCAGAAGCAAAGAAGGGATGAAGCGCAATGCCAACGTAACAAGAAGGGCTTGAGAATAAAGTCTCTAAGAAGAGGACACTGTAATAGTGAGAGAGCCTCGTACTCACACACATACAGCTGCTTTCAATGAGGCCCCACTGACCATCTCCAAAGTGAAGGGATCTTTGATAATAACAGGTGAAGGACGCTGGCAGATAATGAGAAATGTTTCATACTTTTAGAAATGTCCTGAGGTGGTGGGGTTGAGATCCGAGAGTGCGAACACAGTTGGCGAGGAGTCTGTCGATTCATATGAATGTGATTGCGAGGAGTCCGGCAGTGAGGGTTAGGACCCTCGGGCTAAGTCCAGCCCTGAAGAGGTCCTGGTGAGTTGTCCTAGGCGGCCCCAGCGAGCCTGAAACAGACCTCTTTGGCTCATTGAGGAAATGGATTGACTGTTGACTGAGTGGTTAAAAAGGGGGGAGGTTCTGATGTTTTCAAGGATACGTGGCGCAGGTCACGGGATGCGGGAGGGAGCCGAAAGGCATGGGTCGTGGGGCGGGCAGAAAGGGAGGTGTTAGTGTTAAGTTGGAAATCAGGTATAAAGGTTGTTACAAAGCCTCTGCGTCTTTAAAACTCCTTTTAAACCTAAAAAGGTGTACTTCAATATTTCCTGTAGAGTGCAATAATAACAAGGGATTTTGCAGGGTCCCTCCTCAGACTCTCAAAGGGGTATATTACTCACCCCCCACAAACATTTTCCTCTCAGCCCCTCAGAAGATGAATCATGAATATCTGGAAAATAGTCCAGTATACGTAGAAACAGATGGACTTCTTAAAGAGAATGCACAGCCAAGGGAATGGGACATGCACTACGATAACAATCCATTCCAAGATTACTTATCTATGTTAATAGAATATATAACTTAATACATTGCACGGGCATGGTTTGTGCACTTCTGAATGAAGCGCATACTACTAAAACCCTTCAAATAAGAAATCCTCTATTTCTTTGCTGATCCCTTTGGGGGCTGAAATAGTCATTAGAATCTGAAAGAAACTGATGACAAACTGCTTAAGCTACGTAAAACGTGTTGCTGGCAAACAATGATACTATTCTAGTGCCACAAATGAATCTGCTCTGGAGCAAAAATCAACAATTGGCGCCTATGTCCTCAATCCTCAAGCGTTGAATTCTGGCAAAGTGCACGAGGCGTGCAAATATGCGACCAATGCAGCGAGCATGAGAAAGTATGTGACAAAGGCAACAGTACGTGCTGTGAGGGGTCAGAAATGAAAGCCAGACACAAAGTTGTCATGTTTTGGTTAAATACACTTTATTAAATAAAAATGGGTTGGGGACATGCCTCTCTGACCCTATTCTAAAGAGGAACTTCCCTACCTAAAACCAAGACAAAGGATCTGTCTGTGCCAAGATGTCAGTACCCAAAAAGCATCCTTCTGTCCAAAGCATCCTATCCTGATACTCACACTACAAACAAAGCAACAAAGGGAGCAAAGAAATGTCTTTTACTTGATGTTGCCAAAAGTGTTCAAAATCAAATGTATAAGAATGGCTCCAATGAAAAAGACCTTTGGCTCCAAAGGGTGATCCCCTTCCCCTGGATCCATAAACAGGATACCAGAAATGTATCTGTAGCTAACAGTTCCTTTGTGTCTTCACTGGACTCCCAAAGTTCTTATTTAAGCAATATGTTCTGTAATCATCTTTCTGGAGACTTTCTTATAACTTTGAAGATCACCTGGTATACTCCCATGCCAGGAATCTTTATTCAATTTCAGCTGCGTGGTATACTTGCCTGCCAGGACTTCTCCTTATGGGTTTTTAAATATCCTGGTGTACTCCCCTACCAGGAAAATTTCAGCTGCCTGGTGTACTCGTCTGCTTTATGCATTTCACAGTTCTTTGGTTATACCACAATATCATATACCGTGAGGTGCTTGGTATATCTGTCTATGGTAACATCTGCTCAAACTGCTCCCCCACACTGGCACCTCATGCTTCTGTTCTGGATTTTGGTTTGCCTTTGTACTCTGCCTGTCTGCATTCAAGCATTCTTCATATTGGGTGCTGAATTTGCACTTTGTCTTGACTGCACTGAAACAAACTTTGCCTTTGTACTTTGCCTTGTCTGTATTCAAACATTGGGCCTCATTACGAGCATGCTGGTCTGGTAACAACGGTGCCGGTACACCTACTGGCACCATTGTTACCGGACCGGCACACTCCGAGTCTGCGTGCGGCTGCCGTCCCGCCCTCCATGTCTGACCTGGCGGGCAGAATGGTAGCCGCTTGCAGACTTTCACAGAGGCATCTGCACCGTTATTTACGGTGCAGGTGCCTCTGTGTTCCCCATTCCCATTGAGTTGTATGGGACTCAAAGGGAATGGGGAATAAAAATGTTCCTGCGCCTGACTTCCCAGATCGGCGGCGTTAGAATCCCCCGCTGTTACCAGCAAGCCAGCGCCAGAAAAATTCACAAGTCCCGCGGCAGCCTGCCGGTTTTAACGGCATGGCTACCTACGGACTCGTAATGAGGCCCTTTTTTATTGACTGTTGATACTCTACTTTGCATTGACTGCATTTAAACAAACTCTTGTGTTATGCAGATGACACACAGCACTCTTTCAGGCTTCCCTCATCCTCCACTCCTTCCGCGCTCATTCCTGACTGTCTATCCGTGATTCAGGAATAATGTGCCTCCAACGATCTCTGCCTCAAAGCCACTAAGACTGAGATTCTTCTGATTGGGACCCCGGCTCCCGATTTCCCTCTCGCACTCTCGTCGCCCTCCTTGTCCCTCTACCCTCGCCCTCCTCAGAGGCTAAAAACCTTGGGATCATCTTCGAGTCCACTCTCTCCTTCTCTCCTCATATCACGGGCCTTGCCAAGAAGGGGCACTTCCAGCTGCACCTCCTCAGAGGTATTTTACTTTTTCTCCCCTTGCTTCAGAAGCTCACTGTTTCCAGAGCTCTGGTTCTCTGCAGGCTGGACTACTGCAACAGCCTCTTTCTCAATCTGCCTAGCTCTACTCTTCACCCCCTTCAACTGATTAAGAACAGGACTGCAAGACCTATCCTTGGCCTCAAGCACAGGGACTGCATCTTCCAACCCTGAAATCACTGCGCACTTAGGGGCTGTAACTGTTAGGCCTTCTGCCCCCTGCCTTCCATTTTACTTTACTTTACTTTTATATATTTATAATGCGCAGCTGGGTAACCAGAGGCTTAAGGGCTCAACGTACAGACACTGAGAAAAAAAAACGAGTACATACAGCAAGGCCACCTGTGGTGAGGGAACGTCATGTCAATCATCTGAACAACAAAGTCTGCAGCTTTTTCCTAAATAAGATTGTGGAACTCAGTTCTCTAAGGTCAGGAGGAATCGCATTCCAGGCCCTGGGAGCTGCTAAATAAAATGCGCATTTGGTGGTCTGGGTAAGAGTGCATTTAGGGATCTTAATTTGATTAGTGTAATTGGATCGAAGGTTCCTCATGTTGGATTTGTTGGCCAAGACATTCTTCAGGTATAGTGGACTTGAGCCTACTATGCATTTATCTGTAATCAGCAGGAGGCGGAAATTTAATACTGGACTCTCTAGGGAGCCAATATAGGTTGCATCTGGCATTTGAAATATGGTCTCTCCTACCGAGACCTGTATTGACTCTAATTGCACTATTCTGTATAATTTGTAGCCTTGTGCATTCTGATTTATTGAGCCCTACTAAGAGGCTGCTTCAATAGTCAATTTTGGAACAAATAATTGCTCTGCCCACAGTCTTGCAGTTGGCTCGTGAAATATAGGGGTGAAGTTGGGATAGCAACTTAATATAGTAGGCCATGGAGGAGACCAGGCTACTCACTTGGGCATGCATATTCAAATGTTTATCTAAAAAGATCCTAAGTGTTTTAACTGCATTTCACAGCCTGCTAGCAAAAAGGACTTGTAGTGAGGTCCCAGTTTTAACACTCTCTTTTCCGTGCCTATCACCATCAGTTCAATTCTTTCTTTGTTAGGTGGTAGGCCATTCTCAACCATCCACACTTTAATCAAATCATATATTTTATTTATTTATGATCTGCCTCATAGTTACAAGAAAGTGGGATGATGCACTGCGTATCATCCACATAGTTGGTAAATCCAATACATTGCCCCTCTAACAGATAGAAAAGGGGAACCGAATAAATATTATACAGGGCAGGTGACAGGCATGCCCCCTGGGGAAGCCCATAGTGCAATGGTGCACTTACCCAGAGCTGTGCTGCCCTGGCTGCACTTACACAGAGCCCTGGTGCCCTGATCACACTTTCCTCTTCCTCTCTCCTGCACTTCCCCCTCTCCCTTTCCCCCTTGCACTTTTGTTGTCGCACTTTCACAATACGAATGACACAAGGCCTAGTAGGATCGTTTGTCCTTGTCTCCCCTCTGTCTCCCCTTTCCTTGTCTTGTGGTGCCTAGAAACGCTTGTGTATAGGTGCGTTATAAATATCATATCATATCATATTTTCTGCATCAGCAGCTTCATACCATTCAAACACTTGTTGGCGCGCTTGTCGGAATGCCCCGGGGTCCACAGCTGCTTTTGGCAGACTCATCGGTTTCTTCCAGCATCTCCAAAGATGCTTGCGCCTCTGCCTTGTGGTTCCTTCACCCGTTTTCCACTTTGGAGTGTGCAGACATTCTTCCAGTGTCCTGCGCAACTCTGTGGTCACTCGCCGGCTTTCCTTCTCGGCCTGGACTGGAGAACACCGTCTTCTCGACCGGCCCAACATTCAGGAGCTCCTGCGCAGTTCCCAGCGACTCCACGGTCCTTCTTGCTCACACAAGGGGTTTCTCCTCCTGTCCCGGAAGGCGTCTCCGTACCAGCAAGCCTGCCTGTGTGTCTCACATTCGTGAGCCTCAGCCTGGGGTTCAATGCCTTCTCCTGCTCTGCTCGTCCCCATAATGCGGTTGCCATCTTTAAATGTCCTGCACACTGAAGGCTTGGAAAAACAACTAGTCTGCATGCTGAACTTAGAGCTCCTGTCAATTTGCACAAGCTCCCTCGTCCTCCTCTTCTTCTTAGTACCTGGGAGGTTATGGCAATTGGAGACCATGGATGTCATGGAACTTTTAACTCTTAGATGTTTTTTCTCAGAGGTTTTACATAATGCACATTAGGAACAAAAGGTGTAATGTGTGTGTTGCGGATGTTTGGGTCAAAGGTGGGGGTCTGGCCAGAATGGCAATAAGCTATTAAGAACTCAGGTATTAGAGGGTCCTCCTCATGGGGAAGGGGGAAATTCTGCACCTTGGCCAATGAAGTCACAAAGGGCCTCATTCCGAGATTGGAGGTAGCCAATGACGCTATTTGCACCATGGCTGCCTCCAATACCTGGTCCGGCACCGGTCTTGTTCAATGGGGACTTACCGGTGCATTCCGATCCTGGAGGGACCGGTAAGTACCCATTGAACAAACCATTCCCCATACCCATGTGAGCCCCCATAGGGCCCAGTGGGAATGGGGAGGGCGCTAATAACGGGCTCGCAACTAGCAAGCCCGTTATTAGCGCCCTAGTCCCTTAGCGGGACCCGTAAGGGATGTGTGGTCAGACCACACGTTCCTTACGGTTCCCGATAAGGGATCTCGGAATTGGGCAGTAAGGGATTACCGGTCTCCTTACCGGTGCCGGTAATCCCTAACCGCCCAAATCATAATGACCCCCAAAATCTCCCCAGTAGTTGTCTCCTCCCATGTGATCCTCCCTCAGATAACCAGGGTCAGGATCAGGCCGCGGCTGCCACATGGGAGGAGGTCAACGCCAGGGAATCAGTTATGACTCCATTGGATTCATCACAATGCCGTGAACAGATTTGCAGAATTGATCTGGCCGTGCCCCTCTTTCTGGTTTATTTGCGATGAGTAATGACGTTTTTTCCATTGCGAAGGACCAGGGGGATAGGTTTGACAGACTTACCTGATCTACAAATAAAGCGCTAAGTTTGCACTAAGTAGTTAGCGTGAGCAAGAACATTGCCCAGAACAAATGTGCTGCACTGGTAGCCTTTCATGGAATCAAAAATGCCCAGAAACAAGCAGTGCAAATAAGTAGCGCCCTGCACACCCATAACACGCTTCCTTGACAAACAGAACATATCGCTGTCAAACAACGTTTGCGCCTGACCCATTGGAAATAAATAATCAAGCATTACTTATCAGCAATAACCATTACATCCACTCCTCTCCTGCGACCGACAGGTCCTCATCCAAGTACCACCACTAATCTGTGCCCCAGCCCTCTACATTAAGGATGCACCCACAAGTCCGCCCTTGTCCCGGGCACCCCCACTAATCTGTACCCCAGTCCCCTATATTAAGTCAGCATCCACAAGTGTGCTTTTGTTCCAGTACCCCCACCCGCACCCCCCTACTTTAAGGAAACACCCACAAGACCCACCCTAGTCCCAGTACCCCCACTAATCTGTGCCCAAACAGCTACACTAAGGCAGCACCCACAAGTCTGCCCTCGTCCCAGTACCCCCACTGATTTGCACCCCCATATCTGTATCACTTTACGCCCAATCCTCTTCAACACAGTACTTGCACCAACAAGGCGCTACATCAGAATAATGTACCTCAAATGCACATCACCCCAATTTCCCTTAATCTCACTGTCATTTCTCCAAGACATTGCTTCTTCTATCCACGTTGGCAAAGCTCCACACTGTACAGTGATATTTTTACACAACTCTGCCTCCAATGACCTTCTAAGGGCTCCCAGTTTGTCTAAGTTGAAGGTCCCTTCAATTGGAATTGAGAATATTTATTACTTCACGTCACAAAATGCCACGCATCCAATAAGGCGCAAGTAGTACTATTAAAATAGTACTATTAAAATGGGTCAACATATAGTGGCGTGGTGACCCCTTTGGGGGTTCCTCCGCCTGTTTCAATTGTTCTTTGCCCATCTACCTGTGCCTAGTATGTTTAACTGTTGCTCTGAACACTTACCCCAATACTCACGCCCCCTGCTCCATTGTTTCTTTGACTCACCCCTTTGTGGTCCTGAGAGGGGGGTTTACTTTTGATAACCAGAGACACCACGGAGTGGTCCTGACAAGTGCAAGGGCTCTCACTCGACACTCATTTGTCTCCTGTTTAGCTGTACTTGGTTTTATTTTGGAGTTGTATCTTTACCTCTTACTTCCCTAACACTAACCAGTATCCGGGCACCACATGCTTCTCAGAGGTCCCTTTTCTCTTAGGGAACCTCTCATCGGACTCAATACAACAGCCTATCTAACCCCAGTGTCAATATTTTGTTAGATTTATTTCATGGTAAAATGACACAATTAAATAACCACTGCTATAAAACAGACAAAACCGGCAACCAGTATCAGGTACCCACCCCAGAACTTCCAACCCATATTTGCATATCTCCCAAAACATCCCCTCCCAGTTTGTCCATCTTGGTGTCTCAAAGAGGATGCTCAATTAATCGTATGGCCCCACATGTACGCTTGTCAGCCCCCATATTCTTCTCTTCTCTGGAAGCCCCTGTGGAGATTTTTCAAAAATGGTCAGCTACCTTTTTGTCTTGAGCGCTCATGGGGGTGTCTAGAAGGAGGCTCTCAGGGTCCAGCAGCACTCAGCATTGTGCAGCAGTCTGAGGCGTGCCCACAATCTATCCAAGTAAAGAACAATGAGATGACTAAGTAGCTTGGAATGGACAAATTGGATCCCATTTATTTTGACTTGCAAGCCAAAAAAATATGAAACCATCCTAACATGCCCAACCCAACCTCCAACTCGCCAGCCCTTTTATCCTGCCCATGGTCCAACCCCATGCTTATCACATCACATCTGGTTCACCTTTCCCACCCAGTTCAGAACAATAGACATGTGCATGCTCCATCAGTGGCTGTCTCCTCTGTCTGGTCTCTCAAGCGGGGGTCACGTTTGGTTCTCCTTCTGAATCAATGTTTTCCTCCCTCTGGTTTCTGCTTTCCATCTCCTTATCCGAGGGGCAATGGGCCACCACCTCTTGCTGCACATCCGTCAACAAATAGTGCTCTATTGCTATAACTAGTCCAAGCTGCCCAAATCTAAAGAAGGTGGCCAGGTGGCCTTCACCCAATAACCCTGCTAGTCTCTGAAAGCACTGATCCCAGCACTCCACAAGGCACATGTCCCTTTTAGGGTCCGTGGAACAAGCCTTGGCTATAGTCAATAGATGGGGAAACCCTCACTAATGTCTGCTGTCATTAAAAGAAAATAACAACCACTCTGGCTTATATGGCGCTGAATACAGTGGAAATATCCAATATTCGGGAAATCAACTGACAGTAGAAATGTTATGTTATATGGCATTTGTATAACATCTACCACCATTGGTATGGGGATGAATGCCTTTCAGAAGACAGCAGTCAGAGATGTGAGAGATGAAGAAAGGATTTCTAAAAAGGAGTGTGTGCCTCTTTAGCCAGCACAAAGGTAGGTACAGGTGGCTAGGTCCCTAACAGCAGCCTATAGTTATCAATTGAGAGAGCGGATGTCGTGACAACTTGTCAGGGAGTAGGAGAGTCAAAAAGTCATATTATGTGAATGGCTGGACCGAAATTTGTGTGGGACTGGCTGTATTCTATTGGAGGTGGTGATGAGTGTTTGGGTGGGTGAAGTCGAGCAGTTCTTATTCCAGGCTCATGCACGGGGCAGAATTCAGCTGTGTTCCATTGTGATGGAGTGGTTGATGTTGCAGTGGAAAACAAGGGACACCCGGTTAGATATCGTCTTGTGGAGCTCATCATAAAGGCCTTGACTGAGATGCATCCAAAGGGGAGTGCTATGTTCCACCTTGCCAACTCCTCAAGTCCCGTCAGGGTGTGAGTACCAGTTTACCCTGGAGATGGGTTAGGGTCTCTGAGGATGCTAAAGATAAGAGCCCGGTTTTGAGAGCAATCCTGAAGGTGAGAAGATCTTCTATGCGGCGGATGGTTAGTGGGATCGCATTCCAGAATGTGGGTACTTGGACAGAGAAAGAGGAGCCCCCTATTCTGATTGATTTTGTCACTGGAATGATGAGAAGAACTGCAGCACCTGATCTTAGGTTTCGCTTAGGCCTGTAGTGCGTATGTCTATTCTGCAGGTATTCTGGTCCTATGTTGTGGAGAGCTCGGTGGGTGATGCACATTGCTTTGAAGGTGGATTTTTGCCAGATCGGAAGCCAGTGAAGGACACAGAGAGTGAGTGTGATGTGTTCTTTGGGTCCTAGGGCTAGGAGGAGCCTCGCAAAGGTGTTCTGTACCTGTTGTAGTTTTCTTCGCTGTGATGCAGGTACACCCAGGCAAAGGACGTTGGCATAGTCTAAGCGTGAAAGAATAATAGTGACGATTGCAGAAACTCTGTGTGGAAAGGTCAGGTAGGGGGAAGGCAGCAGAGAATTTCAATGTGTATGTACCAGCTTTTTGTCATGGAGTTGATGTGAAGTGATAGGGTCAGGTCCGTGTCCATAATGCATTTAGGGTTTTTTTACTGTGTTGAAGGTAGTGGGCAGTGGATCTAGAGATATCGTCCAGGGGTGGGTTGGGGAAAGAGGGTGGTCATCCCGCAGAACATGATCTCAGTTTTGCTTGGTTTGTGTTGGAAGTGGTTGGCAGTCACCCAGCATTTTGTTTCTGAAAGACATGTTGCGAGATTGGAGGAGCTGGAGGAGGGGCCCTTTGGGATTTTTAAGATTATTTGGGTGTCGTCTGCATAGGTATAGCAGGATGGGCCATGGGATTGGGTGAGTGCAGGATGGGGAGACCTTGTACACAACCATAGGTGTTCCTGCCATGATTTTTAGCTGGCAGACTCTAAGTATTAGACGGGCTAGAGTTGGTACTATAACCCCATGCTTCAACACAGAATTGATTACTGGTGCTATTTCATCTTTTGCTTCTGGTTTCAAGAATATTGAGGACTATGGTGGTCATTTCTTTGATTCATCAATGTTAATCTTAACTGTGTCAGCATTTATAATACAACCCACTTCATTAACATGCAATGACCAAACAGATTCGGGGACCATGCCAATTTAAAATGGCTAGGGCAGCTTCAGTAATTTTACTATGTACACTTTAAAACACTCCATCAGGGGTACTATAAATAGTGCATTTCGGTTTGCATAATAAATTCCATACAAACAGATTAATAGTAGCTGATGGGGAGAAAATCAAAGTGTACATGTCAGTGATGAGAAATAGGGTAACCATTACTGGCTCATTAACATGACGAGGAACTGGAATATTGGATATGCCTATAGCTTTCACTGTGTCAGAAGATAAAGAGATATCTGAATATGTGATTGACTAGCTCCTGTGCCTAGTAAGCAGGGGATGGCTTTCCTGTTAACTTTGCATTGAACATATGTCCATTCTTGTTCTATGGTTATCATAGGGCACATAGTCAGGTCGTCTCTCAGGCTGTCTCAATACTGCTCTTCTTCATTCTGTGTCTGTGGTGGTTTATTCCGTGTGAACTTTGGGGCATTAGGGTTTGGGAGGGTATCCTATCCTGGAGGGGAGAGAGGGGGATTTCGTGCAGTTCAGTATAGACTCTCGTTCTTCCAGTGTACAGTTTGTTTGCAATAATTACAAGCCATAGGATTTACATACTTTTTAGACTGTTCCTGTTGACTCCGTGTTGTTGTTTCTCTAGCCATTCCCTTCAAATCTCCTCTAAACACACCTGTACCTGCTGGGGTCTCTGGTCCCTGTAGATTCTGTAATCGTAGTGCCATAAGTTTACTCTAAATAGTATCCTTTGTCTCAACTGGACACTTTACACAGTAGTTCACTACTTATACCAACTCAGAGAGTGGTTTATTCGGCCACCCTGTGCAAATATCCTTCAGTTGGGTTTTTATCATAGGTTGCAGAGCAGAGGCAAAAGTGTTGGCAATCACCTCCTGAGCAATCTCACTAGGCTTAGTAATGCTGAATGCTGAGTCAACACTATTTCTAATTGGTCAAAATAGTCTGCTGGGGATTCTCCATTATCTTGTCTACAATTGGTTATCCTGCCCCAATCTGTCTTTCTAGGTCCTAGTTTGGGAATTGCATTTATAGTTCTGTTTCAAGCTTGATTTAACAGTTCACCTAGCCACAGATCTGCAGTTGGCATGCTGCATGGGTCCTTGTCTAACCTCTACAGGCATGGCCCAGCTCATGAGCTGGGTCACGCCAAGCGGGATTGTAACACCATATCAAAGTCTGCAGCTCCTCAGTAAAATTCCCAGGCTACTTCTGTATGTTCTGAACGCTTTTTTCCAAACATTTTCATTGTATTGTATCATTTTAAGAGGATTTATAGAGC